>NW_027315835.1:24751052-25068552 GCF_026437365.1 Eucyclogobius newberryi
GCCAAAACAAAAATCAAATGCCCAGCAGGTACACGGATCCAAGGGCCCACCTCAGATTTAGTGGTTAAGGGGACAGTGGACAGGGGACATGTCTTAGTGGGTTAGACATCTTTGGGATTTGATGTAACTGCTTTCTCTCTCTCTCTCTCTCTCTCTCTCTCTCTCTCTCTCTCCTTCCCTCACTCTCCCTCCTTCTCTCCTTTGCTATCTCTCTCTCTCCCTCTCTCTTGATCCCTCTCTATTTTTCTCTCCCTCCATTTCTCTCCCACCGTCTATCTCCCTCTCTTTCTCTCTCTCGCTCTCTCTTTCTCTCCCTCTCTCTCTCTCTTTGCACTTTGAGATCACACACAGCTAACGACCCAGATCTAATTGCACAAATGTTCAATACTGTTGCATTAGGACACACACACACGCACGCACACACACACACACACACACACACACCCGCACACACACATACACACACACACACACACACACACACACCCGCACACACACATACACACACACACACGCACACACACGCACACACACACACACACACACACGCACACACACACATGCACACACACACACACACACACACACCCGCACACACACATACACACACACACACGCACACACACGCACACACACACACACACGCACACACACACACACGCACACACACACACACACACACACACGCACACACACACACGCACACACACACACACACACACTCACACGCACACACACACACACACATACATCCAGAGCTCATACAAAATGCAGGGCCTAAACCAGCTCCCTTGTCCCCTGGCCCCTGAGCTCTCAGCTTACCTCTGTCACCTTCTAGACGCGATCACCATTAAACTGTCACCACTTTTAGGTTGTCTATAGTTGCCTGTTACTGCCTATAGAGGTGTTATGGAAATATTGAAAGAAGAAATAACTTCCGTCCTGTTATGAACATGTCGTGGTAGAGTTCTGGTTACATTTTCATTTAGACTTAAAGAGGGTTTTTTGAGCTTTTACCTGTTATAACGTTGTTCCCCCATCAAAAGCATAGCTGGAGTTGTATTTCGCTTCATTCACATTTGTTTCATTATTCCTGTTTACGAGTTTGTCGTTTCTGAGCCTGAGAAATAAAACTCTGTTGTGATTTAGAGTTTTAAATATTAGATCAAAACCATTTTTTTTTAACTATTTCTTTTTGAGGGACAACAGAGAGCATGATACAGCTAGGGGAGGACAACAAAAATATACCACAAATAAAAAAAATGAAAGCACCATTGTCATATATGGATTTATATATTTTTCCCACTTATCCAAATAGTTCATCATCACTTGAACCCATCAGTCCTCAATAGTCGGCTCAACCAATGATTTTTGGGTGTTTAAAACGTTGACATGAGTGAATTAGCCTAACAGCTTCACACACATCCCTAATATTTTAATCGCCAATATCAGTATACATTAGAGCGTTACAATAAAGTGTATTCCTCACAAACATTTCCAGGGACATTAATTATATTAGAAGGCAGAACGTGAATCAGACAAAGAAATCCCAAAAGTGGCATGATTTCTGGCCTTTTGACGAGACAGTTTTGTTCCCCAATGTTTTTATAGACATATTCATCCTCATTTTATACATTTTATTCTTTATTCATATTTCTTTATTTTGCTTATTGGTGTTAAAAGTGTGCACATCGCTACACACAGAAAATCATTACGATCTTTTGACACGTTTTTTGTCCACCGCTTTGTGACGTGTGAAAGGCCTGTGCATCTGTGAGTAGTCATTGGGTCAGCAGCAGTAAAAGTTTGCCGTTTCACACATCAGCAATACACAGCAGACAGGATTTACAAGCGTTTGGACCGGTCATGTGATCACTACGCTGTGTAATAATAAAACATAAAACATTGTTGGACATGTCATAATCTCAGACAGATGGTGGGGCCTATATAACTATGAAAGAGTTACTGCTTTTGAAAGAAATAGCCAAAATAGAAATCCACAAATGTTTCCACAAAATTAATCTGAAGACCTTTGACTGAAAACGATCAGGTCTTTTGAGTCAAATAATGGTACTTGTTTCTGAAGCTATTGCGAAGAAGAAGAAGAAATCACTTTGGTACTTACAGATATATTACCATAAACCAGCCCGATTTTCATTTTGACAGTTAGAAGGCAAGTATTTTTTATTCTTTATTTTTTTCATCTACAAATCAACAGAACAGAACAGAATAATGACCAGAGAACAACACATGTTAAAAGCAAAGGAGTAAATGTGTCTTTTAGAGCTCTAAACGTGTCTGATTTATTGCTCATTCGACTCACCGCCACAGATTAGGGTTCACTCAGACTGGTTTACAATCAGGGCCACAATTGAGCATAAAAGGTGATATCACTGCTTGGTGGAGCAGACAGGATTTATTAACAAATGGCAAACACAAGATAACGTAAGACGATCTTTACACATAATGAACCATAGAGAAACAAACCTGTAACAATAAGTCTGGACCAGTATGGAACACCCCTGGATGAATGAGGGATTACACCAACAATAAGTCCGGACGCTGAGAAAGCTTTTGATTCTGTTCGCTGGCCTTATATATTTAAAGTGCTAAGCAAATGTAAAATAGATGATTTAATAATACAAAATATTGGGGCTCTCTACGATTGTACAACATCAAGAATCAAAATGAATGGTCACTTGACAGACCCCCTGACTTTGGAAAGAGGGATGAGGCAGGGTTGTGCTTTGTACCCTCTTGTTGTATGCTTTGTACTTGTAACCATTGGCCCAAAATATTAGAAACAATTTATGGTGTTTCAATTGACGGGACAGAACATAAAATTGCGTGCTATGCAGATGATTTCTTACAATAACCAAACCAGAAATTTCTATACCTAATGTGATGCATTTCCTTCAGGATATATCTCTGCATACAAATTTAATGTACAAAAAACTGAAATTCTCTCTTACTGGCAAGCTCTCTGTCCTTTAGAAAGAAAAAAACACAGAATCCCTTCAATATTTAGGTGTGGTCCTACATAAAGAACTATCAACAATCTTAGGGAAAAACTATACTCCTATTTTCTCCACTATTAAGAAAGATCTTGAAAATTAACTCTTATCCCAAAGGATTGAAACCAAACAAATGAATGTTTTGCCCAGATTTCTCTATCTATTCCAGACTCTCCCAATTTCCATCCCCAACCGGCTGTTTGATGAGTGGAATAAAACAATATAATATTGTTTTGACGAATGAAGAGTTGGAAGGTGTGTGTACATCACAATGAAGGAAAATCACCTGTTTGGAAGGAATTTTGTTGGAAAATTGTGTCAAGTTTTTTTCATAACATCATGTCAAAGTGCTCATTACTCACAAGGAAATGCAAACTGTTGGCGAAACTTCAGGAGGCAAACCACTATTACGTGTTCTGGGACTATCCTGTTGCGTAGAAATATTGGACTGAGATCAATAAAGCACTACAGACTGTCTTTGACATCACCATCCCACTTGATTTCAGAATTACCGGTATGTACTTGGGCCTCAAAAGCCCGGCCATGGACACAGTGAATGGATACTTTTGGAGCATACTCATGGCCGCAGGAAAGAAGGCCATCACAAACAAAAAATGATGACCCAGACAATCAAGGACTGGAATTATACTGTTCAAATTGGATTTAATTTGAACAATGACCTTTTTGAGAGAATATGGACTAAATGGAACCATATATTTTAAATATATATTAAAGGGATGTCTTGTCATTGTTTTGTTTTGCTCTCTGTGTCGTGTGTTCAGTGCTTAAAATTTGAAAGATGTATGAAAAAAATAACTAAATCAAATAAAATAAAAGCTGCAGATTCCCCGTGCCACATCCGGGGGCAGTCTATGAGGAGGAGTTGGTCTGAGAGGAGAAGAGGGTCGGGATCAAAACAAGACTCCTCACATAAACGTAATCTGACAGGATTAGCAGACAATCGTCAGGACGCCGTCGCAGATTAGAAGAGCACAATGCTTCGTCTGGGCACTCAAGGAAAGCAGAAGGGATTTTATAATCAGGGTTTACATGAGATGTTTCAACTTGTAAAATGTATTATCTTTTCTGTATGAAACGAAGTGTATGATTTTTGAAATACATTTAATCTGATAGAACTAATACTTAAAGATTAAAGATAAGAATATACATTTAAATAAAAGGATGCGCAGTCTATGCTCCTGTACTGTACTGTTTCCTGCAGTTCTCCATCCGAGATGGGAGGGGAGCGCTTTACAATATTGCCTGCAGTTTTGACAATCTTGTATATCTTGTTCATGGGCTCTGCAGCTGCCACGAATATAAAAAGGCGTGAGTGAAAATGCTCTCAAATACTGGGTTTCAGATGACACCATAGCATTCTATAGGCCAACAATATCTAATACAGATGGGGGCAGTTAAAATGATTGTTAAATGCAGATTTTGTTCTAATATAAGAAGTGAATGTGTTCAGTCACTAATTGAAATCATCAGATTAAGTATATGTGAATTTACCTTTTAGATATTTAATGGCAAAATACTGTTATCAATAGGAAAATCTGTCCCTTGCCCCCAAATGGGAGTATAGTATAACATGATAAAAATTAAAATGGTCAGATTTATATAGCGCTATTCTACCTTCAAGGCACTCAAAGGCATTCATACGCCAGTTGTACGCAGACACAGGGGGCCAGGTGGGTTAAGTGTCTTGCCCAAGGACATATTGTTAGTTTTCACCTGAGGCAGCTGCAATCACACCGCACCTGCTCTTTGAACCACAGTGTTACAGAAGGACAGGTCATAGGTGAACTCTCAGCAACATAAAGACAAATATTGTGCATTATTAGGCCCGAGCGCCACAAGCTGGCGAGAGGCCTATTAATCTCGTAAGGCCGTGCGAAGCACGGCTGCGAAAGTGCGCACGTAGTGCGCACGAAATCGAGCGCGAAGCGCTCGCCCACTTCCAAACACTCACTAACGCACTCCTCCACTCATGCACGCCCCGTGCATACTAATTAGTTGTAGGAAAATGGAACATTACCGTTGTAAACGGGCGAAGCCCGTGCAAAAGTTCGCACTAAACGAGCACTTTACATTGGGATGACGACCGCGAAGCGGTCGTCATCCCCATATAAAGCACTCATTTGCGCTAAGTAGCTCACGAATACGTTCCCCATCTCTTGCATGTTCCGTGCATATAAGCATGTAATGCAAAAATTGAACATTATTACTGTATAGAGGGCCAAAAACACAAAGTGGGCGGAGCCCACTCAAAATTATCGAAAGTACCCGTCAGTGACCAGGGACCCACACCATGAGGTAGGAAAGCGCGAGCGCTTTCCGAAAATGTATAGTTTATGATATTTGAAAAATGGGAAACATTGTTTTCGCATCGGAATATTATTCTTTCTTTCTTTCTTTCTTTCTTCTTCTCGGGACCAACCCCCCTATTTTTCACCCAGTGAACATTGACGAAAAGTCAAAAAAATTTGCACACCTCTAAAAATCGTGCCTCTCTACATTCTGGCTATTTCCCTTTTCTAAAATAAAAAAAATTGGCGCGTCTGCGCCACCAAATGTACCAAAAATGCATTGAGAGATGGGAAATGACCCAAAAAAAATCTGATCGTAGAATCATGAAATTTGGCGCAGAGGTAGATGGTGACAAGAGAAGTAAAAAATATTATTACGGCAATGCCGTCCGCCCAACCAAATGTCGGCCATATTGCTTCAAAAATGGCTAAACATGACTTCGGAGTTTTTCCAAACGTCGTACTTTTACGAACTCCTCCCAGGGCGTTGGCCCTAAAAAGCTGAAATTTGGTGAAAATGCTACTGAGGAGTGGGACATCAAAAGTTATCCAAATTACATTGATACCTCTCACGGTCTCTGAGCGGCGAAGCCGCAAACTGTAGCTAGAATTTCAGAAATCTCCCATATTTAAAATTTCTGCCGTTTGCGCAGATAAAGTCCGAATTGCGTCAAATTAGAATCAGTTGTTAAACTCTTTGCCCTAAACCTACTTGAAGTGAAATAAATTCATTTGGCGCCACAGCGCCCCCTACAGATTTTATATGGAGGTTAAATGTTTAGTTTTGCGAAATTATATGAAATTTGACACACAACTCAATTTTAGCATCCCCATCAAAAAAGTCAATGACTCATGTCATAATTGTTATGGCGTTGCCGTAACGATGACCGAAACCTTTCATGTTTACACTTTAGACTTTCACAAACTCCTCCCAGGGCGTCAGCCCTATTAACCTGAAATTTGGTGAGACTCATCTTCAAGACCATCAAAAGTTATCCACATTTTCATTCAAAGAGTCACGGTGTCTGTGCGGCAAAGCCGCACATTTTGCCAAGAATTCAAAATAAAATAGCTTTT
This sequence comes from Eucyclogobius newberryi, assembly GCF_026437365.1. NCBI lineage: Eukaryota > Metazoa > Chordata > Actinopteri > Gobiiformes > Gobiidae > Eucyclogobius > Eucyclogobius newberryi. The sequence goes on from NW_027315835.1 coordinate 24,757,453, forward strand.
TGATGGTAAAACAAAGGGGAGAAGATGTGACAGCGTCACAGATTCAGCAGTAGGCGTAATAAAAGGACAATTGGGGCTCCTCTTGCGGCGTGGCGGCGGCGTGGCGGCGGCGTGGCGAGGGCCGATCATTGCCGCTTGCGGCTATATTTTGTATTGTTATTGTCCTTTAAACATGCTCTCGGGCCCCAACCACTGGCAGCAGAGGAAATTACATAGATAATATGAAAAAAGATAGCTCTCTCCAAAATGCTCATGAAGACATACAGTTGTAATGATCGTAATTTAACGAGAGAAATGCTCAGAACAAGTGATTTATGGACTTAAAAACAGCCGATCTCAAAGCTTTGTATTTGATGTCACGTGTTGTTTGGCGCTCAGAGGGCGTAAAGGACTTAATGGCCTAATAAACAAGATTCATCAAACAAGCAAAAATGACACTGAATAATAATAATCCATTAATAAATTCAGGGGGTTTTGGACACAGTCTCTCAAATACAGCACCATCTATGCCATGTGTCCATGTGGGGATATTTCCCAACCTTTCGCAAGTCATTTCTTTAGTTTTATCCAGAGGTTATGGACCACGGTTCAAGAGTGCTAACCACTCAACTTTTGACCTGGTTTATGCTCAAAATTTTTCCTTCATTCTTTTTTTCCTGTTCAGGAGCAAATAGTCTGTTACTTTTGAGTTGTCATCATCCTCTGCCTCTGACATGTTTCGACCCCTCTCCCTTCGCTGACCTTCTCAGAGGCACACATGTACTGTCAGTCTGTCAGAGAACACACATTTGACCCCTCCCTCTGAGAGAGAGAGTGTGTGAGGCACCACATGAGGCATTGCGGGCCCCGGACACCAGCTGACAGGGGCCTATTGTCACGCCACACTTCGTCATTATGGTGTTAGCTGTATTGTGTGAATAGAGAGTATTTAAATTACAAAGATTACTGAATGTAACAAGATTTTCTTTCAAATTGATATGGAAATAGTTGTGTGTAAAAGGTGCACATATATTTGGAGTGAGATTTGAATTATTGGAAATGTTAATTTGTTGGACCATTTCAATCCGTTTTGGAGTTAAAACGTGAATGATTCAGGCTCTGAAATAGGTGCTTTCAGTAAAAACCTTGTGAAGAAAAGTTTCACCTTATGGACAAAAATAGAAAATGAAAGTAAAAAACGATGGCATCACCTTAATAAAGCATGAACAATGAACAAAGATTTATGTTATAATGAAACAAACTGTTTATAAAGAATGATTCAGGATTAGTAACTACTTATGAGTTAGGGTAGAAGTTATTAAGCCTCAAAGGAATAATGGAGGATTTTTCGCCAATTTGAGAACTCAAGCGGAAGTGCGCATGTGCACTCGCCCCGTGCGGACGCACACAAAAGCCTCGTTGCTACACGTGCGTTTGTTTATTAGCGCGACGGATTGCATCGCATCTCTCGTCTCTGTAGATTTCTGTCTCTTCTGAGCCTGCTCGAACTGTCATTCTCTGTCTTAATTTTGTCCCGTACACTGAGGGAACTATATTATGATAGATCCATGCGCTTTGACACAGGGAAACATGCTGCTCTCCTGGGGACGAGCCGACGAGGCTGCAGCTGTGCAGTAGGTGCGTTCTATGATTGACATGTGAATGAACTACTCGGCTGTCCACGCCACGAGGAAATAGACTCAGATTTGGCGCCAAAAAATCCTCCATAATTTCTTTAATCTCAATAAACGAATTAAAATTCAATTTAATATACAACATTTTAAACACATTTGGGAATTCTTAACGGATAAAGCAGCAGTCACATTTTTGCACTCAATGATACTATCCCTTATTGAGTACTGCATTACACGCTGGTCCGTTATTGGCCCCGTTATAGGAGCGTTGAAAATCCTATACAACCACTATTGCCAATTTCTTTTTACATATTTTACGAACTTCAAACTATTTAAAGTGGTCTGTTTGACTTACAAGGACCAACATGGTTTGGCATCTTCATCTATGAATGATTTTTTATTTTTTTTAATCTTTCAGTTCTGCTGAATCCTGAGTAACTCGAGCCACTGTCAGAGGTGACCGTGAACTCCCATTTTAACATCTTTCTCCCAAAATGTCCTGTCATATCAGGGTGTAACCTTCTGGACTAATATTCTACTCTCAGTGAGGAAATGCACAGTTGTCCGTACCTTTAATTATGGCTGAGGGAGACACAAACATGTGATTATGTGTGAGTTTAAATATGCCTAAAAGTTGCAGATGTGTGATGTCGATATTATCAAATAAAATTGAACAACTATCGGGAATTAGTGCAATATAGAGGTATGCACAATAAAAATGTGTACAATGTAGAGGTATGCGCAATAACAATCAGTGCAATGGGAATTTCTTGTTATCTATTGTTGAATATTTGTATTAACTTGATCACTCCTATTTGCCTGTTTTTGTCCAGCTGTAAATAGTCTGTGTAAATAGTGTGTGGATGTTTTTATTTTTCTGTCAATCTGCCAGGGGTCTGTAGATGGAAATTATTCTAAAGCTATAATCTGCCATATTTACATTTGCTTAAATGTTCATTAATATGCATTGTTCCCTTTTTCCTTAAATAAATAAAAACATTATTTTTTCATGAGTTACGGTAAGTCTTTGTTCATGTTTTATTGAGGCTATTAAAAGTGTAGTTATTAGTGTTACCAGAACTATTTTTTATGTTTTGTAAAGGGAGCACTTAGTCCCAGTGTCATTGTTAGTTTTTGTAATCACATTTACACTCCCAAGACCATTCCTTCACAAAATACTGTAAATATTGTCAATTGTATTTATATGTAATAGTGTCAGTTCATCACTGAACAATAACAAAGTAACTTAAACCAAGCCAAGCAGAGGATTAATATGCAATCAGCAATGATTATACTAAATAAAGGTTATCTTAATAAGATAACCTTTATTTGTCCCAAAGTCTGGACATTTCAGGGTTGCAACACAGATTATGTACAGAAGTAAATAATTAAAAAAAACACTTGTAGAAAAACTTATACTCTTAATAAAAATAAAACTCTTATTTACAGCTGTTATATGGACAGAAAATATTGCACCAGGATGATTGACATTATGTCACAGTATTGCGCATGAATATGACAGTATTGCACATGATTATGACAGTATTGCACATGAATATGAAGCTGAATGACACATGTTCAGGGCTAACAGTGTATTTTACAACACATTAAGAATATGACTACAGGCACAGAAATACAGCATGTGTTCAATTCAATTCAATTCAGTTTATTTTTGTAACACCCATAATCACATCAGTAGTTGCCTCGGAGGGCAACAGTGAAAAACAGATTAAATAATGTTCATAGGGACTTGGCAATGTCCATGCATCCCGTGTCCTTAGACAAATGCCCCAAGGTCCCCTGTGCTTAGACCCTCCTTCAAAACCTCCAAACCTTCCTCCTGGTAGAAAGTAGAAACCTGGAGGTGTTTCACAGTGAAGGAGAGATCCAACTCCCTCAGACGGAAAGGCGGATGCAATATAGACAGTGGAGCTGGACCCACACAGGAGGAGAACCAGTTCCTCGGGGCAGATGAAGAACCTTTCATATGGAGTAGAGACTGTTTCTCCAGGGACTTGAGGATCATCTGGGTCCACAGGTCATCGATGTGCCTGTCCCACTCCCGGCGGGAAAGTGGGAAAAGAAGAAGAAAATGTAATGAACAGCATGCAACAACATGCTTTTACAAGCTCTTGGGACCATCAGAAGTCCAGCATTCTGAGAGCAAAGTGCTCTGTTTGGATGGTATGGTGTGGGGCCATGTCATTTATGGTTTTGTAGGTCAAGAGGAGGATTTTAAATTTGATTCTAAACTCAACAGGAGCCAGTGAAGAGACTCCAGCACCGGCGTAATGTGCTCTCTTCTTTTAGTTCCTGTTAATAATCTTGCTGCTGCATTTTGAACCAGTTGAAATCTTTTATAGAGCTTTTAGGACACGCTGCGAGCAGGGAGTTACAGTAGTCTAATCTAGACGTTACAAATGCATGGATAAGTTTTTCAGCATCGCTTTTAGGCAGGATTCTTCTGATTTTGGCTCTTGTTGCACAGATGGAAATAAACTGTTTTACAGGCTTCATTAATATGCGCTTTAAATGAGAGCTCCTGGTCAAATAAGACTCCAAGGTTTCTTACAGTAGAACTGGAGGCTACACTGACATTGTCCAGTGTGACTATCTGCCCGGAAAGCAGATAATTAAGTGTCATCCAGGTTTTTATATCCTTCACACAAGCACTAAGTCTGTCTACTTGATCAGGTTTCATTACATAAATACTGTAATGAGTCATCTGCATAGCAGTGAAAGTTAATGCCATGCTTTCTGATAATGTTACCTAACGACAGCATATAAAGAGTAAACAGAATTAGAGTACCCCGTGGCACAGGGTCCAGCTCGCCCCCGACGGTCCCTCATCTGCCTGAAGAGTGGCTCCAGTTCGCCTCAGTCGGTCCCTCATCTGCCTGAAGAGTGGGTCCAGCTCGACTCCGTCGGTCCCTCATCTGCCTGAAGAGTGGGTCCAGCTCGACTCCGTCGGCCCCTCATCTGCCTGAAGAGTGGGTCCAGCTCCAGTCTCCTCGTGTCCGTCTGTCCGTCTGTGAGAGTCGGATCTCTCCTTCACTGGAACTCCTCCAGGTTTCTACGCTTTTTTCCCAAAGAGGTTTTTTTGTAGTTTTTCCTGGCCAAGAAGGAGAGTCTAAGGACAGAGGACCCTGGGACATCGTCCCTCGCCACCACAGACATTGTCTGACTCCCTCGCCACCACAGACATTGTCTGACTTCATCGCCACCACAGACATTGTTGATTCATTTCTCCCTATGGCCCTCAGAGGCAACTGTTGTTGTGATTTTGGGCCTTACAAAAATAAATTGATTTGATTTGATTTGACACGGTAAGTTATTTTAGAGCATGGTGAGGAGCTCTGGTTTACATTAACAAATTGGAACCTATCAGATAAATAGGATTTAAACCAGCTGAGGGCTGTTCCTCCAACACCTACATCACATTCTAACCTCTGCAGTAGAATGTTGTGGTCGATGGTGTCAAACGCTGCGCTCAGGTCCAACAGAACCAGTGCAGTTTCAGTGCTGTGGTGGGCTCTGAACCCTGACTGGAAAACTTCAAATAAGTTATTTTCCCGTAGATGGCGAAAATGCTTTAACTACAACTCTTTCAAGGATTTTAGAGACAAAGGGAAGATTTTAAATCGGTCTGCTTACCAATAGGTCAATGACTGCATGTCTTTGAGGAGTCTGCTTGGAATGGGGTCTAGGACACAAGTTGAGCTTTTAGAGGACATAATGGCTGAAGTTATCTCTTCTAGAGTTACTTTTGGATTTATATGGGACACAGTGTTATAGCTTGACCTTGTTCAGGGCTAATAGTGGGAGTAATATAATCTGATTTATCTCTGATTGTTTTTATTTTATTGTTAAAAAATAGGAGGAAATCATTAGAGCTGAGAGAAGCTGGGATTGAGGGCTCTACTGTGACAGTTTGTTAGCCTGGCCACAGTGCTGAAAAGAAATCTAGTGTTATTTTTGTTGACTTCTGTTAGATTTGAATAGTATCTAGTTTGGGCCTTATGCAGAGCCTGCTTATAGGACAGTAGGCAGCTTTTCCATCCTTTTCCATGCTTTGCCATGCTTTTAGGGATTCTTCCGTGTGGGAGCGACAAAATGGTCTTTCTAATTTTCTAACTCTTTGTTTATGTGAAGCAGATCTTCATTGTACCATGGGGAGCCTAACGGCCTAATGAACATGTGGTGCAATAGTGCTGCTCTCTGGTGGGCATCATATGGACACACAACAGCAAGACAACGGGTGAATAGGATTGGATTTAGAGATATGTAATTATTTTTCTTTTGAATCTTTTCTTGTAGTTTACTGATCTAGATGTAAGACAGAAATTACACAATCATGAAACGTTTTCACATAAACAATAAGGCAGTTTATGTGTAACATTCCACATATTTGAGACGTATAAATCTAAAAAAGGACAGATCCAGGTTTAAATAGAAAAAAAGAATATACACAGGGGATTTTAGAAATCTTATTTAATGTTGAGATGAATTGCTCTTTTTTATTAAAACATGAAGAAACGGGAATAGAATATCAAAAAATCCTTCTGTACAGTCTGTCTGTGTGTAAGTAATACTTTAAAGGCTGGTCTTTGTCTCTATGGGAGAGGGAATTATGGAGAAAACGGCCTTTGAAGTTACAACGTGAATTCATTGGAAAAAATACATATTTAGGCACAGATTGGACATTATTATAAAAATACAAAGGTTATTTAAGAAAAACACTAAGAAGCTGAACAGTATTTTGTCATTTTGTCTTAAAATAAAAACAATTTCAGACCAGACTTTATTTTCCTATCCGACACTTTTGACTGCTCAGTTTTCTTCAGAGAGGTTAGGTGTCTTACCAGCTGATTTATATCCATTTACACAGGTTATGGCTGTGTCTTCACTGGTAGAGGCAGCACCATCTGCAGTCCTTCTTCTTTGGGAAGTGTGAAATTTCGTAGAAAGTAGTTGAATAGACTCCATGTCCCAGTTTATAGTCCTGTTGTTTTGTTTTTTTCAGTCTTGTTCAGACTCCTAATATTGTGCTGAAGAAGTCAGATTGCAGATGGCGCCAAAACCTGTCAAGAAACATCACAGAAACATCTGAATCAGTGGAAGAAATTAACCTCATTGGACTGGGATTTTTGTAGGATAAAATTCCCATTTATACTTATTACAAACATTTTAACCATAAAACAGATGTTTTATTTAAAAAAAAAAAAAAACAATAACACCTCTAGGTTTGAAAAGTGTGAGGTGCAATTGAAAAATAATTTCAAAGGTGGTAAATTGCTAGAGCTGTAGTCCAGGTCTATTCAACAACATTTTCTTGAAGGCCAGATTTTCGCTTCTCATGCGCCAAGATTTTTAATGCATTTTTATCACACAAAATCTCCCCAGTATTAGATCTGTTTTAATACTGGCTTAGCAAAAGTGCTCTGCCAAATTCCCAATCCAGTTCTGAACCAGAATTAAACTAAAACTACTCTAGTACCAACCAGGTCTGAACAAAGATCAACCTAAAATTAAATTAGGCCTAAACAAGGACTAAACCTAAATAAAACAAAAAAACTCAAAAAAACAAAAACAATAAATGGAAAATGGGCCTGGGTCTTAAGTTGAAAAGACCAATGTTTTTCAACCTTTGATGAATAATGGCACACATTTTTGTTGAAAAGACGGCACACCATTCATCCACTAAAATATTATCATTATATATATTTTTTTTTTAATAGATTTTTTGCCCCAGGCTTTATTTATAGACAGGACAGATGAGGGAGAAATGGGGGATGAGAGAGAAGGGAGGACATAAAATGTAATTGTCGGAGTCAGCACTAAAACAATATCATCATTATTAACTGACACCAATTAGTTAAAAGAGGTGTAAATAATGGCTTTTCTGGTTCAGAATATTACTCAGGGCACTCCAAAATGGCAAATTATGACATTAAGTAACTTTTTCAAAGCAATTCCTTAAGTGTAGTGTTCTCCACACTGATTAAAGCATTAGTCAATACAGAGAACTATGTCTCAGGGTCTATAAGATTTTACATAAAAACTGCTAACCCAGTAGTTAACAAACTGAAATGCATAAGATTCTTGGATTAATTTAGACGTTTAGATTTGATCTTCACTCAAATGTTAATGCTCCAGGTTTGAAAAGTGACCAGTGAACTGCAACTTAATTGTGTAACAGTGTTGGGCTAATGTTAGATTCAAATCCTGAACACAGTGGAATCGGAGGGTGGGTCTATTGGATTTGCTCGGTGAAGGCGGAGTCCCGTACTCCTGCAGAAAGCACAGAGAAGAGCACAGGGGGCAGCAGAGAGCGCAGGTACAGGGCGGCTCTGGGCAGCGGGTGGGACAGCAGCACCTCCCTCTTCTTCCGGTTCACCGTCTGGAGCACCTCATGGGCCAGCGCAGAGGGTTGGATGCCGTGGCTCAACTGACTGGAGATGTCTGCACACACATGGGACGCAATTAACACTGCGTGCACAACACCATTCAGCAAGCCCATCGCTAGCCTCAGTACTTCCTGTCCAATTATATCTCTAATGGCTTTTTATCAAGTCATACTAAAATAAACAAATACTTGAGGGTCAAGCAGCAAGCTTGTTCACTGGAGGACACTTTTATGTTTATATTTTGTCCGTCTGTCCGTCTGTTGTCCGTCTGTCCGTCTGTGAGAGTCGGATCTCTCCTTCACTGGAACTCCTCCAGGTTTCTACGCTTTTTTCCCAAAGAGGTTTTTTTGTAGTTTTTCCTGGCCGAGAAGGAGAGTCTAAGGACAGAGGACCCTGGGACATCGTCCCTCGCCACCACGGACATTGTCTGACTTCATCGCCACCACAGACATTGTCTGACTTCATCGCCACCACAGACATTGTTGATTCATTTCTCCCTGTGGCCCTCAGAGGCAACTGTTGTTGTGATTTTGGGCCTTACAAAAATAAATTGATTTGATTTGATTTGATAAAGGGTAAGTCAATGCTAATGCTGATACATTAAATTTTTAAATAACGGCACAAAAGGAAACAATATACATAAAAACATTCGGGTAGTAGCCTACTTTAAAAACATTTGGTTGTTTATTTTAACTTTTAACTTTTTATAAAAGTTAGATTAGCTTTGAGACACAGAGCAAGCCAAGCGCTACCATTTGGTAACACTTTATTTTAGGCTACACTGCATCTAACTAGCTTCTAATATGCAAGTGGTTTTGATTAATTTGTATTATTCTGTCCTTATTAATGGTCTTATTCTGTATGTTCTTCTAATGCTAATTAGACATTTACTAACACTTTCCTATTAATAAACTCCTTACTGAAATGTCATGTTGTATTAGCCCTTAACAACACATTGATTAAGTTTTAGTTTGTTTCTGACTTCAGACATTTTTTTGAGGCGTTTAGAATAAAAAATCTCCTCACTATTCATCTGAATTGGGGTAATTTAAGACAGACTTTTCAGAGACTTAATGATAATGTCATACTGTGAAACTCTACTTTTTGCGTTTAACAGCCTTCAGGACAAAACACAGCTCCATCCAGGGGGATTAAGCCTATATATACCTGATAATCTAATTTTGTATTGCTTCAAAATTTCAATATCATCTTGTATAGTGGGTTCTGTTCATAACTTTTATGGACAGAATATCTAGGCGCAGTCAGGGGTCGGAGGGTGTCCGGTTTGGGGACCACAGGATTCCATCTCTGCTGTTTGCAGACGATGTTGTCCTGATGGCTCCATCAAACCCGGACCTGCAACATGCACTGGGACGGTTTGCAGCCGAGTGTGAACCAGCTGGGATGAGAATCAGCACCTCCAAATCCGAGGCCATGGTTCTCGACCGGAAAAAGGTGGCTTGCCCTCTCCACGTGTGTGGGGAGTCCTTGCCCCAAGTGGAGGAGTTCAAGTATCTCGGGGTCTTGTTCACGAGTGAGGGAAGGATGGAGCGTGAGATCGACAGGCGGATCGGTGCAGCGGCTGCAGTGATGCAGTCGCTGCATTGGACCGTTGTGGTAAAGAGGGAGCTGAGGCGAAAGGCAAAGCTCTCTATTTACCGGTCGGTCTACGTTCCTCCCTCACCAATGGTCATGAGCTTTGGGTAATGACCGAAAGAACAAGATTTGTGGATACAAGCGGTCGAAATGAGTTTCCTCCGCCGTGTGGCTGGGCGCTCCCTTAGAGATAAGGTGAGGAGCTCGGTCACACGGGGGGAGCTCGGAGTAGAGCTGCTGCTCCTCCACGTCGAGAGGAGCCAGCTGAGGTGGCTCGGGCATCTGTTCCGGATGCCTCCTGGGCGCCTCCCTCGGGAGGGGTTTCGGGCATGTCCCACCGGGAAGAGGCCCCGGGGAAGACCCAGGACACGCTGGAGAGACTATGTCTCTCGGCTGGCCTGGGAACGCCTCGGGATCCCCCTGAGGAGTTGGAGGAAGTGTCTGGGGAGTAGGAAGTCTGGGAGTCCCTACTTAGACTGCTGCCCCCGCGACCCGGCCCCGGATAAAGCGGCAGAAGATGGATGGATCTTGTATAGTGACAAAGGAGTGTTTAGAATTGAAGCATGCATTCCCATAGAGTTTGATTGATAAACTTTGTTGGACACAATAACTTGATTCAGAACAAAAGAGCCACATGTCTTAGCGCCGTCAAAAACTGTCCAACCATATGCACTTAAAAACGCTACACTCACTAATAACGGAACCATTCATTCATAAAAACCACACTCGCCAAAACATAAGCATAATGGCTGGAGCATCGTGAAAAAGAAAAATTTGACTTTTGCACGTTCGCTCTGCCGCTAATCCCAAGAATGCGGACTATTTGAGCCACTCCCCTCAGGCAGGAGGTTACAGTCTGTCCAGATCAGAACCTCAGAACAGTTTCTTTCCCTCTGCCGTTAGACTTATGAACACTTCTAAGCACCTGCCACTTTAACTACAATTTAATCAATCACTCACTGTTCACTTTCTGCACTACATCTCTAAATAAAACTGTACATTTTGTGTACATAGTAAGCCTATTATAGGAAATTTGAATTGTTTTTCTTTAATGAATGCCCTTTTTGATTCTATATATCTTGTTTTTACCATTGTTCATCATTGCATGTTGCACCAAATCACCAAAGCAAGTTCCTATGTTTGTGAATTTTGTTCATTGACAATGGCAATAAACCTTATCTGATTCTGAAACAAGGAGCAAGAGAAGAGCAATCCCGGACGACACAAGCCTGTTGGCATTACAGGAACTGAACAAACAAAGCTGATGGTCCACGGCTCCGGTCGAAAACAGCCCGTCTCACAAACTGACGAGGCTAACATGGCTAACATGACTAACAGGCCCGATGCAGCTGCTGACCCCGCTCCCCGCCGGTAAACAACGCTCCATCCAATAGTGACCGAAATCAGACAAATGGAAAAATTACATTCAGACTAAATTTGGAAATGGACCAAATGGGACTCTTATTTTAATTTCAATATTTATAATTATGTTTAGTTGGTGTTGGCCCTGCGACAAGTTGGCCACTGTCCAGGGTGTACCCCGCCTAAGGCCCGAAGTCACTGGGATAGGCTCCAGTCACCCGCGACCCCGAAAGGGAACAAGCGGTAGAAAATGGATGGATTCATCAATCCATCCATTTTAGTTGATGTCCACTTGTGGTTTTCTGTTATTTGTACTCTCTGGTTGTTTTGTTCTATTTGTGTTCTGTCTAATCTATTTGTTAATAAAATTGAAAATAATATTTAAAGAAAAAAAAGAATAAGAAAAATTAAGGAAATTTCAACTGAGAAAAAGTTGAAGGTGCCTGTCAGCTGTACACAAGCAGTTTGTTTTTACATTGAGCTCTATGGGAAAAACGCTTTTTGGACTGTGGATTTTTTTCGTTGCAATTCCAATGGACTGGCCACTAGTCCATATTCAGATATTTTAATAGATCCATGCTTTGTACTCACATGCCCAGAGGCGGCTGCGCTGGGGGCCAGGCTTGTCGGCAGCAGGTGGCTCAGAGGCGTTGATGAATGTGTGACTGATAGTGCTCACCGCGATGCCGTACTCCTCCACTTCGGCACGCAGGCAGTCAAAGAAAGCCTGTGCTGCATGTTTAGAAGCAGCATCTGGGAAGTCAGGAATGTCCCAATATCACATTTTAGTTTTGAAATGAGTGTAAGGAGGAAATAACACATTATTTACCAATATTGACACCATGCAGACCAGTGTAATCCTTCATTCACTTTTATTTAGATTGTCTAATAGCTTGCCATTCCCATTTGGCTTGTTTCCACTTTGCGTTGGAGCAGATTGGTACAGTCCGATAGTGTCTCCACTCTCTTACGTGAACTGTACCGGCCCTTTTAAGGGGTCTGAGGTGAACCTTCCAAAGTGGTCTGACTTGCTTCAGCAAACACTGACTTGCTCTTGCGTTAAACTATCATATTTTCAGCTATGTTAACTTATTTGTTGAGCCCACATGCGTAGCAAAACAAAGCTAGTGCAGGGTAGCATCAGTTATTTCCTGTTTATTGGCACACAGCCCTAATGTCAAGACCTAAAATATTATATTTCCTAAGCATAATGTATCTAACATTGTCCAAAACCCATGCATTACATTGGTTGCATTACTGGTTTTATTGACTCTGCACTTGGCACAACCTTTCCTGTTTGACATGAAGACCTATGTATAAATACTGTAATCAGCACAGCCCCTTTTGGGGAAGATTGTAACCCTGCAATTGATGGACTCATGTCTTTCCCGTCAGTAATCATTGAGGCATGTGACATTGGAACAGGAATGATCTTGGCAGCTTCAAAACACGACATGAAGGGGGAAAACTTGAAGATTGTGGTGAAAACTTTGGCCAGCTTGTCCGCCCAATCCTTGAGCACCCAGCACAGGACAGTTTCTGATCCGAGAGTCAAACAGGAACTCTCGCAAATGACAAAACACCGACATCAATATCTGAGTCCTTTGCTGACAGGAATGGCACTCTACTACACCACACATGTTTAAACTATGGCCCGCGGCACAAACATTGCAATTAATCATTTTTTACAATCTCCCATGACGCCATGAGTAGAATCTTCCTCTGAGAAACAAATCCATTGACAATTATGTACATTTAAAAGGATTGTAAAGTCAGTTTACTCACATGAGCTTCTAAAAGGAACTGCCAGTTTGCCGTGGATACTGTTGACTAGCACAATCTGCCCACCTCTTCTGGACATCATGGATGGAAGGACACCTGACAGGACATGTTTCCTTAATTAATTCACTGAATCGTGTTTCTCTAATAGGTTGAGCTCATGTCATATTCTCAAATGGAGGGTGAGGCCTATGTAGTAACTCTTTGGGAGTTTAAGTTTTTTTTTTAAAGAGATACCCAAAATAGAAATCCACATAGACGCTTTCTCAGTTCTGGAATGGAGGCAACACTAGCCAAAAAAATGTGTTTCTTTTTCAATAAGCTAGGGCTGTACTCAAAACATGATATAGCAATACATTATGATGGACTTCTTGGCTATACGCATATAAATGCAGGGACGTGTATTGTGATATATTCAAACTATATTCATTCCATGTAAATTGTCGCATTAAACACTTAACTACCGGCAGACAAGTGCAATAAGGCTAAAAGTGCATATCACAGGTTCTCATGTTTTTCCAAGTATGACTTATATAAGATATGATCTAAGTATTTATCATAATTTTAAAGAAAAATCTAAAAAATACAAATTACAGGAAATAGAACTGAGTTCTAAAACAGAATCTCCACAGAGCGCTGTGCATCTTCATCTTAAAGCCACAAACCACTCTATCGAAGACAGTGAGGTGAAGATTCTAGGCAGGGAGAAAAGATTGTTCGAATGAGGAGTTAAAGAGGCAATCTTTGTTAGAGGAGAATCCGTCCCTTAACAGAAATGGAGGTTTAAGATTCAACCTTCCGCTCGTATATAATAGTGTCTTGTAACACTGGAGCGGGAGACGCCCAGGGCATTCTGACGCTAATTAGGTACTCGGTGAGGAGGGAGCAGAAGGTCAGTTTACAATAGGATGTTGATAGCCCATTACAGGGCTATTCGTAAAACAAAGAGGTTAGTCTAAAGTGAAACCAAAAACTCCCTTTATCAGGAGGTCCCGCCGGGTGGGCAGGTCCTACTCAGAGTAGGATAAATATCTGAGTTCCCAGACTCGGTTTGCAGATTGAGAATGACTCCTGGATGCGAGTCGAAATGTTTCGTTTTTTCCAAAAACAGGGTCCAGAAGACTTCAACTGAATATTTTTCTACAATGGAACCCGTTGAGCTCTTTTTTTTCAGGTAGTTTGCAACTGGCTGACGCTAGTTTACGTATGATTGTGTGGCAATGCTAATAAACGCTAGCCTACTTGCATACAGTTTTATTGAGGTTTCTCAACAATTGTGTGAAGGAACGTGTTATGAAGGCTGCAAAAGTTTAAGGAGTCCTCCAGTACAAGCATGTTTTCTTTGCTCCAGAAATCCCATACAAGGTTCGTAAACAAAGAGAAACGTCTCACACCTGTAAGGAACTCAACAAGAGAAAACTGAGACATGGGTTCTCTTTTCCAGCAACTCTTCTGGTGACTTTTGAAGGTAAATAACACATGCTCATAACACCAGGAGAGGCAGAGGTGCGCCTAAGGAAAATGCAAAACACAAAACTGAACAGCGAAAAGAGATGGCGCCACTATGTGATTTTAGGTTGTGGTCAAATGGTAATACATTTCAGTTGATGTGTAGAGACCATGGATGTATTATATAATATCGAAGATATAATATCGGTAGAGACTGATGATAATGATGAGATTTGTTTGTTTTTGGCTGGGCGGCTGGGGGGCGTGGTGGACTGGGGAGGTGCTGTATCCAGTTTGTGAGAACAGGAGCCAGGAGCTTCCCAACTATTAATGGAAATAATTTGTCTTTATTATGAGTTAAACTGGGGAGCCCCAATATTTCTACGTGGGAGCAGACTTATGAAGGGCCTGAACATGTCTAAGATGAAAAACCACATAGAGAATCAGGTTAGCAAGGCTACAATCAAGCTTGCTGGCTCCTCGCTGGCACAGGCCCCCGCGCGTCCAGGCACAGGATCCGGCTCAGGCTCTGCCGTTGCTTCAGCCATCTTTCGCTCTGGCTCCAGCTTCAGCTCTGGGTTGGACACGGCGGTGGAGATAGACTCGGTGATAATGGCGGCTTTGCGTGAGATTACAGACAAGATTACAAAGGCAATGGATGCTAAAATAGCCGCGGCCTAGGCGGACCCACAAAAGATTTATACTAGAATAGACTACTTTTTATGTTTAACAAATATAGGTCCAAAATTACCGGGGCAGGGGACATTGGGACGTATGTAGAGGAAGTTCGACTGTTTAATTTGTGGAATAAAACAATCCCAAGACTTGTGTGGCAAGGCAAAAAACCTCAAATCCAATTTAAAACTCTACAGTTATCAAAAGAAAAAAGAGGCTTGGGTTTACCTTGTATTAATGTATTTTATTTCAGCTCAAATCAGAGTGTTGCTGAACTGGTGTGATCCAGAATATGAAGCTCAATGGAAAAATATTGAGATTGGTGTTGTGTCGGGGGTTCCTGTACAGCCTTTACTGGCAGATGACATTTGGTTGAGTCATTTGGAGGAAGTTGAGAACTACTGGGTAAAATCTGTGTTTACAACATGAAAGGAGCTAATCAGAAAATACAAACTACACAAAAATGTTAAAATCTTTAACTAGTTGGCCTATGACCAAGGTTGTGTACCAAATAGAACTGACCTGAGATTCAGGGTCTTGATTACTAAAGGTATAAAAGTTTTTCACCAGATTGTAAAAGATAATCACATGAAAAGCTTTGATATGTTGACAGAATCTTTTGGTTTGGAGAAATATTGGATATTTACATTTTTACATTTACATCTTCTCACATTATGTTTTTGATCTCCAGCTTGGCACAGATGCGGGGATTCGCCCACACTTTTTTACGCTAACATTTGCCCAAAACACACCCACATTAGTGATTAAGGTGGCTTTAGGTCAATGCTGAGCAGACAGAGCAGCAAATGTGGGACATTCCGTCATATGTGCAATTACTGTCGTGATTCATGTGCAATCCATGTGCCGTCGTGACACATATTCATGTGCAATTACTGTCGTGATCACATGCAATGGTATTTATTTATTTATTTATTTTTATCTTTTTTCAAACTTCCTATAAGTGATCTGTTCTTTTCTTCTGTATCTACCTCTGTATTTACCTGCGTTGCACCAATGAAATTTCCCCATGTGGGACAATAAAGGAATATCTTATCTTATCTTATCTTACATTACGGTCCCACACATACGGTTGAATGTGTGCATTTGTTTAATGGAGTAATTATAGTGGCACTGGCACAGGACTGGTGTCAGCCTGGTGTGACAGGAAAAGTGGCACCTGGCAATACATCTTGTGCAGAGACTGATCCAGCGGACACAAGAACATTTTTAAAATAAAAAACAATTATAATCTTGTTTACTGGTTTAATTCTGGGTTATTACTTGTTTAGACCTGGTTTGGTTGGAGTTCTCACAAAAATCCATAATTAACTAACCCCTAATTTGCGTGTTGTGCACCTCCGGAGGCCTTGGCCCTCCAAAAAAATCGAGCCCTCGGGAAACTTAAGTTGAATAGCCCTGATGTAGATAAACGGTCTGGCCAGTGGTCACTAATTTTTTTTGCTCCTTTTGTTTTATTTCTAACATTTTTACAAACAGAGTTACAAACAAATAGATATTTTATTAATTTTAAATTATGTAGCAACTTGTGCGTGTGTGAGTTACAATCACGAGGGCGCAAGTTACAAATGTGGGAGAGCCACTTACAAATACGGGAGCGTGACTTACAAACAAGAAAGAGCCCTTATTTAAAAATAAAAATAAAAATGGTAATAGCACTTCATGTGCTCAGTAAAATTGCATTAAAAAAAAAAAAAAGATATTAGCTACCCAAAAAGAATGATTTGTAGGAAAATACATCATAAGATAAGATAAGATAAGATAAGATATTCCTTTATTGTCCCACATGGGGAAATTTCATTGGTGCAACGCAGGTAGATACAGAGGTAGATACAGAAGAACAGATCACTTATAGGAAGTCTGAAAAACACTTTCAGTAGAAGATCTCCTATAAATAAATAAAAACTCCCATAGACAAATAAATAAATAAATACCATCTTTATGTACCACATGTCTTGTAAAACCTAAAAATCAAGATCTTGCCTCATTTAAAAATGAAAATGAATTTGACTCACAGTGATTTTCTATAGCTAAAATTACTTCGATCTTTCATATTTTAAGACAGTCTGTTCCATTTCCCTTTTGATGTAGTTGATGATTGTTAATCATTGACTAAAGTTCAGGTTCAACCTTCTACTCCTCCTCCTTACACAACCACTCCTCCACTCTTTAACCACACCTCTAATGACCCAAAAGTCCTATTTATACAGGCCTATCCCAGCATCTCTGGTTGTCTCTGCTCTCTCGACCCCGCCCTCCAGCCCCATGTCTCTATCATCTTCACCTTAACACATCACCATCTTATGAAGGAGGTGTTCTAAAATCGTCTGGGCTGATTACCTGAGACAGAGCTCCCATCTCTACACACCCAACTCTAATCGTTCTATCATCTACATCATCACAATTATCAATAAACATTCTCTCAATTATTGTGGTGTAGTCCTTGCTAGTGAACTACCAGTTACCTCTATTTGAGTATTAATGGATATAACGTAAGATAAAGTCAGCACACACCTTTGGCAAGCGTGCAGGGGCCGAAGTAGTTGATGTCCATGATGTTGCGGTCCACCTCCAAGGAGATGCTCTGTACGGGGCCCTTCACCTTGATGCTGCTGTTACAGATGAGCACATCTACGTAGCCGTAGCAGTCCACCACCTCAGCCACCACCTCGTCCAGGCTGTCCGAGTCACTAAAGTCCACCAGCACCACTTTAGGAGCAAAAGTCTGAGGGCCAGAGAGGGCAGAGTGTACAAGCGTGCACAATTATATATATATATATATATATATATATATATATATATATATATATATATATATATAAATATATATATATATATATATATATAAATATATATATATATATATATATATATATATATATATATATATATATATATATATATATATATATATCTCACCCCTTATCCTTTTAATTTCCTGTAGTATTTGAGTATCCTTATTTTCGGCATGTTTAGTTTCCAACAGCTTTAATTTGCTCTGTAAATCAATCATTTTTTTCTGCCTTTGTTTCTTTTTAACCGGGGCGACAGCAACTACCCTGACCCTCAAAACAGCCTTTGCGCATCCCAGAGAATGGGTAGAGAAACGTCACCATTGTTATTTCCTCTACATCAGTGTCCTTTGTCATCGGTTTTACAAATTGTGGGTCATTGAGTAGACTAGCAATAAATCTCCAATGTGTGTTTTTTGTTGTTTCCGTTCCAGATATACAGTGATGTAAATAGGGACATGATCACTTAAATCTATTCCACCCATATCTGTCTCTGTAATTTTGACCTATCTTTGTTGGAAATAAAAAGTAGTCTATTCTAGTATAGATCTTATTTTTTTTAAACGGTAAATGGTTACATTTATAAAGCGCTTTGCACACAATCACACACCAGATGTTTGCAGACACTGGGGCCGCGTTGGGTTAAGTGTCTTGCCCAAGGACACAACAGCAGTATTCACCTGAGGCAGGGTTAGCCAACCTGGGGGCCAGTGGATCTCACCGCTCTACCAGGAGAGAGCGGGAGCGGGAACCGATATAAAATCCCTATTTTATGCGGGTAAAATATGTAAATTGGCAAAGATTTGGATTAATCTCTCCCCAGATATCGATCAACCCTTTATTATGTATTCATTACGAAACGTATTATTTATAGATTTACCATTTTTTGAGTTTGTGACATCCACTGTTGGCTGAACATGTAAGTTCTTGTCTCTGCCACAACTTCATTACAGAGAGAGAGTTCGCTTCCTGGTGGAGTATATAGATTCATCAAAGTAAACACACTTCCATTAATAGTTTCTTTGACCAGTACAAATCTGCCATCTTTATCTTTGTGTTCAAAACTCTGTTCAAATTCTATTCTGATTGAGATCAATATGGCCACACCCCTCTTATGTTTTCCCCTGTATGAGGAATAGTCTCTAAACAAATGTAGTCATTCTTTGATGTCCTAAGTTGTTTAAATGGGTTTCTTGTAAATATATAAAATGATGTCGGTGTAATCCCTCATTCGTCCAGGAGCGTTCTATTGTAGAAAAAAATTCAGTTCAAGTCATCTGGACTCTGAAAAACAAAATGTTTCATTCTCAATCTGTGAATCGAGTCTTTCTTTTCAATTTTTTTTCAATATCTTCGACCGCTTAATTGGACCCAATATTCTATTAACATGAATTGCTAGTCGTAAATTTTCAGATGCCATTGTACAAATCATGTTGAAATTATTCTTGTAAATCTACCACTGCTACACTGCCCTCTGGTCGAACAGAAAACACAAACATAGGAACCACAAAAACCGAACACAATAGAACAAACAAAATGCAAAACGTAAAAAAGCCAAAAGATATCAGAGGGTGGAGGGGAAAACCGTTGATATAACATTTTTACCTGGGTATTTACAAACCAAAGTTAGATCACACTGTCCCACATTGGGCAAATAAGATAAGATTAGACAAGAGAACCTTTATTAGTCCCACAGTGGGGAAATTCTAGGGTTGCAACACAGATTAGGCACAGAAACACAGATTAGAAACAGAAGTTAAAGGTCCCATAACATGCAAAATCGACTTTTCAGAGCTTTTAACCTTCTTACATTGCTATTTGTGCTTCATATATGTACCCAGAGTGTTTTTTTTGATTGATTCCCGCAGTTTTTAGCTACAGAACAGACTATATCCTTTCCGCAAATCTCCAAACTGACGGGGGGTGGGTGCAAGACCGCGTCATAACCCCAGGCACGCGTCATCATCCCCCCTCCCCCTCCCCCTTATTATTATCAAGTATACACTTAGGATAGACTACGAAACGTGAAAAAAGCATGTTATGGCACCTTTAAATAATAAAAAACGTCCTTAAAAATATATTTAAATCCGTATAAATAAATCAATAAATAATAAATCAAAATAATAGAAAAAATACACACTCTTATTTACAGTAAGTGGCTGCACCAGGGATGATTGACATAATTGTTTCCACAATTTTTACCCTATATTTTTTGGACCACTACTTTGTACTTTCCCCTGCAGTACACAAGCTCAGGTGGTAGATAGATTGAATAGCTGTCTGGTCTCACCTCTCGTGGGTCAGCGTCTGTGCTCAGTGTGTCATACAGAGATTCCAGTTTGTCCCAGCTGGTCCCACACAGGATCAGACGTGCCCCGCCCCGATGGAAGAGCCGGGACAACTCTGTATAATGAACCATATAGTTATACTGTATAAGGCAAATAGACATTCATAGGCTTTATTCATGATAATGTCAAACCAATTAGCTGACCATAAGTAGAATGTACTCCTCAATTTGAGCTTCTACAACTAAACCTGGTTTACAATCAAGCCAAAAAGGTCTTGTGTCTTCATCATTTTCATTTTGACTTGCATTTTTATTAAAAACAAATATTGCTTTCAATCTTAATTTATAGACATAAACAACATCACAAATTGAAACAGCTGGATCTCAATTGTTTATTCTAATAATTCCAATTCATTATTTAATCTATTGGTCATTTCCTTTGTTTGTCCTATTTTAATTATCTCAGGACAGATATTGAATATCATATCATGTCAAATGTATAATCTTGTGATCACCAACAATATTTCAAATTTTGAGTTAGACTGAAACACCATTGTATTTATCTATGAGCCAGGACCAATACAAGGCTAAAGAACCAAACAAAGAAGGAGAGAATAGAGCGAGGGAAAAGTAGAAGGGGAGTGCAAGAAAGAAAGACATAAAAAACAGAAAGCGACAGAATGAAAGAGGGGGATGATGAGAGAAGAATAAGAAAGACAAAGATAAAAAAGAGAAGGATAAAGAAAGAAAGGGAGATGGTGAGAGCGAAATAAAGAAAGACAGACAGATGATGAAAGAAGTAGTGAGAGAGAGAGAAAAGGAGCTGACGAAACAAAAAGAGATAAAGAAAGAATGAGTTAAAGTAGGAAAGAAAGAAAGCAGAGGAAAACGTTGTAATTGAGAGAGCGGGCAGGCTGATCTTTACCAGAGCCCACTCCGGACACAGCGTCAGTGAGTACCACCACTTTGTTCCGGACTTGTGCGTTGGACATGTACAGGAGGAACTCATTGTAGACGTAGTAGACACCGGCGGCCACCACGATGAGCACGGGCAGGAGCACCATGAACGGAAGCATGGTCTGGGGGGACGAGAGAGAGAGAGTTTGCTATAGATGCTCCAAACCCAGACCTTCTGACCTGGTTCCAGCAGCAGATCATGTTTCATGGTGCAATATTGTCATATTCATGTGCAATTACTGTTGTACTCACATGCAATAATGTCACATTCATGTGCATATAACTGATGTAAATAGTGTTTATTTTACCATTATTATTATTATTATTATTATTATTATTAGTAGTAGTATCTTGTCTTGCACTGTTTTTATTTTATTTTATCTTTATTTTTCCCCTCCATTCCCTATTAAGATATGAGAGGTTTTTGTCTATAGGAGGTTTTGTTTATATGAGTTTTGTTTATAAGAGTTATTCTATTAAGAGTGTTTTTCAAACTTCCTGTCTTCTTATCTGTCCTTTTCCTCTGTATCTACCTGCGTTGCAACAATGAAATTTCCCTAAGTGTGGACAGTAAAGGATTATCTCATCTTATCTTATCTTTACATCTGCAGCAAAGTGTGGCCTGTTCAGTGTCTACCAATGTCCACTGCACTAAGACAGACTTTTTTTTACATTTTAAAACTCAAACACAAACAGGCAGAAGAAAACCAGATAGTGAAAGGCAAAATCAAAGAGAAAATACAGAAGATCAAATGTTAGTCCGGCACATGTCCCTTTTATCTCTTGTCTTGTCAATGTAAAAATAAGTTTTTCTATTTTGTATTTGTCCAGTCATTCAAAGACTAAGGTCTCGTCATCCTTTTCTTAGTTACTGCCTTTTCCGCGGCAGCCAAAAGTGCTCTTAAGAACTTAAGAAATTGAACTTTTTGCTCCTAATTGAGATTAATATATCTTATACAGTGTAATTGTGATTTTATTAGTTTAGAAAATCAGTTGGATTGATAATTTTTAATTTAGTTAATTTTATTGTATTTCTGTTTCTGTAATTTCTTTGTGATTTGAATGCATTTTTCCTGCTGTGTGAAGCACTTTGAATTGGCTTGTGTATGAAATGTGCTCTACAAATAAACTTGCCTTGCCTTGCCTTGCCTAACAGTTGCTCACTTGAGTAAAAGTGTTGGTTCCTCTTTCACTTTGAGTAAATATGTAAGTATTCTAACATTTGTGTTTGTTGCTCGTATGCTTTATCAAACAGGAGAGGAGAGTGTGAAATGGGAGATGAGAGCGAGGGGAGGACATGCAACAAAGAGTCAGAATTCAAACTCACAACACTGTGGCCAGCTGCACCCAGAGCCTGACATACGTGTGCTGTGCCTTAACCACTCGATCACCCGGCAGCACAGAAGTAACAATATTTTAATGTGACGATACTCTGATTTGGGTAAAAATGGTGGCTATTCTACCCAACTCTGATTCTAGGAAAAGTAATAATAAGCTGGCTTTGAGTAGTAGTGAAAATATTGTTTCTCTAAAGCGTTACCTAGTAACTTACTTATTACTCGGCTCTGTCTTTAAGTTCTTTGTGACACCATGTAAGGGCTGGCTTTATTCAGAACAAGCTAAATATACCACTGCACTTAAGAATACTGTCACAAGACACCTTCAGGGTCAAGGGTATGACACCAAATACTTCAACATCAAAACAAGCAAGAATCAACCAAAATCATTTGAATAATTATATTTTGAAAGTTTTGAAGCGTTATTGTTGGGGACTTACAAGCGCGTGCAGAGGGGCTAATCCTCCGGGAGCACTGCGGTTCTATCCACGGCTGTGGTTAGGTAACAGGGCCCGGGTCCATTCACCTGCTCCCAGTGCTGTGTATGCACTGTCCAGACGCTCTGACCCACTGCTGCTGCGGTGGAAGGAGAGGAGGAGGAGGAGGAGGAGGAGGAGGAGGAGGAGGAGGAGGAGGAGGAGGAGGAGGAGGAGGCTGGAACCTGGGCCCAGAATAGACAGAGCAGAGTCAGCAGTTAATGCGGGTGGGCTGGAGGGTAGTGTCACTGCTGTGAAGAGGAAATGTGGTTCAAATGGGGGGAAAGAATAGTCAGCTAATATTCTGTCCAGTTTATTACTGATTCAGAGTATTATTAAGTTGTATCATTACAACTATTTTATTGGTAATATTAATATAATCATTTTATAAATTGTTATAATTCTTCAAGAAAACTGTTTAATATAGGTAAATGAAAAATCCTTGGAGCAGCTGTGTGGAGCTGCGCCTGGGAATGGAAACAAATGGTATGTTTCCATTTGTTTCCATGCATTCTATTTTCCAATAAAAAGAGGAAAAGGCAAGGCAAGTTTTTTGTAGAGCACAATATAAGGCAATTCAAAGTGCTAAAAACAAAGACGTGACAGAAATCACAAAATAGTTTAAGTATAGTTTAACATAGAAGAGAAATTAAATCATTTCAGTCATATGCATAGCCAAACACCATTGTCAGAGTAGAGGTCTGTCTCACAGCTTCAGGAAGACTGTTCCAGATTTTAGCTGCATAAAACTGAAACGCAGATTCCCCATTTTTAGTCCTGGGCACCAGTAGGAGACCGGTTCCTGAGGTCCTTAGACTTGAAGATGGTTCATATGTCACTGGCCATGGAGAGACTTGTACACAGGCAGAGCTGCTTTAAAGTCTCTTCTCTGAGCCACAGGGGGCAGTGCAGAGACCTGAGAACAGGACTAATGTGATGGTACTTCCTGATTCTGGTCAGGACCTGAGCAGCAGCGTTCTGGATGAACTGCAGCTGTTTTACAGCTCGTTTGGAGAGGCCAGTGAGCAGGTCGTTACAGTCTAATCTACTGGAGACAAACACACGGATAAGTCTCTCCAAGTCTGGTTTAGACACTATATTTTGATTTTGGCAATGTTGTTTAGATGATAAAAAGTTGCTGATGTTGTTGATTTGATGTGGCTGTTAAAATTCAATTCTGAGTTCATAATTCTCCCCAGATTTCTAACTTGATTTGTAGGTTTTAGGGCGAGATTCTGGAGGTGACTGCTAACATTTTAATAATCAAGACGATGATTTCAGTCTTGTCTGAGTTCAGCTGGTGAAAGTTGTTTTGCAGCCACACACTGATCTGTTGGATGCAGTGACAGAGTGAATCCACTGGTCCATATTCACCTGCCGATAGTGAAACATAGATCTGAGAATCGTATTAACTGACCTAATGGCAGCATGTAGAGGTTGAACAGAAGGGGTCCCAGAATTGACCCTTGAGGCACCCCACAGGTCAGGGGAATGTGGTCTGAGACATAGTTACCAATTTTAACAAAGTTCTTCCTGTCTAGGACAGAGGAGGACTTTAACTAATTTAGGGTCGTGCCAGTGATGCCCACCCAGTCCTCTAGTCTCTGTAAGAGGATCCCATGATCGACAGTGTAAAAAGCAGCACTCAGATCTAACAGAATTAAGACTGAGGCTTTGCCTGTGTCAGTGTTCAGGCGGATGTCATTTGTCACCTTGACAGCAGTCTCAGTGCTTTGATGAGGTATAAAACCTGACTGGAAAACATCAAATGAGTTGTTTATTAAGAGGAAATCTGTGAGCCATTGGAAGCAACATTTTCGGGGACTTTGCAAAACCTTGCCTGACCAGCCAAGACCACACGCTTTGAAAATAATTTACTAAGAAGTTTTGATCTGGAATCCAACCCAGTCGCTCCAATTTCCAAAGGGAGTGATTGACAGGCGTATTAACCAATCAGCCCAATCAGCCCTCCTGTACGGTGTGGCCTGCTGGAGCAGCAGCATCACAGAGAGGGAGAGGAAGAGGCTGGATAAAGTGATCAAGAAGTCCAGCTCCGTCCTGGGCTGCGCTCTGGAGGGAGGACAGAAGGGTCCTGGCTAGATTCACATCTATGCTGGACCATGAGTCTCACCCCCTGCAGGACACTCTGTCCACTCTGGAGAGCAGCTTCAGTGAGAGACTGATCCACCCTCGCTGTGTGAAGGAAAGGTTTTCGCAGAAGTGCTGCTGTCAGACTTTATAACAAACACTGTTAGTCCTGAACACTCGCAATACTGACCTAACCATGTGCAATTCCGTCATATGTGCAATTACTGTCGTGATTCATGTGCAATTACTGTGAAATTCATCTGCAATCCATGTGCCGTCGTGAAACATATTCATGTGCAATTACTGTCGTGATCACATGCAATGGTATTTATGTATTTATTTATTTTTATCTTTATTATTTTTCCCCTCCATCCCTTATTGGGAAATGGGAGTTTTTGTTTATAGGAGATCTTCTACTGAGAGTGTTTTTCAAACTTCCTATAAGTGATCTGTTCTTTTCTTCTGTATCTACCTCTGTATCTACCTGCGTTGCACCAATGAAATTTCCCCATGTGTGGACAATAAAGGAATATCTTATCTTATCTTATAAGACAAACGCATTGTCCGTGTCCAAACAAACATGGTAGCTTAAGAGGAAAAAATTAAAATAACAGACTGAGAAATGTTAATGACTCCTGTCAACAAACGATGCATTAAACTCTGTAAATCTGAGGTAAATTAAGTTATATATTTTGTTCTGAATGTTCAGAAAATATTTGAGGGACATGTGACGCAAATTAGCGGCGGTGGTTGGACCGTCCATGCTTGGAGAGTTTTTTTGACGCCCCCCAATCGTCCGATTCCAGATCCTTCTGCATTTGAACAGAATGTAGGAAGGACTGGCTTGTCAGGCTATCAAAGAACCCACAGCACTATAAGGTTAAAAGCTCTGAAGTCGATTCTGCATGATATGTTGACGTGTACGTGTACGTGTGTGTGCGCGTGTGTGTGCGCGGGCGCGCGTGTGTGTGTGTGTGCGCGCGCGCGCGCGTGTGTGTGTGCGCGTGTGTGCTTGCAGTATGCGCAGTCTACCCGAGGAAGGCGCCACAGAGCTGGAGCAGAGTCGCCTGGGGCAGCGCTCCCTCCTCCCTGTCCTCTCCCCACTGTCCTCTCCTTCGGCTCCGTATGGAGAGAAGAAAATAAACCCCTCCACCACCGCTGCTGCTAACGGGGCTAGTTATGGAAGCACAGCCCAAACACTGACTCTTCTGCGGGACATTGAGCCAGCCACGAGTGCTTCCCCTGCATGCGCTACTCCTCACTCCGGGGAACAACACAATACACGGGACCTTACGGGATTTTTGTGCTTTTAAAAAACGTTGGAGAGCCTTTTTCACCTTTAGCTAACTACTTACGGGGCTTGCTAACTGTGCGTGCTAACCGTAGCCTAGCACTGGGTAGCAGCAGCAGCAGCAGCAGCACCACTGTGGATGAACTTCGCATGGGTTGAACCGCGGTGATAAAACGTTGTTTCACGGCTTGTTTTGTCCCAAAGCTCGCTCCTTTTGGACTCAGTCCCTGCACACACACGCGGGAGTCTGTTGTTACTTGATGTGGGTCTGGAAGCCTTTAAAAGCGTACATATGTTGTTTTTAAGCCTTTAAATCGTTATTGATTTGGGAAGGACTGAAGCCCACTACTGCCGGTGGAGGAGCAGCTAGCAGGATATTAGCCACTTTTCCGCTTTGTGGTCGCAGCAGCAGGCCATGGAAGGCTGGTTAAATGGCAGCTAATAATTTATTGGACAGTGTTATCGCTGAATTGATTCAAATATACGTTGCTTTTCAGACTCTTTTGGTGTAATAATATGCAGCGAGAGGTTGCGAAGTTGGGATAGTGGTCGGAGCGGCGCAGGAAACAAGCTGCACCAGCGGGGTCGCATCATCTCTGCAGCGGGGAAAAGTGCTGCTCCGCGCGGGTCCAAAGCACAAACAAAGCGGGGACATGTCTAACGCAAAGGAGAATCCATGTCGCAAATTCCAGGCCAATTTCTTCAACAAGAGCAAGTGTCAGAACTGCTTCAAGCCGCGAGAACTGCATCTCCTCACGGACCAGGATCTCAACCAGGTAATGACCCCGCTCTTGGTTACGATGTGAACGAGTTGTAATTATCATCCATGTTCGGTTAGAGCGAGACAGCCATTGCATCTTGATTACGACATTGTGATTTAAAGTAGGACATAACGATTTTGGCAATGTACGCAATTGCGTTGTTTCTGTCAAATACAGTCTATGGGTCGAAGACTGATTACACTTGCAATTTGTGTTTTAATAGTTGGATTCTGTTGAATGTTTTAAACTTCACTTATTGCACCTGCAACAAGCAGCAAATCCAATTGTGATTTTTATTTGATTGTGATTTGTGTCTTTTAAAGGGAAAGATTTCTAAAGGGGCAATGCAACTACTGATATACAGTAATGTAAAGTAATAACAATGTTTTTAGGCAGCTGATTATCAAAACGTGCTTTAAATTGGGGTTATTAAGGAAGCATTTACCATTAATCTGCCTCATTAAAATTGCATTTTAAAGGCAAGTGTGTTTGAGTAATACCGATACTCTTTTTCATAGACTTCTACTATTGAAGCGAATTCATCAGCCTAAAGGTGTGGTTATCCTAATTAATGAATGATTACCGTGGTAATTAAAATGTGTAAAGGCCTCTTTTTACACCTCATTCACATGTCAATGTTAGTCCAGTAAACACAGATACAGCCATAATCAATATTACAATAGGCAATGTTTAAAATGCTGTGGTGCTAAGCTCTAACTAAAGTGAATGAAAGAGACGAAGCATCAAAATGGACATTTGCAACACTCGGATGACTTTAGATCTTAACTCTTCACACATAAGATTTCTTTTAATCCTGACTTCAAACGATTGTCCGCTGTGCATATAATCCAGTATGTCAACAACAGCAGTAGCAGTGTATGTGCTAGCTGTCCAGAATCTTTTTCACTGGTGTGATCTGTGCTGAAATTAACATTAATTCTTGAGTTGGTTGAGTTCATAGTAAGTCCAGCGCTGCCTCAGAGCCATGAATGGTCAGAGTGCACACAAACAGCAGCGTCACTCTGGAGCTGCATTCAGCTGTACTATAATACAAAACCAAACTACTGCACCGAAAAATTGAGCTGACACAAATATTGGGGCATTGATCTGTCAATAAATTTGATGAAATGGTTGTATTCTAGGATTAGAATCTAAATTTTAACCCAAATGTCCATATCGGCCGATAATTTCAGCCAGTTGATATATCATTCAGGCCCTAATCTGGACACAGACTTTAAAACACATGCAAAAAGACCTTAAGCCGCGTTCACACCCCAATTCGCACCCGACGCAGGAGTTTGATGCCAGTACATTTGAAGGCAGACGCCTCGGACGCTCGTCCTGGACGCCTCGGACGCTCGTCCTGGACGCCTCGGACGCTCGTCCTGGACGCCTCGGACGCTCGTCCTGGACGCCTCGGACGCTCGTTCATAAACCATAACATAAATCCATAAACTCACTAATGAAGCGTGTCTGAGGCGTCCAGCGCACATGCGCAGTGGAGGGGTTGTTGTGTTTCCCTCCTATGGGCTCCAGGCTTGTCTGGGACCCGCAGATACTTCAAAGGTGAGCAGAGTTTAGTCAATATCATTATTTGCTCCAAGAGTTGCGTCGTGAGGATTTAAAAAAAATTGTGGCTGGGCTTGTTTTGGGTCTTCTTCCGGGTAGTGCGTAGCACATCCCTGTAGCGTAATCTCTGATTGGCTGCTGCGCTGCGTCTGCCGCAGAAAAGTTGAACAAAGCTCAACACTTTGGACACTATGAACACTTGTCCAAAACATCCGACGCGCCGCGTCTGACACTCAAAACGCGCCGCAAAAAGGATGCCCAAGATGCGCGTCCACATAGACATCGAATGTAAACTGGGCGCTTTGGATGCCCTGGTCTGAACGGGCCTTAAAGGTCCCAGAAAATGCAAAATCGACTTTTCAGAGCTTTTAACCTTCTTACGTTGCTATTTGTGCTTCATATATGTACCCAGAGTGTTTTTTTGATTGATTCCCGCAGTTTTTAGCTACAGAACAGACTATATCCTTTCCTCGGATCTGCAAACTGACGGGGGGTGGTTGCAAGACCACGTCATAACCCCAGGCACGCGTCACCATCCCCCCTCACCCTCGCGAGCGGCTGTGTCCACGCTGTCACCTCTGCCTCTGTTTACACCCCCACCGTCTCCGGGGTGGGCGGGGCACACACACTCTCTCTGAGACCATGTCACGGGTGGGCGGGGCACACACGCTCTCGCTGAGACTACGTCACGGGTTGGGCGGGGGAGCCAGATTGCTCTTTGCAAGGGTGGGGGTGAATATCAAACCAAGCCGTCTGCATTTCCGGGGTTGGTGAGGGGGTCCAAGGTCTGGGTGATATTTCTTAACTGTTATGTTAAGGGTGTTGCACAACCCTTATTATTATCAAATATACACTTAGGATAGACTACGAAACGTAAAAAAAGCATGATATGGCACCTTTAAGACTTATCTAGAATCTTTCTACTATCTTCAGTCACCATGTTATAACCATTTATTTGGTTAAAATGTATTTATAATACATAGTAATTATTAGTAATAATAATTGTTGGTTGTAGAACCTGCCAGGTAGGAAGATTCCATTCTGTATTTTATTTAAATTTAATAATAACAACCAACCAGAGACTAAAATAGGCTGTAAACTAAATTGATATAAGAATCACATGCATTTCAGTTAGTGGTGCATCAATATGGAAATTTTGGGTCAATACCGAAGTTATGGGAAAAGCTTTGACCCACAACCGATATTAGGCCGATATTTTCTAAATAATGTTATGGTTATTTTAAACACTTGTATTTTTTTAATACAAGAAATATACTAGCTATAAACACAGCTCAAAACACAGTGCTCTTTCACACAACAAAACTCTTCCCAGTCACACACCGTTTAAAACACCCAGAAGAAGGCCCAAAGCAAACCCTGCAACTAAAAAAAAAATCTTTAAGACTCAGCTCTTGGAGCAAATAATGATATTCAATAAACTCTGCTCACCTCTGAAGTATCCCCGACAAGCCCCCGAGCCGATCGCCTCTGTTTTTGGACTTTGTAAAGTAATGACAACAAAGCCACTTTCTCCTCCTGCTCTGCCATCGCACCAAGAGAACAGCAACACTGGGTAACACAACTACTCCTCCACTGCGCATGTGCGCTGGACGCCTCGGACATGAGTCTGCTGGGGAGTTTATTTATTAGACGCGCGTCCAAGGCATCAGCTTTCAAATGAACAGGTGTCCAACTCCGGCGTCCGGTGCGAATTTGGACGCCACGGTCTGAATGCAGCTTAACAGTGCTAATTTATAGATTTTTACTGGCAAACGGTCACCAGGCAGCAATCTATCGGGAAAGCGCAAGCAATTGACACGCCGTAGAAGACCACGTTAGTGGAAGCACTGTCGAAGGGACACGTAGTGTTTTCTATTGTTTAAGCTTCCAAACGCTGTGTGTTTTATTACAATCGGACTCATATTCACAGGGAAATTAGTTGAATGAGGAAGTGAATGTAGACGCGGCAGAATACAAAGACACGGAGCACGGACATGCGATATACGGCAATCTGCCGCATTGAAATTAAACTTTCTTGGCCGAACCTGACTCATGGGTCAAAAGACAACATGTGCATCACTACCATGGACCAATATCTCATGTTACAACGCAACACTCACTCGATAACTACGAGCTCAGGAGCAGATGAACCTGATGTGAAGACACAGGCACAGGTATATCAGCTCACACAGAGTTATCAAGGACAGAGGGGACAGTAGGGACTGCTGTGATGTGTTTGTTAAGCTTCAACATGTTGTGTGTTTTATTACAATCCAACTCATATTCAGAAATTAGTCTAATTAGTCACACGGCCTCAGGACCCCCGGTTCAAAAGACGCACCACTACCGTGTTTATTTATGTGTACATATCCCATGTTACAACGTGGGCACCTGCGGTTTATTGTCAGGTGCAATATTCAGGAGCGCTGCATAGCCCGGGCTGCCCTGTGGCAGAGCTTCCCAAGAAGGAGATCATTGGTTCGATTCCCGGGCCAGACCAACCTCACATGATCTCTCTGGGTGGAGTCTGTATGTTCTCCCCGTGTTACCGTGGGTTCTCTCCGGGTTCTCCGGCTTCCACCCACTGTCCAAAGACATGCATGTGTTTGACAAAATTGGAAACTTTAAATTGGCCCTAGTGAATGAATGTGAGAGTGAATTGTGAATGGGTATCGGTGTGTCTATGTCTGTTGGCTCTGCGACAAGTTGGCCACTGTCCAGGGTGTACCCCGCCTAAGGGCCAAAGTCACTGGGATAAGCTCCAGTTACCCCTAACGGGAAAAAGCAGTAGAAAATGAATGAATGAATGTATAGCCCGAAAAGTGCGTTATGTTCATAAACATGCACTGTCCCCACCAAATAAACAAATTATAAAAATAATCTTAGTCATGTTTTAATTCCCTCTTACATTTGATTTACTACTGTGTAATGGGGGTTTGTCACATTTACTACACAAGCACTACATTTGATATGTATGTAAGCTTTTTAATATTAATTGATGATTAGTTAAGATTGCAAAAGGCCTGTGAATGAACCGTTTTACCAAATTTAACCCAGATAAAGCTAAAGTTATACTGTTTGCATATTCTTGTAACACATGTTTGTTATTTGGAGGCTTGTCTGAACTTAAAACTATTTTCTTAGCACATGACATGAGTCTGTGTATAGTCCAGTTAACCATTATTTGATTACTAAATCAGTTGAGAATTATTATCCCAATGATCCAGTCATCAGCCAATAGGTATGTTGGAGAGGGAAACATTTAAATGCAGAGCTGTAGTCAACACAAAACTATGTCTCTCACTTTGTTAACAGAGAAGTATATGAGTAAGCATAATCTTAAGTGAAAAGGCAGATTAAACTGTTCTGTCACTCCAAAAACTCCAGTTAACTCACTTCAGGCCTTCTCCTTTTTGACCGTCTTTTATTGACCAGCCCTACAAGGTAGAGAGGTACATTTTAAATTTGTGGTTAATTTTATGGTCTATTCATGTTTTTTGCAATACTTCAACCTCACCCAATACATTCAGATACATTTGAGCACATTCCTGATGCTTTATGTTAAAGTATCACCTGAAAATATAAAACAAACACGGAGATTCATTTTTGTGATTATCGCCCACTCATAAAAGGACAGTTCAATTTTTTTAAAAATATTTTGTGGCCCTTTAAGCTTTATTAGACAGGAGAGAATAGTGTGAAATGAACTCATAACACTTGGACATAGCCTGATGACTTTGTGCCGAGTTAACTGCAGGTTAACCCTTCCCTGACCAGAGCCCTCAGTCAGGACAGGCTGCGGGCAGTTACATCACTTCCTCTAATCCAGTGCTGACCTGGAACACACACTTGCTGTTGTTGCAGAAGTAGCTTATGACAGGATAGAAGCTTCAATCCTGGTGTCCACTTGAGTGTCAATTACAAGATAAAATATTTGCAATTCTAGTCTTTTGAATTTTTTTGGCCCTAGTGGCTGATATTGACTAAATTGAATTTTTAAATATTTTTTGCCATCAGAATTGTGCATGTCTTGTTTTAGGTTCTGCTATTGCACATAAAGTGATTTGGTGCTTTCCTGGTGTGAGGGGAAACAAAAGAATATAAATATTATGTGTTGATGACTTAAATGTTTTCAAATGGAAATAGGTGGGCTTGCCCGGTGGTCTAGTGGTTAAGGCGCCTGCCAGGGTCCATGTCCAGCTGTCAAAAAGTTACAAAATATCACTTTTCACATCTTTTCTCCTCCTAATACTAGAAGAAGATGAAGATGACCTCTACTCTGCCTCATTGAAGTTGAGCACGCCCGCCTTTTGCTTAGGGGTTTGTTCAAAATATTGATATGGCGGTATATGGTCACGAAGGGTCACGAGGGTCACGAGGGTCTTGGCAATACCCAGCCCTACTTTTGCTGTTGTTTGCCTTCCTAGCATCCCCCGCTTCCTATCCATCAGTGCTGTGCCAGCAGGGAGCTTCGTCGCACAAGCAGGTTTTTTAAGCCGCTTTATACCAGCCCTACTCTACCCTAACCTGGCTCATGCCAGATTGATCTGTGTCTCATTCTGAATTTAATTCTTCACATGAATCAATCTGGAAAGTCTCTTGCTGAAAACTGCCAGGACCTTTAAAAAAAATACTTCATGCTGAAACCCCCCCACAAAACACAATAGTTTGAATTTCTCCTAAAATGGGCCGAAGTACGAAGTCGGTTGTTTTGACTAACACAATGCTGGTATTTGTTCCAGTCCTGCCTGCGGGCCCTAAATCACATGTGATTGGCTTGTTAAACCACTTTTCCGGACTGCAAAAAAATCCGCAGGAGCCTAAAGAAAGGTTAACACTGCAGCGTCAAAGCATCCAGTTTACATACAAACTGTGCGCTTTGAGAATTCGAGCGGTGCAAATCTTGCGTTTTGAGCATTGCAGCATTTAAGCGTTGCTGAAGTTGGACAATCTTGAACTGTATGGTGGCTGACATGCCGCAGCAACCAATCAGAGATTAAACGCCAGTGACTCACGCATTTCATTATCCGTAAGAAAGACCAAAACAAATCCTGCACTGTAAAACATAATCCAGATGCAGCTTTTGGAGCAAATGGTAATATTCACTAAACTCTGCTCACCTCTGAAGTGTCTGGTTACTCATTATATACAGTGCTAGCTTCATAGCACTGGTTAACAAGCACAAGGTGAGTGAGTGTTTTTCCAGTCTTGCTCCTGCCTGATCTGGCACCACTTTAAGTAGATAATACTCTTCTGAATGGAAGGTGGATAGTAATGCTGTTAAAATACTGCAAAGAGGTTAAGGGAATTAGAGTTTGAAATAAAGCACCTAGAATAGAAAGGGTGGAGCAAGTGAGGAATGCATCTGTAACGACAAAAGGCCTGCATGGAATTGATATTGAAGTGAAGGGGCAGGAAAGTGTCTAGTGTAAACAATGCATTGTTTTGGTACGCTGTGCGGAGGCATGTATGCCAATCTAGGGTTCAGGATTAGAAGGCTGTAGAAGTCTTTCAGATATGAACTTTACAGTACGGAATGCTTTTTAGTCTATGTCAAAGAAAAAACGGCCATACCATAGTTTTATGTATGAAAATTTGAAAAATAAGTGTTTAAATATACAGGTATTGCTGGGTTCTAAGATGGAATCCCTCTGTGATGCCAACAATATGCGACGTCCCATAGGAGACAGAGATTTTACCTTGTAAGATTTCAACTAAAAATAGACTTAAAGCCAATGGCGCAATTACAGATGTTTATTTTTTTTTTTGTACTAGAAAAGCTTGAAAAACATACATTCTTGCTGTGAAGGGACTTCTTCCACCACAAACATTTCTGATAGAGGATCTCTCACCTGCTGGTTGCCATGTAGAATTGTCCAAAGTTTGGTTTTAATTTTCCATCATGCAGTAATGCAGGTGGCAGTAATCATGCAGTGATGCAGGTGGCAGTAATCATGCAGTGATGCAGGTGGCAGTAATCATGCAGTAATGCAGGTGGCAGTAATCATGCAGTGATGCAGGTGGCAGTAATCATGCAGTGATGCAGATGGCAGTAATCATGCAGTGATGCAGGTGGCAGTAATCATGCAGTGATACAGGTGGCAGTAATCATGCAGTAATGCAGGTGGCAGTAATTATGCAGTGATACAGGTGGCAGTAATCATGCAGTGATGCAGGTGGCAGTAATTATGCAGTGATGCAGGTGGCAGTAATCATGCAGTGATGCAGGTGGCAGTAATCATGCAGTGATGCAGGTGGCAGTAATCATGCAGTGATACAGGTGGCAGTAATCATGCAGTAATGCAGGTGGCAGTAATCATGCAGTGATGCAGGTGGCAGTAATCATGCAGTGATGCAGGTGGCAGTAATCATGCAGTGATACAGGTGGCAGTAATCATGCAGTGATGCAGGTGGCAGTAATCATGCAGTGATGCAGGTGGCAGTAATCATGCAGTAATGCAGGTGGCAGTAATTATGCAGTGATGCAGGTGGCAGTAATCATGCAGTGATGCAGGTGGCAGTAATCATGCAGTGATGCAGGTGGCAGTAATCATGCAGTGATACAGGTGGCAGTAATCATGCAGTAATGCAGGTGGCAGTAATTATGCAGTGATGCAGGTGGCAGTAATCATGCAGTGATGCAGGTGGCAGTAATCATGCAGTGATGCAGGTGGCAGTAATCATGCAGTGATGCAGGTGGCAGTAATCATGCAGTAATGCAGGTGGCAGTAATCATGCAGTGATGCAGGTGGCAGTAATCATGCAGTGATGCAGGTGGCAGTAATCATGCAGTAATGCAGGTGGCAGTAATCATGCAGTGATGCAGGTGGCAGTAATCATGCAGTAATGCAGGTGGCAGTAATCATGCAGTGATGCAGGTGGCAGTAATCATGCAGTGATGCAGGTGGCAGTAATCATGCAGTGATGCAGGTGGCAGTAATCATGCAGTGATGCAGGTGGCAGTAATCATGCAGTGATTCAGGTGGCAGTAATCATGCAGTGATACAGGTGGCAGTAATCATGCAGTAATGCAGGTGGCAGTAATTATGCAGTGATGCAGGTGGCAGTAATCATGCAGTAATGCAGGTGGCAGTAATCATGCAGTGATGCAGGTGGCAGTAATCATGCAGTGATACAGGTGGCAGTAATCATGCAGTAATGCAGGTGGCAGTAATCATGCAGTGATGCAGGTGGCAGTAATCATGCAGTGATGCAGGTGGCAGTAATCATGCAGTGATACAGGTGGCAGTAATTATGCAGTGATGCAGGTGGCAGTAATCATGCAGTGATGCAGGTGGCAGTAATCATGCAGTGATGCAGGTGGCAGTAATCATGCAGTGATACAGGTGGCAGTAATCATGCAGTAATGCAGGTGGCAGTAATTATGCAGTGATGCAGGTGGCAGTAATCATGCAGTGATGCAGGTGGCAGTAATCATGCAGTGATGCAGGTGGCAGTAATCATGCAGTAATGCAGGTGGCAGTAATCATGCAGTAATGCAGGTGGCAGTAATCATGCAGTGATGCAGGTGGCAGTAATCATGCAGTGATGCAGGTGGCAGTAATCATGCAGTAATGCAGGTGGCAGTAATCATGCAGTGATGCAGGTGGCAGTAATCATGCAGTGATGCAGGTGGCAGTAATCATGCAGTGATGCAGGTGGCAGTAATCATGCAGTGATTCAGGTGGCAGTAATCATGCAGTGATACAGGTGGCAGTAATCATGCAGTAATGCAGGTGGCAGTAATCATGCAGTGATGCAGGTGGCAGTAATCATGCAGTAATGCAGGTGGCAGTAATCATGCAGTGATGCAGGTGGCAGTAATCATGCAGTGATGCAGGTGGCAGTAATCATGCAGTGATGCAGGTGGCAGTAATCATGCAGTGATGCAGGTGGCAGTAATCATGCAGTGATGCAGGTGGCAGTAATCATGCAGTGATACAGGTGGCAGTAATCATGCAGTGATGCAGGTGGCAGTAATCATGCAGTGATGCAGGTGGCAGTAATCATGCAGTGATTCAGGTGGCAGTAATCATGCAGTGATACAGGTGGCAGTAATCATGCAGTAATGCAGGTGGCAGTAATTATGCAGTGATGCAGGTGGCAGTAATCATGCAGTAATGCAGGTGGCAGTAATCATGCAGTGATGCAGGTGGCAGTAATCATGCAGTGATACAGGTGGCAGTAATCATGCAGTAATGCAGGTGGCAGTAATCATGCAGTGATGCAGGTGGCAGTAATCATGCAGTGATGCAGGTGGCAGTAATCATGCAGTGATACAGGTGGCAGTAATTATGCAGTGATGCAGGTGGCAGTAATCATGCAGTGATGCAGGTGGCAGTAATCATGCAGTGATGCAGGTGGCAGTAATCATGCAGTGATACAGGTGGCAGTAATCATGCAGTAATGCAGGTGGCAGTAATTATGCAGTGATGCAGGTGGCAGTAATCATGCAGTGATGCAGGTGGCAGTAATCATGCAGTGATGCAGGTGGCAGTAATCATGCAGTAATGCAGGTGGCAGTAATCATGCAGTAATGCAGGTGGCAGTAATCATGCAGTGATGCAGGTGGCAGTAATCATGCAGTGATGCAGGTGGCAGTAATCATGCAGTAATGCAGGTGGCAGTAATCATGCAGTGATGCAGGTGGCAGTAATCATGCAGTGATGCAGGTGGCAGTAATCATGCAGTGATGCAGGTGGCAGTAATCATGCAGTGATTCAGGTGGCAGTAATCATGCAGTGATACAGGTGGCAGTAATCATGCAGTAATGCAGGTGGCAGTAATCATGCAGTGATGCAGGTGGCAGTAATCATGCAGTAATGCAGGTGGCAGTAATCATGCAGTGATGCAGGTGGCAGTAATCATGCAGTGATGCAGGTGGCAGTAATCATGCAGTGATGCAGGTGGCAGTAATCATGCAGTGATGCAGGTGGCAGTAATCATGCAGTGATGCAGGTGGCAGTAATCATGCAGTGATACAGGTGGCAGTAATCATGCAGTGATGCAGGTGGCAGTAATCATGCAGTGATGCAGGTGGCAGTAATCATGCAGTGATGCAGGTGGCAGTAATCATGCAGTGATGCAGGTGGCAGTAATCATGCAGTAATGCAGGTGGCAGTAATCATGCAGTGATGCAGGTGGCAGTAATCATGCAGTGATGCAGGTGGCAGTAATCATGCAGTGATACAGGTGGCAGTAATTATGCAGTGATGCAGGTGGCAGTAATTATGCAGTGATGCAGGTGGCAGTAATCATGCAGTGATGCAGGTGGCAGTAATCATGCAGTGATGCAGGTGGCAGTAATCATGCAGTGATGCAGGTGGCAGTAATCATGCAGTGATACAGGTGGCAGTAATTATGCAGTGATGCAGGTGGCAGTAATTATGCAGTGATGCAGGTGGCAGTAATCATGCAGTGATGCATTTCCTCGTGACGTGGACGGCCGATTAGTCCTGCCACGTATCAACCATAAAACGCACCTACTGCTCACCTGCAGCCTCGTGCGGCTCGTCCTCCGAGAGCAGCACGTTTCCGCGTGTCTAAGCGCATTGATCTATCATAATATAGTTCCTTCAGTGTACGGGACAAAATGAAGACGGAGAAAGACTGTTTGAGCTGACTCAGAAGAAGACAGAAATCTACGGGAGACGAGAGATGCCATGCGATCCCGTTGTTGTATCAGTCCGCACTGGGGAGTGGGCATGCGCACTTCCGCCTGAGTTCTCAAATCGCCGAAAAATCGCCTGTATGAGATAAGAGACAATTTTTCAAGCTCTTTCTTTATAATGGAGAAAAGAGGAGTAGTTTTGCTTTGAGATTATTGATAGTTCTTAATGGAGGACCACACCTAAATATTGAAGGGATTCCTTTTGACATTTTGGAAACAGAGTGGCAAATGGGAGAGACTGTAGTGCAACCCTCTACACCAGAGCCATAACTGGAAGCCCCCGACCCGCACTATTAATTTAACATTTATTATACAAGATACATTTATTAAGTCAATAAAATTAATTTTATTGTCCAAAAATGTTTTTTACCGAGGGTTGCACAATTTAAGGACTTTTCTATTGCAGCATTACAGGGTGGTGGTATTTCCACTGGGCAACAGTGATCTGTACTGTCCCGATGGGAGCTGTCAATGGTACTAACTTCCAGGGGGTGCTGGTTTGCTTTAAGCCCACTGAGCGGTCTAACCAAGATGATATGCAGACTCGGGGAAACTATAGAAACAAAACCGCAAAAATAGTGCAGAAAAAACTGAGAAGAAACCTCAAGATTTGTCTTTTTTACTCTAGATTTAAAGTAAACAATTATTCAGTTATGATCTAGATTTAGAAAACTTTGCTTATGTTTTGGTGATGTCAGCTGCTCGCGTAGTAGAGCCCTTTGAGCTGGGCCCTTGTCAAGAATACACAATCCGCAATCAACAGAAGCTGTGCGGGACGCTCCAAAGTGAACTGGTCTTGGGCACCATTCCAACCACGGGGTTAATCTTTAAATACACGAGAGCAGGGGAAGAGTCACAGCTTTTGCTTTTATTTTGCGTCTTTGTGCACAAACCAAAGAAAGACCGCCACAGTCTGTAAATTACATTAGAAGCTCTAATTATTACTGTTATTTAAGGCTAATATGCAATGATATATTTGCAATTTTCATCATACTTTATAATTGTGGATGTGGTTCACGACCTGCAGAAGAACCCGCTAAAAGTCAATCCTTGCCGAAGACCGCTGCCGTCTGGTGTGGC
Organism: Eucyclogobius newberryi; assembly: GCF_026437365.1. Classification (NCBI taxonomy): domain Eukaryota; kingdom Metazoa; phylum Chordata; class Actinopteri; order Gobiiformes; family Gobiidae; genus Eucyclogobius; species Eucyclogobius newberryi. Next base: position 24,796,660 of record NW_027315835.1, read on the forward strand.
TTCAAGGTCACTGGACGACTGTTCTAGCACGAAACCATGTGAATCTGTGTGACATTTTGTCTGTAAGTAATCCGTGCTGGTCCCAAGTCTTTGTGCACGAGGCATTAGGCAGTAGAATGTCCACTGTATAGAACAAAATATCCTGTACCTGAAGTTTCGACCTCTACAAACATGAAATTTATGAACTGTATATCTCACAATTCTGTCATATTTCCTTCGGCTGATCTATTTGATGGATGAATCATCAATCATAGATGCTACCATTGACGCTAACCTTTAAAAGTGTGTCGTCCTCTGTGTACATAGACATGCCAAGCAAGTTAAAGCACGGTGCGTATAGAATTCTGGGAGGCGTGCAGCGACATGGACTGGCGCAGGGCCCATATTAGGCGAACATTGTATTAGAACAAACATGACGACATTTATCTTTCTGTGGAGGGCTAATGCTTAGCAATACTTGAGAGTAAAGAGGGAAAAGGTTTAAAAGGCCAACAGCACAGCAAGAAAAAAACATGTCTGTTTCGACTGGTGAAGTTGGGACAAACCCGTTTTGTATGTACAAACTGGTGGCCTGTCACAATAAAACATTTCACAGAAAACCCTTTCTAAACGTACAATATCATAACAAACAAACCATATGCTTCAATAAATAAATATTGAATCATTAAAAGTACTTATTTAGTATCTAAAATGATGAGGTACAAAACCCTCTACAGATCAAATCTTATTGTGCTACAACAGTAACAAAGAAACTCCAGACTTTTTTTTACACAAGAATAACTGAAATATTGCAATATTGTGTCATCAAAATGTCCCGCAATAATATCATAGGCTCTCACAATGTACAGTGATCCCTCGCTATATCGCGGTTCACTTTTCGAGGACTCGCTGCTTCGCGGATTTTCATCATGCATTGTGTTCTGCATTCTGATTGGCTAAACAGTCTCTCCACGTCTTCTCTACCTGTGTGTCAATAACTTTATGGATTAATATGTACACGTACGTAAAGCCGCTTGCCAAATTGAAGTTTGCGAGGCCGGTGAGAGCACGCGTGTGAGCTCCGGGAGAGGCCAGTGAGAGCGCGCGTGTGAGCTGCGGGAGAGAGTGGAGAGAGCCGTGAGAGCGGCACGCGTGAGCTGCGGGAGAGGCCGGTGAGAGCGGCACGCGTGAGCTTCAATGTTTTATGGAGTATTTAATTGTATAATAACTGTAAAAAAAAATAAAGGTTTCTACTTTGCGGATTTCGACTCCCGCGGGTTCTTCTTGGAACGTAACCCCCGCGATAAACGAGGGATCACTGTATATCAAATCTCTAAGGACCCTAGCTTAAATGCACAGTTTTACTGTTGGTAATTCCGAGGAACATTTTAGCCATCTCCCACAAAAGAGATTTAATCTGAAGGGACTTCATGGCAAAATAAAGCTTGCGGCAACGGCTAAAAAGCAGAGGGAACTATATAGACCATAATCCTTTACTCTATTTATTTACTACTATTTCAGTGCAGACAACATGATGACATAACTTAATTAAAGAGTTTTATATACAAGAATATGAGTTGTATTGTAATAAAACAGTGTTTTGAAGTTTAACGAACAAAGTGACCTGATTTACCTGTAAGTACGGCAGTCAGAATCAGAATTTGAATCAGAAAAAGGTTATTGCCATTATTAAAGAACAGATTTCACAAACATAGGAACTTGCTTTGGTGATAAGGTGCAACATAAAACTACGAACAATGATAAAATGACCTATATATTGGTAAAATGATAAATAATTTTGATGATAAATGATTGATAAATGATAAATGATAGAACGACCTATATATTGATAAAATGATAAATGATTTTGATGATAAATGATTGATAAATGATAAATGATAAAACGACCTATATATCTGTTCGTCCCAGAGCCCTGGAGACGTACAGTAGTATTGTGTATGTTCAAAGAAACATGCGGTTGTGGCGAGACCGTCACCCCAGTTCAGGAACTATACTTCCTGTTCCAAAGGAGGAACTCATGAAACTGAGGGGGAAACCATCGTCTTACCCGGAGATCGTCACGTTATCCCGGCGGACATCCTAATTTTTCCCCTCCATCCCTTGTTGGGAAATGGGAGGTTTTGTCTATAGGAGTTTTTGTTTATAAGAGTTCTTTTTTTCTCTGTATCTACCTGTGTTGCAACAATGAAATTTCCCCATGTGTGGACAATAAAGGATGTTCTTATCTTATATGTCAAAAAGAAAAACGATTCAAATCTGCTATAGGATAAAGATAGAAATAGGCTATAAGATGATTAATAAAAAAAAAAAAGGCTGACTATATAAACAGAATTTACAGTTGAATTGACATATAGTGCAGAAAGTGAACTGTACAGTGGGTGGATAAATTATGGTTAAAGTGACAGTGTTCATGAGTGAAATAAACTATTCTTGTGGCAGGTTCTGATCCGGATGGACTGTAGCCTCCTGCCTGAAGGGAGTGGCTCAAATAGTCCATGGCCAGGGTGAGAAGGGTCGGCTGTAATTCGACCTGTTCATCCCAGAGCCCTGGAGACGTACAGTAGTATTGTGTATGGAATATGGCTGTATTGATTTGTCTTGTCAAGGCATTTTGAAAGGAAAACGTATCCTATCTGAGAATATTGTACTAAGATATTTGGATATGAATATATACTGCATCCCTAGTCCAAAGTAGATAGCTGGAATAATAATGAAGGGATTGCAATTGCAGTACAATCCCTTCATTATACTTCCAGCTAAGTAGGACTTTTCTATATAATCTCTATTAGCAATTCAAAAATTAAAATGTTCTTTGTAAGACTGAAACCTTTCAGTTTGAAAAGGTTGTTTGGGTCACAGGGGTCTTTCTTTATTTTTATTGTTTTGCCCACCACCATCCCCCCTCTTCAGGAGGACAACTTTATTTTTAATAAAGCGATTTTACAGATATACAATTGTCCTACCTCAACCACATGAAACAGATAGATGAGTGAGACGGAAGACAGACAGACAAACAGACAGACAGAGAGACAGGACGATGACGGGTTATGGGAAAGGGCTTTGGTGACGTTCTGTTTGGATGTTGCTGATGTGTGTGTGTCTATATGTAGAATAGTAAATGTAGGGGGTAAAGGAAAAAAATAAATAAGTGATTATATAAATAATTAGTTAACATATTCAAATAAGTAAATAAATAAAACAGAAAGGGGGGCCAGGAAAGGGGGGGTGGTTGATTATGTTTTTGTTGGGTTTAGAAATGATAGAAAAGGGGACCAGGTTTTTTCAAAGGCTAACATTTGCTTCTCTCTATGTGCATGATGTTTTTCTATTGTAATATATTCTGTGATTATGTTTTTCTTGTGGTTGATGACGACTTTCTTAGCGACAGTTAGAGAGATGAGCAAGGGTTTTTTGAAGTGTTGCGTGATGTGGATTGTAGAGACGTCATTAAGGAGACAGAGTGCTGGAGATAAAGGGATTCTGGAGTCCAGGATGGTAGAGAGTGCCTCAGTGATTGTGATCCAGAAGGAGTAGACTGGTTGACAGAGCCACATGGCGTGTAGATAATCGTCTTTGCTACCTAAAGTGCATTGTGAACAAATATCGGTGTTGGTGGAGCCCATTTTAAACATTTTGACTTTGAGTGATGTGAGATCTATGTATGACTTCATACTGTATAAGTTGTAGGCAACTGTAGGGGTCTTTCACTCGGAGAAATGTTGGGAACCATTAGAGTAAGCTGTCCAAGCAGGGACTCCCAGACAATGGCCAGAGAGCGACACAGCATTAACGCCAAGTACAATGACCGGAAGAAGCAGAGGTAAAGACTCAGCTGAAAAAGGAATTGAGGAATACATTATGAGAAGTAAACCTGCTGCTGAGAAAATAAAATATCAGCAAGCAAAGGTGGTTAACCAAAACATTTTCTCAAATAAGAGTAATGTTACTTCAAAATAGTATTATTCTCAAGTAAACGTAAGGTAGTGGTCCAAGAAATTACTCAAGAGTAAAAAATGTATGAATGTAATATCAAATTTATAATTTTAAGTTAAGGACGAAAAAGATTAATGTTCAAAAATCATGTCTGATGCAAGAAACACAGGTTCAAATAATTTAATATTGTCAACCTAAAGCTTTTGTCACTTGTAGATTTACTCACAGTGTGAAGAGGAATCAACACTTTTACTTCAAACTAACTGTTACTCAAGTAGGAGTAAAAGTATACAGTCCGAAAACTACTTCAAGAACTACAGTTGCTTCGAAAAGTTACTCAAGTAAATGTAACTGAGTGCTGGCCACCTCAGTCAGCAAGATGGCACCATAAAGCACCAGAATTGCATTTGTGTGAGGTTATTTTATACCAGAACAAATACAGAGTGTGATGACTCAATATTTGCTGACCCCTGTCGCAGAATGGGAACACCAGAAGGACCATGCCATGAGTCACCTTAAGGCCCGTCCACACCGCCGCGGCCGAAGCGTCCAGTTTACATTCAAAGTCTATAGTAAACGCGCGTCGAGCGCGTAGTGCGTTTCCCGCGGCGCAATTTCTTAGTTTTTGCGGTGCGATTGGTGCGTTTTCTTACGCTCTCAACGCTTTGAGCGCGCGTATGAGGCGGCCGAGGCGTGTTCAGATATGTTCAGGTCTCTGCAGCAGATGCGCCGCAGCCGCCGCAGCCGCCGCAGCAGCCAATCAGAGCTGACGCTCCAGTGACGTACGTACGTACGTATTTCCCCTCGCATTTCCGGTATTCCCCGTGGAATCCTCCAAGAAGAGCCACTTCTTCCTTCTTCGCCGCCGAGCCCGGCGCCTCCGTGTGAGGGTTTTGAAAACCAAAAACGTGAAAACAACACTCTCGATATCCGCCATTTTACACAATGAAAGGCCACACCGACAACAACTCCACTGCTCATGCGACAACACCTCTACTGCGCATGTGCGCAGACAGCTCGAGCGCGCCGTACGCGCGCCTGTTTATGTGCCCGGGGCATCGAGAACGCGCGTCCGGTGCGTAAACCTTTCTAATGTACACACGCTCAAATTCTGCGTCGGGCGCGAATAGGCCGCATCGGTCTGTACGCGGCTTTAGTTGGGTCCTCTTCACGTGGAGGACCAGCAACTCCAAGCTCATCCCGGGTAGCTGAGGAAGGCTGCTTTGAATAGTCTTTTCTGTTTATTTAAATTTATATACCTGTTCTTAACAGGTATGCTGCTTAACATCAGTAGCAGTATGAATTATATATTTTTGCAAGTAGTATATCTATCCAATTTAGAGGTCATGTTCATTCATCACATTGTTCGTTGTTGATCCTGTTTTTATTGTACTAAATCTGTGTGACATATAGACCTAGTTTTTGTGCTGCTCACAATGAGATTACCCTGCCTTTACTATTTTCAGTGACCATGTCTATCCGGTCTCACCTAAGCAGTTTGTTGTAGTTGTCCGTCAGCACATGGCCCCTCTGCATGCCATGTCATCACAGCCGTTTATAAGGCTGGCACTGGTTTGAACACAAAAACACTGGAACATCTGGAGCGGTATCTACTCCCCTCCCCCACCCCATAATCACTGCCTAACCCAGCTCCTCATTCTTTCACAGGCCAAACCCATTTATGGAGGATGGCTGTGCCTGGCTCCCGAGGGAACAGACTTCGACAATCCCATGCAAAGATCTCGGGTAAGGACACATACTGTATAATCACAATTCAAATGGATATAGCATAATTTACAGGGATAAAAGATTGTTGTTCACATGTTGTTCAGCATATGGTCTGGATTAGGGCCTGACCAATATGGATTTGGGGCAAATACGATACAGACATATAAAGAGGTTGGATATATAACTGCTAATATACTTAGTGAGGTTTATTAAGGCAGCATTTACTGTTATTCTGCCTCTTTGCTGTGAATTGTAAAGGCAGAAAATATGTTTGCATAACATTCTTTAATGATGGATGGACATCTACTATTGAAATGAATTCACACGGCTAAAAGAACGGTTAGCCTAATTAATAGGTGTGCTCTGCAGTAATATGCGTAAATGCTGACCATTAACGCCTCTCTTCACAACTTTTGATTGGGTCCAGCCTGATACCTGTCAATGTGTCTTGCAGAAATGGCAGAGGAGATTCTTTGTGCTCTACGAACATGGCTGTCTACGTTTTGCCCTGGATGAATCGGTAAGTCTCTTTACACGTCCATTAAAAAAAGCTTAACACTAGGACTCCCAGAGTCTTGAAACTACTACAACTCCCATTCATGGAATTCTGAGGGGAGTACCTGCCATAGAATGCTTGTTGCCGTGCTACCCAGTGGTTATGGTGGCAGCACATGTGGTTAAGGTGGCAGCACATGTGGTTAAGGTGGCAGCACATATGCCAGACTCCACGTGCAGCCGGCCGCAGTGACGTGAGTTTGAATCCCGGCTCGGACAATTTACTGCATGTCCTCCCTTTTCTCTCATCCCTATTTCGCACTAAACATTCCCTTCTGATAAAGTATATGGGCCAAAAAATAGATAAAATACAACAATACCTTGGCAATGGAAAACTTATATTTAAAATTTACATTGAAATGAATGGAGGTAGAATTTCTCAAATATAATTTAAATTGGAAAATGTTCTCAAATTCATAACATGTATACATACATGTATACATACGTATACAGCTACAGTAAAAGTCAAAACGTGATGAACACCAAAAATCTACCCACGCAGAGTAAAAAGTCAAAATGGGACTTCTGGAGTTCTAATATTAAGTCACAATGGCCTGTACAAACGGCTGCAAATAGTCTGAACAGTTTTGAAACGCAACTATTATAGACTGAAGGATGACGTCTATGTATTTCAAAGGGCATTTTGTTGATTAATAACCAGTTGACTGTTTGAACCGTTATACTCTTACCATGAGTGACCTAAAGATGTTCTTCACTGGTTGTTCAAAATTGGGTACATTTCTTTAACATTCACTGCCTGTTGAAAACAAAAGCAAATACAGTAGATACGAGCCTCCTACTGGATAAGTGCTGTATGGGTGATTGCTTACATGGTATATAAACCCAACTGATGCAGTAAGTGGCTTCTCATATCTGAAATGTGGAAAAAAGTGTTTGAGAAGGGTCAAATCATTGGCATCAAGCAGAGAAAACATCTAAGGACAAGCAGAATCTGATCTATTACAGATCTGAACCCCATTGAGAATCTTTGGGATGAGTTGGAAAAGGCTTTGTGCAGTGGTCCCTCTCCTCTTATCAATACAAGATAAATTGGTGAAAAATAATGCAACACTGGATGGAAATAGATCTTTTAATATGACAGAAGGTTATTGAAACTATGTCACAGCGAATGTGTGATGTAATCAACGCTAAAGGCGGTCCTACGAAATATTAGAGCATATGCTCCTTTGTATGTAGAAAGAAGTATACATTTGTCAAATCAAATCAAATCAATTTATTTTTGTAAGGCCCAAAATCACAACAACAGTTGCCTCTGAGGGCCACAGGGAGAAATGAATCAACAATGTCTGTGGTGGCGAGGGACGATGTCCCAGGGTCCTCTGTCCTTAGACTCTCCTTCTCGGCCAGGAAAAACTACAAAAAAAAAGCGTAGAAACCTGGAGGAGTTCCAGTGAAGGAGAGATCCTACTCTCACAGACGGACACGAGGGAGACTGGAACTGGACCCACTCTTCAGGCAGATGAGGGACCGTCGGAGGCAAGCTGGACCCACTCTTCAGGAAGATGAGGGACCGTCGGAGGCGAGCTGGACCCACTCCTCAGGCAGATGAGGGACCGTCGGAGGCGAGCTGGACCCACTCCTCAGGCAGATGAGGGACCGACGGAGGCGAGCTGGACCCACTCCTCAGGCAGATGAGGGACCGTCGGAGGCGAGCTGGACCCACTCCTCAGGCAGATGAGGGACCGTCCACACAGGGCAGGGACCACTTCACCAGGAGAGGGACATCTGGGTCCACAGGTCCTCAGGAGTGAGAGAAAGAAAAAGAAGGCGGTGAACAGTTTGCAAGTGGAATTAAAAAATAAATATTGTTTGATAGCATAAGTAGTCAGAAGAAGAGGATAGTGCTCAAGCTGTCATACCTAGGGCAGCGTAGCTAAATCTGTGGATTTATGTTTCTGTTCCTAACTAGTCTGACCATAAGCGATTTCGAAGAGGAACGTTTTAAGCCTGGACTTAAATGAAGAGACTGTGTCAGCATTATTTAACATGGGTCGGGAGCTGATTCCATAACACAGGAGCTTGGTAGCTAAACGCTCTACCTCCTACAGTACTTTTAGAGACTCTTGGCACCACCAGAAGGCCAGCATTCTGAGAGCGAAGGGCTCTGGTTCTATAGCATCTTTGAGGTAGGATGGGGCCATGTCATTTATGGCTTTGTAGGTCAAGAGTAGAATTTTAAATTTGATTCTAAACTCGACGGGGAGCCAGTGAAGAGACTTCAGCACTGGCGTAATGTGCTCTCTTCTTTTTGTTCCTGATAGTAATCATCAACAAGTAGTGTTCAAAAGCCCTGCGAGGAGCTCCAGCCTGTGCAAGTTTGCCCGTGCCAGCTGTTTGAAGTCAATCTCTAGTGTCCCCAAGAACAATAGGAGGAGGCCCAGTGTGTGAATTGCATATGTGTGTGCGCGCGTGTATTTCCACCAGGCTGTGTTTCCAGTGACACCCTCTGCCGGCTTTCCTCTCATTGTGAGCCTGCTTCCAAAACGGGCCGCCTCATTGTGCGCTCCAGTCTTTCATGTGCAGCTGAGCAAAGGAGAAGTGGGTCAGGGAAAGAAGCCTCAGGAGAGGAACTGCACTCACCCCACAACACTCATTTTTTTTGCACAGATTACAGCAGCACGGGCGTGCCGCTGTTTATGAGCATTTATGTATGTGCAGGAACCCATTCACTCCAGATTATTACTGCCCAATGTTTCCCCTTGCCTATGTTTACTGGTTTGGCAGGGGAGTTTGGCCGCGTACATGCACATGGTCGACCTTACACGTGCTGTAAAGGAACAATGTAGACATGCAGGTTCATAGATGTGAATAATATTATTTGCATTGTTATGTTTAAATGTCTACATTATTTAATGCTTTTTAAGGTGATTAAATGTCTATAAAAATGGTTAATGAACATATGTTGGGGGGGTCTGGGCATTTGTAAGTAGTTTTTTTCATTTCATATTTAATATATTTTGTTTTATTTTCAAGCCTTATGTGCATGAATCAAACTTAAGTACTCAATGAAAAGACATTCATGAATTAATTATTTTCTGCTGAAATTTTCTTCTTAAACACTGATGCAATAAAATGCACTTTTCAGCCACTCACTGGTTTACATTATCCCAGGCACAACTCAATCTTATTAATGCTAACAGCTTCATCTCGACTGCTAGGGTTCACTTGCATTTTGTCAACCACAAATTGCCAGTAGGCAATAATACTGATTTCAGTATCATTTACTCACTCTAGTTCAGGCATCTCCAATCTATAGTGCGCAAGCTACCGGCAGCTGGCTGCCCCATTTTGAGTAGCTCCTGTGGGTAAGCGATGCAATATAGTGGTGCTTCATCAGACTCTCTCTCTGCATCCTCTGCTCCACTGACCCTGTCCTCGGCATCCTCCTCTCTGTCTGACACACTCCTTTGCGTTTTCTGCTCCATCTTACCCCCTTTTGTATGCTTCATCTGACCTGCATTTTTTGCTCACTCTTAGCCCCTCTGCATCCTCCACTCCGTCGGACCCTTTCCTTCTCTGCGTTGTCTTCTACTCTGTGTTTTTTTCTGTGTTCTGCAACATCTGACCATCTCCTCTGCATCCCCTGCACCGTTTAACCCTCTCCTCTGTGTCCCTTGCGCCATCTGACCCTCTCCTCTGCGTCTCCGGCACCACCTGACCCTCTCCTCTGCGTCTCCTGCATCGTTCGACCCTTTCCTCTGAGTCCCCTGCACCGTCTGAACCTGTCCTCTCCATTTTCTGCTCCACCTGACCTTCTCCTCTGCATGTTCTGCTCCACCTGACCTTCTCCTCTGCATGTTCTGCTCCACCTGACCTTCTCCTCTGCATGTTCTTCTCCACCTGACCTTCTCCTCTGCATGTTCTGCTCCACCTGACCTTCTCCTCTGCATGTTATGCTCCACTTGACCTTATCCTCTGCATGTTCTGCTCCACCTGACCTTCTCCTCTGCATGTTCTTCTCCACCTGACCTTCTCCTCTGCATGTTCTGCTTCATCTGACCTTCTCCTCCCAGTTTCCTGCTCCATCTGACCCTCTTCTCTGTGTTTTCTGCTCTTCTGACCCTCTCCTCTGCACCCACCGCTCCATTTGACCCTCTCCTCTACGTTTTCTGCTCAGCCTGGGTCTCTCCTTTGAATCCCCTGCTCTGTCTGACCCCCTCTTCATGTCTAAACAAACAAACAAACATTTTTTTTCTATTTTTTAATTTAAAACATAAAACATGGAACATGACTAAGGATAATAACAGGCGTCCAACTGGGGTGCCCTCAGATTAGTCATCCACAAAGCATCTTTGTGGGTGAAATGGAGATTTTAGAGCAAAAGCAAAGCAATGTGACTGGGCTACTCCTTAGCCATCGTGGAACTTTCAGAGTATACATAATTTTAACATGGTTAAAAGCTCAAAGAAGTAAAAAAAGTAAAGAAAAAAATTGGTCAAGTCAGGAAGTTGGACAATCAAAACCATGTGACAATTTGATCTCAACAGAATTTATTACACACACACACACACACACACACACACTGATTTGGGAAATAAAGTTATTTATGTCGATGCTTATGAAATTATGTTACAAGACTGACGTCATCTCCTTTCTGCGAGACATCGGTGTGCTATCTGTCCGCTGTAGAAACCTCGTAATGCACAACTATTCAGCAGCAGCCATGAGGGAAAGCCCATCCACATGCCCTTATTTGGTGACCTGCAGCACCATAAGACTCTGCACCACATGGACTCGCAGAACCAAGCTCAATTCCTCCCCAAAAACAACAAAAACTCCATGGAGCCAGACATTCCTGAGACAACTAGAGCTACTTATGCTGACTGTTAATTGATCGCACAATTCAACACAGTACTACAGCAGTAATGGAGGTTTAAGGCTACACTAATTAAAAAGAGATGGAGAAACGGGAAGTACGGTTACAGGAAGAGTGATGGATAGGGAGACCACCATGGAAGTAGGAATAAAAGGCCATGGCCTTAAACACACGGACTCCACTACCACCACTGTGCCACAGCATCACCAAGGTCCTAAATATAACTCTGGGGATTACCATTTATTAACTTTTACATCAGTGATTTCAAAGAAGTCAGACATATTCCATTCAATTTCCCAAGGGTAATCTATACTAGACAATTTAATTACCATTTTGACTTTGCTATTGGCTTGTTTCCCCTGGTTCGCTTTGGAGCAGATTGAGGTGTTTCAAAAGTCTCTACACTGCCTTAAAGGTTGAATGAACGATTTTTTTGGCCCAAATCTGATTTTTCCTCGTGGTGTGGACGGCCTATTAGTCCTGCCACGTATCAATCATAGAACGCACCTACCGCTCACCTGCAGCTGCATCTGGCTCGTCCCCAGAGAGCAGCATGTTTCCGCGTGTCTCAGCGCATTGATCTATCATAATATAGTTCCCTCAGTGTACGGGACAAAATGAAGACGGAGAAAGACAGTTCGAGCTGGCTCATGAAGAGACAGAAATCTACGGGAGACGAGAGATGCGATGCGATCCGTCGCGCTAATAAACAAACACACGTGTGTGTTGTATCAGTCTGCACGGCGGAGTGCGCATGCGCACTTCCACCTGAGTTCTCAAATTGCCGAAAACTCGTCCATTGCACCTTTTAAGTGAACAATTCTGGGCCGTTTAACAAGTCCAATCCTTAGAAGTGCTAGCTTCCAAGAGTGTCTGGCTTGCTTTTGGCTTCCAATATTAGAGGTCCAATTCAGATGATTAGACAAGAGAGAACGCAGAAAACAGTGCGGCAAAAAGCAGAGATTAACAGAAAATAATAATTTCTCACCAATCCCTGGCTTGAACTTGTGATAAACTGCCCTATTTCATATGGTGAGCCGCCAGAGTTGGCAAAACAAAGCTTGCACATGTTAGCATCAGCTGTTTCCTGTTTATCCATGCATGACGTGTCAAGATCCAAAGTATTAGATTTCCAGTGCATAAAGCATCTAACATTATCCAAGCCCAATGCCGTACATAAAGAGAGATTAAACGTGATGATGCTGCAAAGTAAAATAAATACAGAAAAAGTTGAGGATAAACCACAAGTATCCCGTTTTCTCTAGCTTTAGCCACGTCTCACAGCACCACTAACTTGGATTTACTAATTACTACTATTTTACACCGCGTTTTCATATATATATTTTTTTTTAATGTATTTATTTATTTTAATATGGACATAGCATTTACTACATTGGACGAACCAGATGCAAAGTTTTAAGTGTTATAGCAGAATATGCTAATTTTCAACACCTGTCCATAGGGCCAATTTAGAGTTGCCAATTTTTACCTAACACATGCATGTCTTTCTCTTTATCTAATGGGTTGAATTTGGATAGCAGTAGAAGCATTATGGGTATTGACATGAACTACTGCTTAAGTGTCTTGCCTTAAACAAGAAACAGATGATGCTAATATGTGGTTGCTTTGTTTTGCCTATTTTGTCTATCGACTCAATAAAGATAAGATAAGATAAGATATTCCTTTATTGTCCCACATGGGGATATTTCATTGGTGCAACGCAGGTAGATACAGAGGTAGATGCAGAAGAACAGAACAGATCACTTATAGGAAGTCTGAAAAACACTTTCAGTAGAAGATCTCCTATAAATAAATAAAAACTCCCATAGACAAATGAATAAATAAATACATAAATACCATTGCATGTGATCACGACAGTAATTGCACATGAATATGTCTCACGACAGCACATAGATTGCACATGAATTTCATAGTAATTGCACATGAATTTTTAAAGTTATCATTACTGGAAATACGGCAGTTTGTCACCAGATCAAGTCAGCGTTTGGTCTCTCTTTTCCAGTCATCTTGTGTTAAACTTCTCCGCGGACCTAAAGTGAGCCAGCACCCCCTGTAAGCTAGTACCTCTCATGGCCCCCTTTGGACCCCTCAAACGGGGCGGTACGGATCACTTTTGCGCAGTGGAAACACTACGGACAGCACTGCTCCAATGGAAACATCCCTAAAGTCTTCCAGGCCAGTCAAGATTTGGCTTTATGTGACATGAGATGTGAAAGTCATGTTTGATGACACTGTTCAGTTAACCCTGCTCACTGTAGGAAAAAAATATCTCGAAAATAAAAAAGATGAATGTTGTTCAAAATGCTTGAATAGTACATGATATATGGAGACTTTTAAAATGTTTTATTTCATGTAGTCCGTATCCGTAGCTTATAAAACAAGCTTTGTTAAGGCAGTTGGCTGCTGTTTCTTTCATGCTGCTTTATTTTGTTACATGATTTAATAAGACTTTGTACTATATTAACAGTAAAGATTCATACATGGGGTATTTAGACGTCTTTAATGTCCCCGTGAGAAAATGTGTCCTCTGCATTCAACCCATCCTTCAATACCGCTGGGGCATCTCATAAGGAGCAGTGATTGGGGACCCATCTCCAGATCTTGAACCTATTACCTTCTAGGACTATCTTCGCTGGAGGATTTTACCTATTGTGCATGTCTTGGGTTGATGGGGGAAGAGAGGAGTGACATGCAAACTCCACACATACAGACACTTCTTGTCTCATAGAAGCAAGAAGCAAAGCAGAGTCATGTGAGAAAGTAGTTGGTTTTAATAATATCCCAGAACTCAACTATAAATAGCTTGGCAGTGGAAAGCAAACAATGGGAGGATATGGAATTGTGCTAGATTTAAGTGTTTGCCTTGGTCAGAATCTCTCCATTGGTGCTATACACAGTTAATAAATTAGCAAAAACACCTGATTTTATATGGTCTTTAACAAAGATAACCTAATTTAAGTTACCTTTTTGATACAATTATACTTCTCTGAGGAGTTTTCTCTTTTCTTTTTTTTGTTTTTTTTTTAAAGTTTAAAATATAGAACGGACACAAAACAGGACTGCAGACCTACATTCAAAATAAAATTACAAATGGACATCTACTAGAAAACAAAAACACAATCATGACACAGATACATTAAGATAAGACTCCCATTGAGTCCAGAGTCGGGTAAAATTGGGTCCATTTCCAAATTCAGTCCAAATGTTATTGTGTCTATTTTTATGATGTTCGTTTACAATGTCGGTCCAGTCCTTGATCGCCGGTGATGTTTGTGTCATACATTTTTTGTGATGGCCTTTTTTCCTGCTGCCAAATGTACATTCCAAAGTTATCCATTCACCGTGTACATGGCAGGAGTCCTGAAGCTCAAGTACACAGTTCCAAAGTTCAGAGGAATGACAACGTCAAAAACAGTCTGCAGTGCATTGTGAACTTCATTTCAATATTCCGGAGTGACAGGGCAGTCCCAAAACATGTGATAGTGTTTTTACTCCTGACTTCTACAGTTTCTCCTACAATTGGCATTTCTCTGTGAGTAATGAGCACTTTGACATGGTGCCAGGAAAAAACAATTTTTTACAGCAAAATTCCCTCTTGACATGTGATTTTGTGGTCCTCCACTGAGATGTACACACATTTTCCCACTCCTAGTCTGTTAAAACAAGTTTGTCATACTTTTTTGAACTTTAAGCTGCTACTTTTTTCCCTCGCTTTGAACCCTGCTGTCATTGTTGTTGTTGTTGTTGTTTTATGGCGGTTGGCATCCAATTGTTGCATTACCGCCAGACTTTATTCCTCAGACTTTTCGTCATTGCGATGGTGTGGTTAATTTATACATTTTACTGGCTAACAGCCACCGGGGGGCAATCTAGCAGGAAGCGCAAGCATTTGACACACTGTAGAAGAAGACTTCGGTGGAGAGTGGTCACTGTATTTTAAAAACGCTGTGTGTTTTATTACCATCAGACTCATTCACAGAGATATTAGTCTAATGAGGAAGTGAATCTAGATGCGGCAAAACACAAAGACACTCATGGAGCGCGGACATGAGATATACGGCGGTCTAACGTTTAGACCCTGCAGCAGATATGAGGCTTAAATATGTAAATATCTCCTGTTACTACATAACACTCACTCGTTAAGCACAATCTCAGGAGTAGATGAACCAGATGTGAAGACACAAACAGGTAAATCAGCTCACACAAAGTAATCAAGAACAGAGGGGACAGTAGGGACAGCTGGGATGTGTTTTCTTTTTGTTAAGCTTCAAAATGTTGTGTGTTTTATTACAATCCAAATCATATTCACTGAGAAATTAGTCTAATTAGACCTGCGGCGCAGCGAGACCCTCAGTTCAAAAGACAATCGTGTACTTCTTTGTAAATTCTTTGTACATTTCGTTGGGGCGGCTTTTATTCAGGAGCGCTGTATAGCCCGAAATGTACAGTACCTTCTCTTTCCCATTTAGTTTTAATATATTTAGTATGGTTGTTGTCCAGATTAGTTATGGATTGGATGGATGGAAAGCTTGGCTTTCCTCAGCTGCTGCAGGAAATACATCCTCTGCTTGGCCTTTTTGATAAGAGAGCGGATGGTGGGCTCCCACTTGAGGTCCTGGGTGATGGTTCAATTAAATTTATTTTTGTAACGCCCCAAATCACTACAGCGGTTGTCTCGGAGGGCGACAGTGAAAAACTGATTAAACAATGTCTATAGGGACTTAGGGCGATGTCCCATGGTCCCCTGTCCTGGCTTAGACCCTCCTTCTCAGCCAGGAAAAACTACAAAAAACCTCTGGGAAAATGTAGTAGATGGTGATGCTTAGGAAATAGAAGGAGTCCACGGTGGTGATGGGACAGTCTGTCATGGTGAAGGGGGGCTGTGACTTTCCTAAAGTCCACGATCATCTCCGTTGTCTTCTCGGCATTTAACTTCAGGTTGTTACTGCTGCACCAGGACATAAGATAAGATATTCCTTTATTGTCCCACATGGGGAAATTTCATTGGTGCAACACAGGTAGATACAGAGGTAGATACAGAAGAACAGATCACTTATAGGAAGTCTGAAAAACACTTTCAGTAGAAGATCTCCTATAAATGAATAAAAAACTCCCATAGACAAATAAATAAATACATAAATACCATTGCATGTGATCACGACAGTAATTGCACATGAATATGTGTCACGACAGCTCATATATTGCACATGAATTTCACAGTAATTGCACATGAATTGCACATGAATTCCAACAGCAATTGCACATATGACAGAATTGCACATGGTTAGGTCAGTATTGCGAGTGTTCAGTACTAACAGTGTTTGTTATAAAGTCTGACAGCAGCAGGAAGGAAAGACCTGCGAAACCTTTCCTTCACACAGCGAGGGTGGATCAATCAGTCTCTCACTGAAGCTGCTCTCCAGAGCGGACAGAGTGTCCTGCATGGGGTGACAATCATGGTCCAGCATAGATGTGAATCTAGCCAGGACCCTCCTGTCCCCCACCTCCTACACCGAGTCCAGAGCACAGCCCAGGACGGAGCTGGACTTCTTGATGACTCTGTCCAGCCTCTTTCTCTCCCTCTCTGTGATGCTGCTGCTCCAGCAGGCCACACCGTACAGGAGGGCTGATGCCACCACAGAGTCGTAGAAGGTCTTCAGGAGTGGCCCTGTCACTCCAAAAGACCTGAGTCTCCTCAGGAGGTAGAGCCGACTCTGGCTCTTCCTGTACAGTGCGTCTGTGTTATGAGTCCAGTCAAGTTTGTGGTTCAGATGAACACCCAGGTACTTGTATGAGTCCACTCTCTCAATGTCCCGTCCCTGGATGTTCACTGGTGAGGGGGCAGTGGGGTGGCGTCTGCGGAAATCCACCACCATCTCCTTGGTCTTCCCCGCGTTGATTAGGAGGTGGTTCCGCTGACACCAGTCCACAAAGTCCTGCGCCAGTCCTCTGTACTCCGCGTCATCGTCGTATGTGATGAGTCTGATGATGGCAGAGTCATCAGAGAACTTCTGCAGGACACAGCTGTCCGTGTCATGTCTGAAGTCTGCAGTGTAAAGGGTGAAGAGAAAGGGCGCGATGACAGTGCCCTGGGGCGCCCCCACACTGCAGGTCCGAGTGTCAGACACACAGTTCCGGGCTCTCACAAACTGGGGTCGGTCTGTGAGGTAGTCCAGGATCCACTCTGCCAGGTCATACTCCACACCAGCCGTCTCCAGCTTGTCCCTCAGGAGCAGCGGCTGGATGGTGTTGAAGGCGCTGGAAAGATCGAAGAACAGAATTCTCACAGAGCTGCCAGGCTTTTCCAGGTGAGAGAGAGAGCGGTGCAGCAGGGAGATGACGGCGTCCTCCACTCCGATGCCAGGCCGATATGCAAACTGCAGCGGGTCCATGGCTGAGCTCACGGTGGAGCGGAGGTGGTCCAGGACTAGCCGCTCCAGTGTCTTCATCAGGTGGGACGTGAGAGCCACTGGCCTGAAGCTGTTGAGGTCTTTGGGGCGCGGTGTCTTAGGCACAGGTACCAGACAGGAGGTCTTCCAGACCTGTGGTACCACCCTCAGCTTCAGGCTCATGTTGAAGACATGCTCCATAACTCCACACAGCTCATCTGCGCAGGACTTAAGGGGCCTGGGGCTGATGCCGTCAGGTCCTGCTGCCTTCCTCACTTTAATCCTCTTCAGCTCACTCCTCACCTGTGCTGCTGTGACAGTCAGTGGTTGGCAGGGGGACTGTGTGCTGGGGGGATGGGTGAGTCCAGGCGAAGTGGGGAGCTGATGGTCCGGGGCAGATAAGCGAAGAGGAACAGATGCAGGGCATTGCCCAGCTGTGGAAGAGGGAGCATGCAGCTGTGCAGGGGGAGGTGACCGATCAAACCTCAAGAAGTGAGCATTTCAATCATTCACCCACTGTAGATCCCCCTCTGTCTGGGCAGGGGGGATTTTGAAGCCCGAGATGGTTTTCAGGCTCCTCCACACTCCCTGAATGTTCTTCTGCTGCAGCTGCCCCTCCATCCTCCTCTTGTAGCCGGCCTCAGCCTGCCTGATCTTCCTCCTCAGCTCCTTCTGCACAGTCCTCAGCTCCTCCTTGTTCCCTGACCTGAAGGCTCTCTTCTTCTCCTTCAGCAGAGCCTTCAGTTCACGGTTAATCCATGGCTTGTTGTTTGGAAAACACCGCACCTTCCGGGAGGGAACAATGTTCTCAAAACAGAAGTTGATGTAGTCCGTGATGCACTCTGTGATGGTGTTGATGTGGGTCATAAAGCTCAGTCCAGACAGTGGTGCTGAAGCAGTCCCTCAGAGCCTCCTCGCTCTCAGCAGACCACATCCTCACCTCACGGGACACCACAGGCTGCCTGCGCACAATGGGTTCATACACAGGCCTCAGATGTACAAGGTTGTGGTCCGAGCTGCCCAGGGGAGGGAGGGGGGAAGAGGAATAAGCCTCCTTGGTGTTGGCAAAAAACAAGTCCAATGTTCTATTGTTCCTGGTGGGGCAGGTAACATACTGGGTGTATGTTGGTAGAACAGAAGAGGGAGAAGCGTGGTTAAAGTCACCAGAGACGAGGAAGAGAGCCTGTTGGTGCTGTGTTTGCAGCCTACAAGTGCAGGAGAGCAGTGCTTCACAAGCATTTTCAGCATTGGCAGACGGGGCCACATAGACTGCGATCAAAATCACATGTGAGAACTCCCGGGGAAGATAATATGGCCTCATGCCAATAGCCAATAGTTCAATATCCCTGTTACATAGCTGCTCCTTCACTGTGCAGTGTTCGGGTTTGGACCAGCTCGTGTTCACCTACACCGCCAGACCTCCACCTCTTTTCTTCCCGCATTCTCTCGTTCTGTCCGCCCGCAGCAGATGAAAATTGTCCAAACCTACAATAGAGTCTGGCATTTCTGCTGTTAACCAGGTCTCTGTGAAAATCAAGACACTGCTGTCCCTATAAATCCTCTGGGACCGCATGAGGCTCGCTATTTCCGTCATTTTATTTTGAAGGGACCTCACGTTACCCATGACTACGGCGGGAACCGACTTCCTGTTTCCTCCTCTCTTCTCTCGGAGTTTACGTCCAGCCCGTCTGTCTCGTTGCGTTTTCCTTAGGATGTCCGCCGGGATAACGTGACGATCTCCGGGTAAGACGACTGTTCTCCGCAGTTTCATTAGTTCCTCCTTTGTGTAAACGCGGTACGGCGCCGGCCGGGGGGCGGGGCCGGAGCCGGGGGACTCAGAGCCAAGACACATCGCGACGACACGACAAAAACACTCAATCCAGCCGAATAAAGTCAAAACAAGTTAATTTAAAGCGATTCCAGTGCGTGTCCCGATCGTTCGTGAAGTTCCTCTTTCATATAAACGTGTATATAAACGTGTACCGACGACACACTGTACTTTAGCGGCGGCCGGAGGGCGCGGGGGGGGGGGCTGGTGGGCTCGCTCGGAGCTAGCTCACATCACAACAACACGACGAAAAACGCTCAAATCCAGCCGAAAAAAGTCAAAAACAGTTGAATTAAAGACGATTCCAGCGCGTGTCCCTATCGTACAGTAAAATAGAAAAAATATACTAACTATATTTACAAAATATAGGACATAAAGCACAGTGTCTCACAGCAAGTGTGAGAAAAAAGAGAGCGTTTACATCAGCTGGTCCACCTCCCTCCTGTTGGCAGACTCATCCCCGTCCGAGATGAGCCCAATGAGGGTGGTGTTGTCCGCACACTCGTTTTATGGTACAGCAGTTTGTGTACAGGGAGAAGATCAGAGGAGAAACCTTCCCTGTGGAGATCCAGTGCTGGTAGTTCGAGTGGCTTAGACATTCTTCCCCAGCCACACGTACTGCCTCCGATCCGTCAGGAAGTCAGTGATAAACCTGCAGGTGGAGTCAGATACCTTGAGCTGGGAGAGCTTGTCCTGGAGCAGAGCAGGGAGGATGGTGTTGAATGCAGAGCTGAAGTCCACAATCAGGATCCTGGCATAGGTTCCTGGGGAATCCAGATGTTGCAAGATGAAATGGAGTGCTAGGACATTGATAGCGTCATCTACAGACCTGTTGGCTCTGTAGGTGAACTGCATTAACACGGACTCTGGCTTCTCTCCTGAGCCTTAAAACATGTACAACACTATTAAACTCACCTATGTTGTATGTGCACCCACTCTTCTCTCTCTTAACTTACAGGAAGTCCAATCTCTATTGTATAACAGATTAGGACATTGTCATATTCATGAGTGAGGAAAAATTATCTTTGACTTACATGATTATTAACGATTATTCACTCCATGACCAAACAACAGTGAAATCTTAAGGTCACTTAAAAAATCTCACTGTCTAAAAGCACAACATTCCTCTTAGTAATATATCAGCAAGTTTATGAATTGCATATAATTTTCAATTTATGTTTCTTTTTATTTGTTGACAGTTATCATTATATTTGGGTTAGTTATTTAGGGGACAGTAGGGACAGCTGGGATGTTAGATAGGCCGGTATTATTTTAATACCGGCATACCTTGAAAATTTTGAACTACCTCTAATGTGTCCATGTTGTGTTTGTTGTGTACAGCCGAGCACGCTGCCCCAGGGCACAGTGAACATGAACTTGTGCACAGACGTGATCGATGCCGAGCCCAAGACCGGCCAGAAGAACTCTCTGTGCATCATCACCCCTGAACAGGAGTACTTCATCCGAGGGGAAAACAAGGAGATCATCAACGGGTATGTACACATAACCCCAAAAAAATCTTCTTGTAGGCTTTTTTTTTTAGCATACAATAATATCCTAATTTTTAAGTGCTTAGTAGCTTCATGAAGCAGAGCCAATAGAGAACGGAGGAGCAATTCCAGTTTTAGTCAAATCACTTGAAATAATAGAAGCAAAATGTAATGGAATTACTAAATTTTTGTCATTTCTATTCCTTTATATCACCTCACCTTGAATTTGTTGTTTAAAATACATAAAAATTCACATGGAAATGTCTTTAAAGAGAGAACATATTGCATTTTCTCTGAATAGTCAGTGTTTTCACCCATGTATTTAATATATATTAATGTATTTTGATGATGATGATGATGATGATGATGATGATGATGATGATGATGATGATGATGATCATGATAATATAATAATTATAATAATAATATAATAATAATAATAATATATTATTGTTGTTGCTGTTGTCATCATCAAATGTAATTAAAAGTGCTTCACATACTGTAACAGAAAAAATGCATTAAAATCACAATACAAATGGATAAAAACAGTAATCATTATCAAATTTACTTAAAATTAAGAATGCCGATAAAATGATAAGATGAGCCTTTTATCACTGGACACTTTTAACTGAGTAGATCAATGCTGGTGACACTTTATGAATGAGGCTCAACGCAGCGCAGTCTGTGATAGAGCTTTTTGGTGTCATACAGATCGGAGTGTCGCCTGCATAGTTGAGTTGGGACAGATTAATAGATTATACCTAACTGCTGTATGTACATGTTGAACAGAAGGGGTCCCAGAATTGACCCTTGGGGCACCCCACAGGCCATGTCATCTGAGAATTTTTTGTATTCTAGATGTCACTTTAACAAATTTAGGGCAGTGCCAGTAATGTCCACCCTGTCCTTTACGCTCTGTAAAAGGATTGCGTGATCGACCATGTCAAAAGCAGCTCTGAGATATAACAGGATTAAGACTGATCTTGCCAGCCTCAGTGTTCAGGCAGATTTAATTTGTCAGTGCTGTGATGGGGTCTAAAACCTGACTTCAGTTAGTGAGCTGTTGGTAAACAACCTTTTCAAGGACTTGAAAAGGTTGAAACGTTATTGTTCAGTACTGCAGCATCAAGACTGCTCTTTTTTAGGAGAAGCTTAATGACTTCAGTTTTCAAGGTCCTTGGGAATATTCCAGATAAATGTGACTGCTGCGCACAGACATGTAGATGAACTCAGACTGGTGATGATTTCCTGGACAATTTTGTCTGTTACAGGTGCAAAGTGAGTTTGTGGAATTTGTTGCATTTTTAATGTCATGAACCTTGTCATTAAATAATACTGCAAACTAGGGATGCGTACCGGTACGATAGACTGGATCTGGACTTGTAAAAACTTTTCGGTTCAGGTCCAAAAAAAACGAAACCCTGGTGATTTGGTCCTGGACTCTAGCACTCGCATACTATATCCTTTTCGTTCTAGAATCTAGACCAGTGGTCCCCAAACTACGGCCCGCGGGCCACATCCGGCCCGCTGGGCCTTTCAATCTGGCCCGCCAAGCTTGTCCAAGTTATATTAAAAATGTTTTAAAAAAGAAATATATATATATATATGTTTGTTTTTGCCGTAGGCTTTATTAGACGGTAGATGGAATGAGAAAGAAAGGAAGGGGAATGATGAGAGAGAAAGGAGGATATGCAGCAAATGTCAGAGTCGGGATTCAAACTTACGATACTGTGGCTGGCCGTTCATTTTACCTTTCGCCTGTAATGCCCACATTTCCCCAAGAGATGGCCACTGTTCCCTCTAAGCGGCACGCCTGCGCAGCTGCGCACTGCTCGCACATAGTGCACTGCTCGCACATAGTGCACTGCTCGCACATAGTGCACTACTCGCACATAGTGCACTGCTCGCACATAGTGCACTGCTCGCACATAGTGCACTGCTCGCACTTAGTGCACTGCTCGCACTTAGTGCGCGCACAAGAAAATCTATGGCGCGCAGAAAATAAAATTCACCACAAACGGTCACCGGGGCCAATCAAGCAGGAAGCGCACGTTTTTGACACACTGAAGAAGACTCTTGTGGAAGTAGAAGACAGTAGATAATTAGTCATTATTTAATGCATTTGGAAAATAATTTGTACATTGAGCCTTGCATTTGTTGCTTTGTTACAAGTTACAGGTCAAATCTTGCGTGTAATTTTTATTAATTCATTAGTTCAGACAAACACACCATATTTTCCTGGCCCGGCCCCTCGGCCAAATTTTAGAATCCAATGTGGCCCTCGAGTCAAAGTTTGGGGACCACTGATCTAGACCATCTTTAACCTTCCATAGATCGCGCTGGAAAATACGTAAACACTGCCATGCATCGCTGTCAATGGCGCACCTGGACCCTAATTAGCGATGCACGCGTCTTCCCCGAAGTTGAAGCCAGCGAAATTAGTTTAAAGATGCGAGAGACAGGAGCGCCTTGTACGTGTTGAGCTGCGCAAAACGTGTATCCACATGCGGACATTAAAGCGGCAGCCGGTAAAATCTGGCTTCATTTGAACTGTTTTAAGCTGTGGCCGCCACGTGCGTTGATTGTGATTGTTAAAATGTGCTGCATGCGTCGCCGCTTGTTAAAGGGGGCGGGTTCAGCGTGGTTTGTTGTCTGGGTTGTGCTTTGGCGTCGGTGTAAAAATGAATGAAATAGCTTAAGTGTTATGTTGTGGTTTGATGTATTTGGCATTAAGTAAATACTAAGTCAAAGTAATATTGCTTAATTGCTGCATTCATATATTGGAGTTTATGTTTTGTAATAGTATT
Source organism: Eucyclogobius newberryi (assembly GCF_026437365.1). Lineage (NCBI taxonomy): Eukaryota > Metazoa > Chordata > Actinopteri > Gobiiformes > Gobiidae > Eucyclogobius > Eucyclogobius newberryi. The sequence goes on from NW_027315835.1 coordinate 24,820,248, forward strand.
TTGTATTTGTATTCTACAGTTGTTAAATATGGTCTGCTGTTTAATGCTGCTAATATGATGTATTATTTTGATGTGTTGTGAAAAATATTTTCATATTCTACTTTTGATACTGCTAAGTTGATGCTTTATAGTGGTTCTAGTTGACTTTTATGCTAGTTTTTGTAACACTGTTATTGTACACTGTTACTTAATGATTTGGTGATACTGATGTATTGTCTGTTTGAATCAAATTAAAGAGTGGAAATGTATCTAAAGGCAAAACATTTTATCAGATGAAACGGCTGCCTTGACCCAGACTGACTCTGTCAACAATACTCAACATGCTCTTGACCGCTTGACCCTTCCCGATAGCTGATATAACAGCTGACTGTATTTATTAATGTAAAATAGTTTATAGGCAGCTGATTATAAAAAGTCTGTCAGGCTCAATTCATTTTAAATTGGCTTTATTAAGGCAATATTTACTGTTTTTCAGTTTTTTTTAATTGGAATCTACAAGCCTCTACAAGCCTGCGCTGAGCCTGATTAATATGTGCTCGTCGCAGTAAATATGTGTAAATTACAAGCGTCAATGCCCTTTTTCACGACTCCTTTACATCAGAACAGCAGCAATGTGTACAATGTTGTGGTGCTAAGCCAGGCTTTTAGATAGGATTGAAAAACACCCCGTCCAAATAATTTTGTCCCAAAAAGAACTTTGAAAATGTGCACGGACGGTGATCTGGTGAACAGGTGCCAAATAAACATTTGGGACCAGAATGGAAGTCGTCAACGTTACTGTCAATTGACAGATGAAAATAACCTCTTACCTAGTTTCGGCGATCTTCATCAATTTAATAAGGTTTCGATGAAATTCTGTCAAAGTGCGCAAAAGAACGCGTAGCTTCGGAATACTCCAGACCAGGGCTCGGCAGCCAATCAGAGCCAAGCACACAAATTTGTCCTGGCGCGGACCATGGCAGACTATCGTCAAATGCTTCCCGGCCCGATTTAATGATAATATTCCCTTTTCTAAAAAAGATTAATAAAAATGACCTCGTCCTTGCACTCGAAAATCCCCGTCTATATGTCAAAATACTGGAAGACGGGCCTCTAGTTAAAAGCATGTGCTAAGCCCTAACTAAAGTGAATGAAAGAAATTAAGCATCGGAGTGGACATATTTACAACACTCATCCCTCAGACAGGTGACCTTAGCTCCCAACTCTTCACAAATAAGATACATTTTAATCCTGACTGCAAATAATTCTTATGTTGTTCATATGTTGTTGTTGACAACAGCAGTACCAGCGAAAGTGCTAGCTGTATAGAATCTTCTCTCTTCTCCAAATTGACACTTCTTGAGTTACTAGCTGAGTTCAGACTATTTAAATCCAGCACTGCCTCAGTCAGAGCCATGAATGGTCAGGGAGCATACAAACAGGAGCGTCACTCTGGAGCTGCATTCAGCTGCACTACGGTATCTCAGACACAACCGAACTACTGCACTGACAACGCCTCTGCCTCCTTCTCTCGCAGAGGGGATGGCTGCAGGAGAGATCACTGCTGCTGCTGTGTGTTCTGCCTTTGTTCACATTCAAGTTTCCAGAAACCGGCGCGATTATTCAGTCAATGGACACGGTAGCGCAAGCCCCGACGCCGCATTAGCTTCTTTCAAAACTTTCCGTAATCCTCTGCTTTATTGTTTAGCCTATGTGGGGGGAAATATAGGGGTCATTTTATTTTTTATCCCGCCTAATGTCCACGGGGATAGGCTCCCAGTGGCGTTGCGTTGCGCACTTTACAGACTTGAGAGGAGCAGGTGAGGGAGTGGAAAAGACCTGTGGTTTTGGGAAACATGTGGAATAAACAAAGGAGGCGGTTTTGTGGATGTTAGAGATGTGCCAAAAGCGGTGTTAATGTGGAGCTAACAACAAGAAAACAAACTTCTGTGATGACAGCTCTGTAAGGAAAACAGCCAAACCAGTGCAAAACCTGGACAGGTCAGGGGCAACAGGTGAAAACACAGGTAATCAAGTATTAACATTACAGAGTAAATCTGCTGTTAGAACTCATTTGATTCACTACATGAATAATTTGTCACTAAAGCTTCGCTAAGCTTGGTGGTGGTGAGCTCATATTGAATTTGTGCAGCGATATCAACTTGTGATATTATTTCTGAAATGAAGTTACAATAACAGACAAGTCCATATCCCTGTTCCTGCTGCTGATGCATGAATATGAACTCTTTCACCTGCTGCAGATTTGTGAAAAAGTGTCCACCTATAACTATTACCAGGGTATATAAAGCTTTTTATTTCTAATATTTGTTATTGTTTTATTTTTTCCATTATGTGTGGCCTGAACGTCTAAATTCGGCCCGCGACCCAAAATGAGTTTGACACCCCTGCTTTACGGAAACAAGCGGTAGAAAATGAATTAATGAATATTTTCTATAATTGAACAGCCCTACTAGATAGTGAGTTGGGGCTGGCCGATATGACAATAAATAAAGAAATCAAGATTTTTTTCCTCATAATTTGATCGATTTTTATTTTATTTTATTAGGTCTTTCCAAAAGCAAAGTAAAAATGGCTTTTAGAAATTAGATTATTTATCTGTGTCAATTACCACCCATTTATTGTAATTTCCTCCAAAGTCTGACTGCTCAAAACCCCTACAGTGAGGGTGATTTTACATTTTAAGTTTAATTCCTCAGGGTTTCAGCCATAATGATGATTGTTGCGCTTAAGTGGGTTAAGTTTTCTCTTGTTGGATTATTGTAGGTGGAGCGAACAGCTGTCAGTGTATCCTCGTACCAACAAACAGAACCAGAAGAAGAAACGCAAAGTGGAGCCCACAACCTCACAGGTAAGCCCCAATTACCTCTCTTTTTCATGTTCAAACTTTATTCAGTATGCATATGTAATGTCATTTTGTTGAAGCAGAACTTCAACAAAGTTCAGCAAAGCCTACCTTGGGTGATTAGGGCTGTAGTTATCAATTATTTTATTAATTGTGTAATTTGTCGGTTCATTTCTTCAGTTAATTGAGTAATCTATACAAAATGTTATGATCAATTACTAAAAGCATATTATATATTTTTTTTTAAAGTAAACTTTATAGTGCATAGTAATTGAGAAACTCAGCGAATGAGTTTCTGCTTCATTTCATATGTATGTCCACAAAATTGCAACATTTCACTTCACCAGTCCAAATGTCATATAAATACAGATATATTTAGTGCAGATGATGATAGCTGGTCAAAAAGGCACTTGCATTGACTCCCACCCACTGAGTCCCGCCCACTTCTGGGTGAAAAAATTCCATTTAATTCAATGGTGGCAGATAGAAATTGACAGATCTTCTCTCCTTTTAGTCTTAAAATATTGAGAACGGCATCAGAACCACGTTACAACTTACAAATCACAAGCTACGAGCTAGCTGCTAAACTATAGCTTAATAGTTAACACACATTACTTGAGGAACAACTCAAGACTCAACTCAACAACAAGAGTATCTTGAGTATTGTTGACAGGGTCAGTCTGGGTCAAGGGTCAAAGCAGCTGTTTCATCTGATACAATGTTTTGCCTTTAGATACATTTCCACTCTTTAATTTGGCAGATCCATTGGCATCAAAAGTCAGGTAAAAACTTCAAACAGACAATACACCAGTGTAAATAATTAAGTCACAGTGTAAAATAACAGAGTTACAAAGACTAGCATAAAAGTCAACTAGAATCACTATAAAGCAATTCAACGTTTCAAAAGTAGAATATTTTACACAACACATCAAAATAATACATCATATTAGCAGCATTAAACACCAGACCATATTTAACAACTGTAGAATACAAATACAAAATACAATCACAAAATATGAACGCCAATTAATGAATGCAGCAATTAAGCAATATCCATCCATCCATCCATCTTCTGCCGCTTTATCCGGGGCCGGGTCGCGGGGGCAGCAGTCTGAGCAGGGACTCCCAGACTTCCTTCTCCCCAGACACTTCCTCTAACTCCTCCGGGGGGATCCCGAGGCGTTCCCAGGCCAGCGTGTCCTGGGTCTTCCCCGGGGCCTCTTCCCGGTGGGACATGCCTGAAACACCTCCCGAGGGAGGCGCCCAGGAGGCATCCGGAACAGATGCCCGAGCCACCTCAGCTGGCTCCTCTCGACGTGGAGGAGCAGCGGCTCTACTCCGAGCTCCCCCCGTGTGGCCGAGCTCCTCACCTTATCTCTAAGGGAGCGCCCAGCCACACGGCGGAGGAAACTCATTTCGACCGCTTGTATCCGCGATCTTGTTCTTTCGGTCACTACCCAAAGCTCATGACCATAGGTGAGGGTAGGAACGTAGACCGACCGGTAAATAGAGAGCTTTGCCTTTCGGCTCAGCTCCCTCTTCACCACAACGGTCCGATGCAGCGACTGCAGCCGCTGCACCGATCCGCCTGTCGATCTCACGCTCCATCCTTCCCTCACTCGTGAACAAGACCCCGAGATACTTGAACTCCTCCACTTGGGGCAAGGACACCCCACCCACCTGGAGAGGGCAAGCCACCTTTTTCCGGTCGAGAACCATGGCCTCGGATTTGGAGGTGCTGATTCTCATCCCAGCCGCTTCACACTCGGCTGCAAACCGTCCCAGTGCATGTTGCAGGTCCGGGTTTGATGGAGCCATCAGGACAACATCGTCTGCAAACAGCAGAGATGAGATCCTGTGGTCCCCAAACCGGACACCCTCCGACCCCCGACTGCGCCTAGAAATTCTGTCCATAAAAATTATGGACAGAACCGGTGACAAAGGGCAGCCCTGGCGGAGTCCAACATGCACTGGGAACAGGTCTGACTTACTGCCGGCAATGCGAACACAGCTCCTGCTCCGGTCATACAGGGACCGGACAGCCCTGAGCAAAGGGCCCCGGACCCCGTACTCCCGAAGCACCCCCCAAAGGACACCCCGAGGGACACGGTCGAAAGCCTTCTCCAGATCCACAAAGCACATGTGGACTGGTTGGGCAAACTCCCATGAACCCTCGAGCACCCGATGGAGGGTATAGAGCTGGTCCAGTGTTCCACGACCGGGACGAAAACCACTCTGCTCCTCCTGAATCCGAGGTTCGACTATCGGTCGGATTCTCCTCTCCAGTACCTTGGAATAGACCTTACCTGGGAGGCTGAGGAGTGTGATCCCTCTGTAGTTGGAACACACCCTCCCGTCCCCCTTCTTGAACAGAGGGACCACCACCCCGGTCTGCCAGTCCAGAGGCACGGTCCCCGAACGCCACTCGATGTTGCAGAGACGTGTCAACCAAGACAGTCCTACGACATCCAGATACTTTAGGTACTCAGGGCGGATCTCATCCACCCCCGGAGCCCTGCCACCGAGGAGTTTGCGAACAACCTCAGTGACTTCAGCTTGGGTGATGGATGAGCCAGCCTCCGAGTCCCCGGTCTCTACTTATTACTTTGACTTTAAGCAATATTACTTTAAGCAATATTACTTTGAATTTACTTTGTATTTACTTAATGCCTAAATACATCACACCACAACATATCACTTAAGTTATTTCATTCATATTTACACAAAGACCCAAACAAGACCACGCTGACCCCGCCCCTTTAACACGCGAGGACGCACGCAGCATATTAACGATCACAACCTCGCACGCGGCGGCCACAGCTTAAAACAGTTAAAAGAAGCCAGCGATCTTACCGGCTGCCGCTTCATTGTCCGCATGTGGATACACGGTTCCGCGCAGCGCGACACGTACGAGGCGCTCCTGTCTCTCGCATCTTTAAACCATTATAATAGATCCATGATTTAAACTTATTTCGCCGGCTTCACTTATGCCCGGAAGACGCGTGCGTCGCTAATTAGGGTCCGTGTGAGCTATTGACGGCGGCGCATGGCAGTGTTTACGTCTTTTCCAGCCCGAATTTCGCGATCAATGGAAGGTTTAAGATGGTCTAGATTCTATAACAAAAAGGATATAGTATGTCAGTGCTATATTTTATATGAGTCCAGAACCAAATCACCGGGGTTTCGTTTTTTTTGGACCTGAACGTTTTTACAAGTCCAGATCCGGTCCGTCGTAGCGGTACACATCCCTAGTGATCAGATATAAATTTTACACTTATTAGTTTGATCAGCGCTATACATTTCAAGCTTATTATTAGTCTCTCACCTCTGTATAATACATGAATGGATCACGACATTTTATTGCTGTAAAGCCCACACTTTACGGCAGTAAACTCTGGTTATGTTTTACGCCGTGCAATCCTGCATGCCCAAGGAATTTCGCGGATCCCACACAGCAGAGCGCATCAAGCAGATTAAGAAAAAAATGCTCAACAACTGGAGCATCGACAAGCAACGGGTCGATGTAATTTTGCACGATAACGCTGCTAATATGAAGAAAGCTATGGGTGAGATAACGTGAGGTAAGGGCGAGGGCGTCATCGCCATTCCGGAGCACAGACACGGGGGTGCGGAGTGTGGGCTGTTTGGGGCACTCTTGTAAACTTTGCATACATGAGGGCTTGCTTTCCCAAAGCAGCGTGACCCTGGCTACCGCGAGGAAAGACACTCGCCCCTGGCTTACTCTCGACTCAAAGACATTCAGATGGATTTCATCAAGAAAAACATAGATTTTATTATTTAAGCCAGAAGAGTATTAAGTGTGCAGTTCTGAAAAGCACATTACTGGCCTTACTTTATGACACTGTTGCACTTTCATTTAATACGTACTTTGCTTATTTGTTTACATGCCTGCTGGGTATTTTAAGTTGAGCTGCTATTTTTATTTTATTCAAATTTTGCACTAATATTTCTTATTCAAGCTACCTCAAAGAAAGGTGCACTGTTAAAGTGTTAAAAAATAAAATAAAATTGGGGACAACCTGTTTATGTTGCATTTGTGCATTTTTTAAATGCGTTACAAAAGTATCGGATCGGGACTCGGTATCGGCAGATACTCAAAATCAGATGACTCTAAATCGGATCGGGGCCAAAACAACCTGATCTGGACATCCCTAGTCAGAACCTGACCGAGACCCAAATTCTCTAACAGACAGCTTCTTGTCAAGGGTCTGTTTAAATAAATGAAATAATGTCTGTGCCAGACACAGACGCGCACTCATAGAAGTGACCAATGTTTTTAAGATAAGATATTCCTTTATTGTCCACACATGGGGGAATTTAGTAAATTACGACAATAGAGTATCTAAATATTTGATCAGGCTCCACATGTTTGATTGAGGGATCCAAAATGTATTCTGCTATTCATGTATGTTGGTAATAACCAGCTATTAGCCTGCTAAATGTAGCTTGGGATAAATAAACCCACAGACATGCAAACAATTGAACAAACGACAACAAACAGCTGACTATATGTAATCCAAAACAATAAATACTGTAGATGTAGATTGTAGATTGTAGGGCTGGGTAAAAAAATCGATTTAATCGATTTTGGATCAATGTAATCAAAACTTTGCAGTATCGATTCATAAGGCATGAGATCGATTTTCCCCCATGAAGTTAACCCCAGTAGTCTTGTGCGTGGCGCAGCAGTGGTGCGTTTACGACCGCTTGTCAAGCGTGCAAGACGCAGGTAAAACTCGGCTCTGCGAGCCATCCCAACTCAAGTCTGACGTCTGGAACCATTTCGGATTTAAAACAACAAAGAACAAAGAGCCGGATAAAACCAAAGTGGTTTGCAAAATCTGCGATGTGGAGGTCAGTTATTGTAGAAATACTACAAACCTCAGAAACCACTTGACAAGGTATCACACTACGCTAACGTTAGCTTCCGACTACAAGCCGTCCGGAGAAAAACAAAATGAAACTGCGGGAATTACTAACATTACCAACCGATTCTCCGCGGGTCATAAAGATAACAGAGGCCATCGCAACTTTTGTCTGCAAAGATTTACGCCCGTACTCGGTAGTGCAAAACGAACGCTTCAAGCGGCTTGGCTTGTTCACGCGCTAGATCCACACTACGTTATGATGCAACGTAAACATCTGACAGAAAGTTCTCCCCATGATGTACACGTGTGTGTGAAAGACGCCATCCTAATGACAATGCTGTCTGCAGAGAGAGTCTGCATAACTTGTGACACCTGGACATCACGGTCAACGCAGTCGTACCAGACAGTGACCTGACGAGCCACACCGCTAATAATATAGCTAATATGTTGACGGGGGCCACAGGAGTGGGGGGCCACACAGGAGTGTGACCAGCAAAGACCCAGCAGTCGTGACGGACAACGCTGCAAATAATGGTTGGTGCAGTAAAGATAATGCAGCTGGTGCACGTCACACTGAACTGAGCCTCACAAGCAGGTCTAAAAACTACTTTATATTTCAAAATTGTACTTTTGAGACTTGAGACAGTTTTGTTTACAGCTGAAGTTTAAACTGTCCAATTTACAAGTTTGCACTTAAAACTTGTTTATGGTGAAAAGAAAAAATAAAGTACATTTGTATTTTGTAACACAATTGAGCCATTTTCATTATTTAAGAGCAGATTGAATTGTATCGAATCGTGATTAATCGATTCAGGACGTTATGAATCAAAATCAAATCGATTTAGGAAATTGGCCATGATACCCAGCCCTAGTAGATTGTACTTAACTGTAATAGGCACCGTAGTGTTGGGGAACGCATGAGTGAGCTACTTAGTGCAAACGAGCGCTTTACAAATGTGCACTGGCTTTGCACTGGCTTTGGACTGGCTTTGCTCATTTATGATGATAATGTCCGGTTTTCCTATTACTAATTAGTATGCTCGGGACGCGCATGAGTGGAAGAGGGTGTTAGTGGGTGTTTGGAAGCAGTCAAACACTTCACACTTGATTTTGTGGGCTTTGTGCGCACACCTTACAGAACTAATAGGCCTCTCGCCAGCTTGTGGCGCTCAAGCGTAATAATGCATAATATTTGTTGAATCTGTTTAGGAGCCAGGTCCAGCGAAGGTGGCAGTGACCGGCTCGGGGATTCCAGAGACGGAAAAGGAACCAGACTCCAGCTCCATCATCTGGCAGGAGGAGCTGAGCCAGAGGGAGCCCGAGGGAACTGTGCTGTGGGGCTCTGCTGACCTGCCATCCAAAGGTCTGGAGGGACACTATGAACTCTCCTAAAGAAAATAATGCAACCTCGATGGTTTAAGGGCTAACAAGGCAAAAGACATACAACCAAAAGAAGTTGGATTTTTTTGTACATATTCACTATAATCATTTTGCCTTTTAATGAGAATTAAATCAGTAATATTTTCTTCCGATAATGAAACTAGGCAAGCCTAATATTTCCTAGCAGGTGTTTCTGATTTGGGGCACGTTTTATGCTTACTTGAAGGAAATTATAACATAAAAAACTCCATGTCCAATGTTTATGTAACTAAGAATAAATCAGTATGACTATTGTTTTCAGTAAAAACTGTTTGATTTCAGAATTTCAACCTTGTGTCTGGGGACACAGATGGATCACATTTATGAATGTTTTAAATACAAATCTTACATATCATTCCTTTAACAAGGGCCCAGTGGTTACACATTAAAAGACGAGAAAAACTATGCCACAACTTATCTCACTTGACAATCTTTTATGTAATCTTTGATGACTGGTGCCATAGTACCTGATTTTTTTTCTTCCACATAATAAAGTGAAATCTGTCTTGCCAAGGTACAGAAATATTCTAAAAGCAGCCTTTAGGCTGAAAATGCGGCAGCTGTGTGCTGCATCTAAATATAGAGTATTTTATTCTGTGCACATAAATAAATGAGCAATAAATTAAACTGCTGCAAACAATAAAATAAACTAGTTCTGTTTTTAAAGTTTTTAAGACTAAATCTTTTAAAAGACAGCAATAACATGCCACAGCTTTGTTTTGTAAACTCCATATTTATTTTTAGCTTAATAACTTTCTGTTATCTTAATCCTCACAACAAAATGAAGCAATTAAATAAGTCTAATGTAACTTAAATTGCAGTTTCTCCTAAAGGCTGCTTCTCTGTTTACTCCAGGTGACATTGCAGTGGCCTCAGACCTCGGCTCTCTGAATGGCGATGAAGTAGACCGCAGCAGCAGCAGCAGCCACATCCTCCACGCCTCCGTGCCCCAGCCCGCCAGCGACCCGCTTTCCCCCACAGGCTCCTGCTCCAGCCTGGGAGGGGTGCCCCGCTGCCTATCACCGGCCCCCAGTGACCCATTCCCCTCGGGGAGCTCCCTGCTGTCCAATGGCTCCCACATCAGCGGCTCGCTCAGCTCCCTGGACTCGGATGCCAGCGGCAGCACGGTGACCAGTGGAGAGTGCCATGGCCAGGTGGTGCACAGGGGCCAACACCATGACACCCCCAGGGCCCGCAGGCTGGAGGCCGAGGCTCGCAAGGCTGAGAAGAGGAGCCGCTACAGGAGTCCCGAGAGAAAGGACAGGGAGGCGGTTGTCAGCCCCGAGAGGAGGTCTGTTTTTTCACACACTAGGGTTGTGTTCAATACATCTATTTTTTTTTTTAAATTATAAAAATAAACAAAATAAAATTCTTAAGATTTTTGTGGCCTGTAGGCTTTAAACGAGGTGGAATAGTTCTTTTGATATGCTGTTTGTGCTGCGCTCCTCGTCGTGGGGATCGGGATACGTATCGTAATGAGGGAATTGTATCGGAATATACAAGTATCGGGATACATATCGTATTGAGAGGGTCTTGGCAATACCCAGTCCTATCACACACAGCTTGTTTTTACACTTTTCAAACAGATCACCTTTTGTTTCTTGATTTTATGCAACACAACATATCAAACACTACAATTTCTTCTAAGGCAGTGTGTATATAGTTTGTGCTTTTACTGTTTTAATCCTCTGGAGTCTAAGAGTGGTGTTTCCTCTGGGAAATGTAACAAAACAATTCAAGAACAACGTATTTCCAATTCCGGATCTGGGAAATCTAGTTTAAATACATGGAATAGTCCACAGTTCAAGAAATGTCGCAATAATGGACCCTGAAAAACAGTTTGTCCTACCATAATGTTGGTTAGCTTGCCATCTGGTGTCGAGTTGTTGAGTTTAGGTTAAAGTTAATTTTGGGTGGATCTCATCTATAAAAGAAACCTGACCTAAAAGGCTAAGAACACTAATAATTATCTTGTTCAAAATAAGTAACCAAACATAATTAACTTGAATGTATGTATAACATACATGAAAGAATTGCCAAAATGGAATTACCTGAATTAAATACTAAGTGAATACATTCATAAAGACTCAAGAGTTCAATTAAAGGTTGAATGGACGATTTCTTTGGCCCAAATCTGAGTTATTATTATTTCCTTGTCGCGTGGACTGCCAATTAGTCCTGCCACGTATCAATCATAAAACGCACCTACCGCTCACCTGCAGCCGCGTGTGGCTCGTCCCCCGAGAGCAGCACGTTTCCGCGTGTCTAAGCGCATTGATCTATCATAATATAGTTCCCTCAGTGTACGGGACAAAATTAGACTGTTCGAGCTGACTCATAAGAGACTGAAATCTACGGGAGACGAGAGATGCGATGCAATCCGCCGCGCTAATAAACAAACGCACGTGTGTGTTGTATCAGTCCACACGGCGGAGTGGCATGCGCACTTCCGCCTGCGTTCTCAAATCGCCGAAAAATCGTCCATTCCGCCTTTAATTAAGACGTTGATTCTTCAGTAAATCAAAATTACTGTAGCAAACTATAGCAAGCAGTATGTTTGATCAAAGTGATCAAACATAGGTTTTAACCATAAGTTATTATCCATAAGTGCACTTAATAGGTTCAATAATCAAACATGTTCAGCTTCATGTTGAAAATACTCAAGCACTTGCCTCAAGTGTATAAGGTGTTGCTTAACACACATTCAAATAAGCCCAAATCTGCAGTGTCCTTTCAGTAGTAAACAAATCTTATAGGTTATTTTAGCATTACCCAAGAAAGTTTTCAAAAGTAGTCAAAGTAATAAATATACAGTGGGTATAAGTAAGTCTACCCACCTGTTAAAATGCCAGGTTTTGCTATATAAAAACATGAGACTTAAGATAAATCATTTCAAAACTTTTCCATCTTTTAATGTGACCTATAACCTATATGATTCAGTTGGGGAGAAAATGTAATCTTTTGCGCTCTGGAATTAGTATGTTAAAATTGGTTTAAAGCAGTGGTTCTCAAACGGAGAGTAGACTATATGAAATGAGGCAGTTTGATGTTCAAAGGTGCAGGTAGTCGAGAGTCCTTCATCTGATTCTCTAACATTGTTCTTGCTTTGCCTGGAAGGTTCCACAGTATGCCATAAACTCTATCTTTCATTTATCTAGTTAAATGAGTTTTTATTGTCTATTTGGTTACATGCTGTCCTAATAAATGAAGGACTTCAAGGAGTAAATATTACTGTAATTTTATGGTGTCATAGTGGGCCGCTCCTCCTTCAACTCCCGGGTCACTTTTTCCCCCCAGTCTGCCCCTCCTCATGAACAAGATTTAGATATTTTTCATTGTAAGTGATTAGTGAAGTCATTAAAGTTGATCTAACAGAAATTGCTGCTGTAATTTGATTATTTTAACACAGCATCTAACTTGGACAGATGTGTCTGGCGTGACCACAGTGCGCACGTCTGATGTTACTCACAGTGGTCATGGAGTCTGTGTGTTTGCTCAGACACAAGAAGAGGGAACATTGCTTCTGACTGAGCAGATCTCATTGTGCAGATTGTAGAGGGAATTTGGCATGAAATGGATTGAGAAAACAGTTAGGCCTATAGAGGATTATAAGAAAGACAAAACTTTGGAATTCGCCCCTAGAAGCAACTGCTGTTGTGCGTTACACAAATAAATTGAATAGAATTAAGATGTTAAATTAAAAAGATGATGAAGTAAAAAGCTTGTAGCCTACTAAATCACTACAATAAAAAACCCTAAAGACCATAAAAAGCTCATTACTTTGTAGCCTAAAGGACACATTAAAATGATTTGTGCTTAGAGTTGAGTTTTAAAGGGCAGCCTTCACCGGTGAATTGTGATCTTCTAAATTGTGCTAATTTTAGTTTTTTTTTTATGGCCATATTGCTCAGCCCTAGGCCCTACTAATAACACCAGGATAATAACACCAGGGTAATGTTTTTTTCCCTTGTCTGAATAAGCCTGATGAAGAAAGTTTGATCCCCATTTGTCTTGGAATGTTGACCACTCTCCGACACACGTTGGTCCAGAAACCCTCCAGCCGCCATTTCCTTTTAAAGGCATGGCCACTATCAGGACACTATCCCGTGACGCACACTTCTCCAAACAGTTTGAATTGCTAATAATCTCCACTGCTTTTGTATCAGTTCCCAGAGCCACTGTAAGCAGAGGCTGTTTAAATACAAACCACCGAGTTTCCATTGACTAATTTGGCTTTACTCCCTCATTTTCAAGTGGGTGGATGGGTGAAGAGGGGTCATCTCTTTCCCTTCACAGGAAGCTCTGGGCCCCTTGACCACCATGGGATGGCCCATAAACATGTTACTACAAGTGCATGGAAACTGGCCACTGCAGGCTCAATTGTAAAAAGGAAAGGATTTCTGAGGGTGCATTCACAATACACTTTTGATTTGAATTAATTTGCCCGGCTGGTTCGGTTTGTTTGGGTAATTGTGAGCGCACAATTGAATTCTGATCTGGACCAAAGAAGCAAACTATGGTCTGGTAAGAAAGGTGGGTCTCGGTCCGATTAATTGAACTCTGGCGCAATCAATTGTGAATGGAAACGAATCGGAAGTGGAACAAAACCAGGAACCATGAAATGAGCCACTCTGAGAAGCTCAGGATCAAAACAAACTCCTATGTGAGATCGATAACAGGAAAAATGTAAGGATGTACCGATTCCAGTATCTGTATCAGCTGATATTCATGTAACATTGAAATTGGCTTAAAGCACTGATACCAGTCTGCCGATTTTGCTCTCTGCCAATGAAAGAATGAATCTCGCAGTCTCTTTTTCCCAAGAGAAGGGTATTTTGTGTTCAAACTGATTCTATACATTTGAAAACAGATTTGATACTTATTTTAGAAAAAAAAATATACTTTACAAAACATGTATTAATTGCCCAGTCCTAGCTGCAATATTGTGGTTTATTGTAAAATAATGGTCTGCATGTGATCTTGTTAATCACTAAATACCAAGGGGAAACATTGTCTTCTTAATGTTTCTGCTGTATTGTGTTTGTGTGTGGTCTGGTCACTACAGTAAAATGCCCCTTTAAAATGACCTGACCTTGCCTATGTGTAGCATTAAACCAGCTTTATTGCCCAATTAGGCAGCATTTTTATTCATTTTTATTAGCACTGTTGTTTTTTAACGTTTTCAAGCGGAGAAGCCGCCACAGAGCGCGCACATGGCTCTGACACAGAGAGCAGGATGCATAAATGAGACTATGATGAGGCGAAGGAGAGATGAACGGGATATTAGTTAATCCAATCACTTTACACCGTGGTTAGGTTTGCCTTGTTGTTTGCAGTGGAGGAAAGCTAATGCACTAGAACAGCATTGAGTTGTCGGAGGGCCAGAGCCCCATTCTTTGTAAATGGGGTATTAAATTCAATAGAGAATGTTATTATTTCTCTCTTTGCTACTGTTTTAAGTTTAATGAGCATTAACTGCAGTAATGGGAACTAGATAACAATTAGTAATTCATTATTTGAGTATAATAAAATAAAAAGCTCCCCCAGTCACATGCTATTCACCTATCAACACTGCCGCGCCAAGCCTCTGTGGCCAGAGGAAACACTGGTCTTTTTTATTTTCAATAATGTTACTTTCTAATTCATTCCTGTAAGAACCCACCTATCTTTTCTGCGTCTATGGTGTTGATGCTGCTTTGATTCCCATCTCTGACCCCTCACACTACTCTCTCTCCTATCCACTGTTCCCTTTTAAGGAGCGTGGCTTTGGCTGAACGCTCCCCAAATAAGGCTAGGGTTTGGGCCACAGTAATGTAATATTTGCCTGTGCTATGTGCTTCCTCCGCGCGTTGCTGCTCTTCTGTGCTTGAACATAAGGCCTGTGTGGGCCGGTGTTTGGTGTCACTCCAGGGGAACAGACACAGATTTAATAAACAGAGTTTATATTCACTACATAGAACAGAGAACTGTAGTTTGAGCCATCGGGCCACGGACAGACTGTTGTGTTGTTATTGCGGAGTATGGTTGTCAAAAAAGGTCAATGACAATTCTAAACTTTTTGATTATATTAAAGGGGTAATGGGCGATTTGAGAACTCAAGCGGAAGTGCGCATGCGCACTCCCCCGTGCGGACTGATACAACACACATATATGTTTGTTTATTAGCGCGACGGATCGCATCGCATCTCTCGTCTCCCGTAGACTTCTTCTGAGTCAGCTCGAACTGTCTTTCTCTGTCTTCATTTTGTCCCGTACACTGAGGGAACTATATTATGATAGATCAATGCGCTTAGACACGCGGAAAGTGCTGCTCTCATGGGGACGAGCCGCACGCGGCTGCAGGTGAGCAGTAGGTGTGTTTTATGGTTGATACGTGGCAGGACTAATTGGCAGTCCACGCCACGAGGAAATGAGACTCAGATTTGCACAAAAAAAACGTCCATTCAACCTTTAAGTATTATTGAAACTAGATTAGACCACATGGTGAAAAAAACACAAAACCAATTATTCTTTGTTAAAATACAATAATGATTATAATATAGAGATGGTTAGGGAAACAAGAGTTCATTGTTAGGAGTTGGGCAAGTAATCTCATTTTAATTTATCGAGGTTCATTCATTTCTAATAGTCAATCGATTATTTAAATTGATAGATCCACAGCTAGTTCTGTGTCCATAAAAACACGATGTTTGGAGCAGAGATCAGAATTCGTAGGTATTTTTTCAATCAATCAAACTTTATTTATAAAGTGCATTTCATACAAAAAAATGTAACACAAAGTCATGCATTAAAAACAATCCCACATGCCCATACCTGACCCAACCACCCTCACAACCCCCTGACCCCACATGGCAAGACATCCCAAACACAGACACAAACTCGGATTCGGATTTTTTAATTGATGCATTTGATATGGGACAATGCACACATATTAACCATATTGTATATGCAGATACAAAATAGCTTGTAGCATTCTGTGGTCTGAACATGTCATGTTCCAATTTCTTTCCACCTGCAGTCTCTGGACAGGTTGCTGTTAGATGCTTGTGTTGCCTCAAGTCCCAAGTCAAGTATTAGAAAGTCAAAGTACTATGGTTTGAATTTCAAGTCTTTTCAAGTCATTACACAAAATTACAGAATACAGTTTGTATTTTGGCAATTCATAGAACTTTTGTAAATTATCCTACTTTAAAATCTTGGTCACAAATAGAGAGACGGAAGGGACTTGTATACTTTCAGCGTTTCATTTCACAGAAACATCTATCCACTGTAAAGGGAATACTGTTGTCGATACCTTGAAAAACAAGTTGTCCAGTCCCAAGTCGAGTCCATTTGATCAAGTCATGTCTGAAGTCAAAAATAGTGGCTCAAGTCTGTCTCGTGTCCAAGTCACGATATGCAAGTCTACACTTCAGCAGAACATTGTACTGATTGAGCAGTTTGTTCAAAATAAAACAAGAAGTCTCTTTTAATAGAGTCTCACTATCAAAACACTATCACACACAGTCAGCACACCTGTAGAATTCACATTCACTCCACTTATCAGTGCAGACTGGTTTGCTGTGAGAGGAACCAATGTATAAACAGGGGTGTAAACATGTCATAGTCTGTGCATGTTATGAAATCATAATTGCGCTCCAAAGGCTTACGGTTAAAAAGAGGAAGAGAAAGGATCATGCCCATTTCATGGTGTGTAGTTTAACATAATTCATAGTTCTCAACGTAGATACCGCTACCGCCTTCCTTCAGAACCACCCCCATGCCAGGACAGGACACTTGAGCATTCTGCCATAGGAACTAATGTATTCTCAGATATTATACAAGATTGATTTGGACTTGTTTATGATGGAAAATAAGAATTTTCTCCTCATATTCAATATCTGTAATTTGCCCTCAAGTGGTTGTTAACATGAGCTGTTTCTGTGAAATGAAACAGTTTTCTGCCCGTGAAACCGATTTAATCAAATCATTTCTGAATTAAAAAGGCTAACATCAATGATATTTTTTTGTTTTATTGTGCTATTTTACATACACGTGCTGATTTACACACATTGTGCTATTTTACATACATTAAAGGCGCAATGGACAATTTTTCGGCGATTTGAGAGCTCCAAAACAACAGTTGCAATATCAGATTTGCATTATGTCTCCACCTCTACGATGTTGTCCTCTAACACATGTTCATGTTTGTGTATTACCTAGAAAGAAAATGTAGTTGCATACAGGAGTGTGTGGCTGTAACCAGTACATTTTTATGGCCTTTTTAGATGTCCTTTTTTGTTTTTTCCCTTAATGTGTTGGCTGTGTTTGTATACTAATGTAAATGTGTCCTGTTGTGTTGCAGTCGCTCCGGTGTGATCGAGAAGCTGGAGGCCCTGGACCTGGAGAACCAAGAGAAGATGGAGGTGGAGGAGTTCGGAAAAAGTGAAGGGAGGAGCGAGGGGAGGAGCGAGGGGAGGAGCGAGGGGAGACAAGGCCGCAGCGAGCACCGGAGAGTTCATCCAGAGGTACTCTCACTTCCCTCTTCTCTGCCTCTCTCTTTCAGCCCTTTCAGTTCCCTCCATCATGCTTTTTTAGTGCAAGAGGTCAGAGGTCAGAGGTCGTCTGCATGAGCCGTGTTCAGATCCAGTTTCCCTTCTGTGGTGGTATTTCCGTAGGGCTACACACTTCCTTTTCCCACCAGCTGCCTCACACTTTGCAAATATTGGGATTTTTTTTTAAACCAATATTCACACCACAGTAAATATTTTAGGGGGAATTCTGTATTATGTTAAATCAACTTCAATGAGCGGTGTTTCCTCACTGCGAGTGTACTCTAAAGTGGTATTTACATGTAGATTGATTCTTGCATGTTTGCGTATTTCAGTATTTTCCAGCAACTGAGGCTTGATTGCTCACAAAATTTAATAAAGTTGAATTTACAGGTGCAGTGCAGATGGTGATTGATTGATTAAATTATAGTTAAAGTGACAGGTGTTTAAGAAGTGTTCTTGAGTCCAACGGCAGAGAGAAAGAAAGGGAAAGTCCGTCAGTCAATGGACCTATTTCTATTATGAATGTGTTTTAGATCAATTGCATTTTTTAATGATCATTATGTGTTATAGTTTAATACTAAGTACCGGTACCCAAAAAAGTATTATATGTCTCCTTTATTTGAGAGGACTCTTATAAATATTTAGAAAGTCAATTGTTTGACGAGTTTGCAAAATGGTGAGGAATAATTTTTGGTGGTGTGTGAAATGTGTTCTGTTTCCATTCTAGGAGCAAGGGCAAGACTTCCCCTCCACTCTGCCCCCGCTGAGGAGAGCCAAGTCCCTGGACAGAAGGACCACAGAGTCCGTCATGACTGTAAGACACGACTCTTCTATTGGCTGTTCTAAAAACTAAAACCTAGAATCTAGAAACTTTGTGAAAATTAGCAACTGCAGGTTAGGTTTTTCCTCACAGGATCAGTTCTAACTGAATCAAATGCCAAAGTCAGGGGTGTCAAACTAATTTTGGGTCGCGGGCCGAACATACCATCAAAAATAAAGCAATTCAAATTAAATAGCTTTATATTGCTAGTAATAGTTATTTTAGACACTGTTGCACAAATCTGAAGCGGGTGAGTCCATACTCATGCATCAGCAGCAGGAACAGGAATATGGACTTATGATATGATGCTCAAACTCAATATGAGCTGATAATTTCACAAAAACATTTAAATAACGTCTTTTGAAAATAAAGTGACAACGACAAGTGTGGATGTTAATAAATTAAATATTGATTGATTTTTTGGATGAAAAATACCTGTAAACCTTTTTGATGTGGCTGGAATTTTGTCAGGGAGAGTTTTAACGTGTGCAGCTTGCATTATCAACGTCATGGCATTCGCCTCTGTAGTAGAATCCTCATTCTCGACGTCTTGGTCATCATACATGACATGATGCATGTCTGCATATTTCAAGCCCCTGTCAAATCCTGTTGCGACCAGTATCTGTTGGTTTAAGATAAGATTGAATTCTCGGATGCTCGGTTAGCACATCACGCCACGTATCAGTCTGTCTTAAAACCATCAACTTATTCTTAATTCTCACTCTTTTTCCTCGCATCGACCGATCAGTCACTGACACACTGAACACACATGTTGTCGCTTTTTTAACTGCCAGTGACCCGCAGTGGCCGCCAGGCATCGTGATTCTAATTCAACATTCAATGAGACATTCTCCGTTTGTGTTGGTGACATTTCTCGACGGTTGTCGCGACATTTTCGGCTTTAAAATATTTCTAGCGAGTTCCAGTGATAAAAAATTATTCAACACAGCGCTTTTTTGAAAAACGGTCGGTGAGTCGGCGAGATATAAGACAAAAAAAATAAAATTGGCATCACTTTGACAAAGTTGCTGGTATTTTTTTTTTCAGTTGGCTATTTTTTTTACCAAGTCGGTCGGGTTAAGGCAAACAGACCGCCTCAGTGTCCAGCTCTTCAGTCACATTAGTATGGAACACTGTCAGAGCTCACAGCAGATTCACTCACTAATGTTAATGCTTTATTATTTATTTTTATTTCATCTTTATTAGGACCATAGGTGAGGACACAAGTTCCATAGCTTGAAAAAATATTGCAAGTTACAATAGTATTTACAGCAGTGGTTTGGATTTTTTCCTCACAGAGCTGTTATCACAAAATATTGTTTTCTTGTTGTTAGTTACACATTAGCACAACTCTAACGTCCACAAACCATCTTTCTTTCTTACACGTGTTTCCCAAAGCTACACGTCTCTTTCCCCGCCCCAAACCCTCTGCTCAAGTCAAATGTAAAATATGACGCTCCAGCAGCACAGCAGTGCTGAGGAGAGCGGGGAAGGGGTGGGCACTGGTAAGGATTGTGGGACATGAAGTTATATCGATCAGAAATTAATAAATATAATATATATTTGCGGGCCAATTTAAAACCTCTGGCTGCATGTTTGACACCCCTGGTCTAAGTACTCCAAAAGTCCAAAAGACACCTTGTTGAGTGCTGGATGTGGTTTGGTAACACACTTAAAGGGAATTAATGGTGAACAGAGGCCTCTGTTACCTAACATATAAGATTATATAAGAAATAATTGGATTTTACTAACTTTCCACATTTGAGTCCTAAACATGCTCTCACATTAAGATAAAAAGGCCTTTGATTGCTAAAGAGAGCAGGAAGAGTTGCTGATACGCCGTACATACAATATGTTTTCAATTTCTTTTTCAAACACATGTAAACTACATCCTCATCATATGATTGAGCACAAATGTTGTATCATTGGACACAGGATTCAGCGACTGTGTTTCTTGGTGTGAATGTTGTTGACCAGTTCTCCACGCTGCTGAGGGCAGTAGTTCCCCCTCTACCTCTGCGAAAAGGTTAACTTTTGTTGTGCTTGTGTTGAGCGCACTGTTAAATGTTGCTAAATGCAAGTCACAAACAGTTACTGAGTGAGTATGAGCACCTGCAGGACGCATACTGCATCTCTGCTTCCCAGTCCGACCTCATCAAAGCCTCAGCTCCACTCAGCTGATTTTAGCCACTCCCAGCCTGACGGGGGGCTCCTCTTCTCTGGCAGGAGGAGGAGTTAAGGCTTTGAGAAGGTATGATTGAACAACTGAGATGCAGCCACGGTCACCACAGTGCAGAGGAGCTGACCTGACTCTGTGCTCTGTCACTCCAATACAATCCGCTCCATTCTACAGAGTTCAGGCCAGCTTCATTCAGAGTGGGCATGTTGGCTTCTTCACCTACACTCAAAGTGGATATACCTGCTGCCAAGCTAAATAATACAACAGCTAACAGCAGTCTGTGCTGCATGGCAATGCAGAAACTATTAAGGCAGCTGTTATTTTTTCTGTTTTCTAATACGCATATAATGTCTTATTCCAGCCTGACCTACTGAATTTCAAGAAAGGCTGGATGGTGAAGCTTGACGAACAAGGCCAGGTAATTTTTCAGTTGTAATTCTGCTTCATAGGGCAGGCCTATACATTTACCGTACATTTCAGGCTATACAGTGCTCCTGAATCAAAGCCGCTCCAACCAAATTTACAAAGAAACAAGCAATTGTACATATACAGGCTTCACCTGTCAATAACATGAGACATTTGTAACATGAGATATTTACACACGGGTTACACACGGTTGTCTTTTTAACCAGGGGTCTCGCGGTCCGCTGCGGCGCAGGTCTAATTATACAACATTTTCCGTGACTATGAGTTTAATTGTAATATAACACACACAATTTTGAATTTTAACAAATAGAAAACACATCACAGCTGTCCCTACTGTCTCCTCGGTCCTTGATTACTCTCTGTGAGCTGATTTACCTGTGTCTGTGTCTTCATTGACATCTGGTTCGATCTGCTCCTGAGCTTGTGCGATTGAGTGTTCCGTTGTAACATTTGTGATGTGCTATTCAGACGTAAGCAGTCAGACAAGTATGGTATATTTTAAAGCAATGAAAATCAAGATTGACTCACAAAGTGTTTTGCTTTGTATTAAAAAAAAATAATAAAAAGTTTTTGGATTTGAACTCCAATCCAATCCTGTGGCCGTACTTTATTGTAGTCTTGATAAGGGAACAGGGAAAGGGCTGTGTATCCTGTTTTACACTGACTGTGTGCTCTGCAGTGGAAAAAGTACTGGTTTGTGCTGACGGACCACAGTCTGCGATACTACAAGGACTCCATCGCTGAAGAGGTGGGTAGACCTTCTCACTGTCTGTGTCTGTATGTCTTTCTCAGTCTCATCAAGTTGTTGTTCTCATCAGGCTTCTGACCTGGACGGCGAGATTGATCTTTCCTCTTGCAACAATGTAACAGAATATCAGGCCCAACGCAACTACGGTTTTCAAATTCATGTAAGGGAAGGAGCTTTAATGAAAATAGTTTGTTGGCTCTCACAAAGACGATTAAACATTGCTGTTTGCTCTCCTTATCAGACGCAGGATGGGGTTCACACTCTGTCTGCCATGACGGCAGGGATTCGTAGGAACTGGATCCAGGCGGTCATGAAGAACGTCAGACCCTCCACTGCCCCCGATGTAGCAAGGTTTGGTTCCATTGTATACTGGACTAGTGTGAAATATGAAAGTAAATGGTATCAAAAATAACAGTTCAGTGATGAACCCTAACCCCAGGAATTTAGTCGCACCATATTCTCTTTACATTTCCTCTCACGCTTCTCAACGAAAACATTTCAAACTTTGTCAAAATCCATGTGCAATGAAGATATAAATTAGATTTTGAATATAACATTAGGTGTAGTCATGGTGACCTTTACACAAAATGTAAATTTTCTGGGGGGGAAACATAATTTACAAACATTATTGAATTTGAACGAACCCAATGGAATGTATTAGCACATTTATGAGCTGGATGTACAGATATTCCAATTAAGGTCCTATCTATCTCTCCCTTCAAATTGTATTAAAAAATCATAAAAGGCAATCTGTTTGACATGAACTTGTATTATATGTATATTATTATATATATCAAATCTGTCACATAATTCTAACTTTTACCATTTAAGAGTTAAAACATGTGCAACATTCAAAGATTATTATTATGATTATTAGGCCCGAGCACCACAAGCTGGCAAGAGGCCTACTAGTTCCGTAAGGCCGTGCGCAGCACATAGTGCGCACGAAATCTAACACTCACTAATTAAACACTCACTAACTCACTCCACCACTCATGCGCGTCCCGTGCATACTAATTAGTAGTAGGAAAATGAAACATTACTGCTGTAAACGGGCGAAGCCCGTGCAAAAGTGCGCACTAAACAAGTGTTTTACATGGGGATGACCACCGCGAGTGCTTTACATGGGGTCCCCATGTAAAGCACTCGTTTGCGCTAAGTAGCTCACGAATACGTTCCCCATCTCTTGCACGTTCCGTGCATATAAACATGTAATGCAAAAATTGAACATTATTACTGTATAGAGGGCCAAAAACACAAACTCAAAATTAACAAAAGTACCCGTCAGTGACCAGGAACCCACACCATGAGGTAGGAAAGCGCGAGAACATCCGTCGCAACAGTGCCAACTAGTTCAAAAAAGAAAAAATATGAAACTCTTAATCTTTGGCCTAAGCACATGAAACTTGGAACATTGATAGAGCTATCTTTGACGAGTAAAACACACCTGGCAGCATCGCTGTATGATAAACAGGAAGTCAGCCATGTTGAATCGAAGTGGCGCCGCCATGTTTGACTTTTTTCCCCCAAAATTGTACTTGTCCTAGGTTTTTTGTCCGATTGAGCTCAAAATAACTCTTTTTGCATCTAAAGACATTGAAATTTTATAAATATTGAAAACATTTTTGATAGTCCTTACGTTCTCCTCGTAGCACGCCTTTAAAAAAGGCTTATTTTCCTGTCACGCCTAATGGAATCTACGGAGCTCATATTTCACTCACTAATGGGGTTTTATGGTCTGATTGGAAATAATAATAATATAACAAATTTACTCTATAGCGCCCCCTATCCATTGTGTGAAAAACACAACATTGTCTGATTTGTTTGAAACTCATGGGTTATATTCTCCTCGAGACACCATGGAAAAAAAGCGCATTGCAGAAATTGTGTATTTTCACAACTGGCCAGAAGGGGGCGCAATTAATGCCTTCACTTCCTCTTCTTCTTTTGTTTTTATTATTGTATTTTATTTCCTCTCGTGCCGTGGTCTTAGCGTTAGCATCAGCATTAGCGGCGGGTCTCTTTTGCTAGGTGACGGAGGTACAGGGAGAAGGTGGTACGGTCTAAAGACTAAAGTCTAAGAGAATGCAGTGTCAGGGCAATCGTGATCAAAACACGGTCGCGCGGTGTGGCTAGGAAGGCGGTCGGGCTAGGAAGGCGGTCGGGCTAGGAAGGCGGTCGGGCTAGGAAGGCGGTCGCAAGAGCCATCATCGCCGCTACCGCGGCTTTAATTCTTTCTTTCTTTCTTCTTGGGACCAACCCCCCTATTTTTCACCCAGTGAACATTGACACAAAAATGTGCACACCTCTAAAAATCATGCCTCTCTACATTCTGGCTATCGCCTTCTAAAATTAAAAAAAATCGGCACCTCAGCGCCCCCAAATGTACCAAAATTGCATTGAGTGATAGGAAATGACCCAAAATAAATCTGATCGTAGAATCATGAAATTTGGCGCAGAGGTAGATGAGAGAAGTAAATAACAAGAGAAGTAAAAAATATTACGCAACACCGTCCGCCCAACCAAATGTCAGCCATATTGGTTCAAAAATGGCTAAGCATGACTAGGGAGTTTTCCCAAATGTCGTACTTTTACGAACTCCTCCCAGGGTGTTGCCCCTAAAAAGCTGAAATTTTATGAAAATGGAGTGGGACATTAAACGTTATTCAAATTATGGTCTGTGCTGCAAAGCCGCAAACTTGCTAGAATTTAGGAAATTTCCCGTTTGCGCAGATAAAGTCCGAATTGCATCAAATTAAAATCAGTTGTTAAACTCTTTGCGCTAAACCTACTTGAAGTAAAAAAAATAATAATTTGGCGCAAAAGCGCCCCCTGCAGAGTGAAATAAAATTGTATATGGAGGGTAAAATGTTTAGTTTACGAAATTTGGCACAAAATTAAATTTTGGCATCCCGATCAAAAAAATATTTGTTACTGCTTTGCCGTAGCGGTGACAGAAATCTTCCATGTTATTCCATTTGGGAAATCACCAGATCTCTGAAATGTGAACATTGCTGACATTTTACACTTTTACGAACTCCAAGGGCTTTAGCCCAATTAACCTAAAATGTTGTGAGACTCATCTTCAGGAGTGGGCCATCAAAAGTTCAAATTTTGATTCTAAGAGCTACGGACTTAGTGCGGCGGAGCTGCAAACTTTTCCCTTCATATGTAAAGCAAAGGGAAGAAGATGCGACAGCATCACGGATTCAGCTGTAGGTGTAATAAAAGGTAAATTTGGGCGCGTTAGCGCCCCCTCCTGTTCCGGCAGCGTGGCGAGGGCCAATCATCGCCCCTTGCGGCCATATTTAATTATATATACATTTTTTTAAACTTAAACTTCTCCACTCAAATTTACACGCTTTAATCACATAGTTTGCTTTTGAAGTTCCACTTGCTCAGTAGCACCATCTGGACCATCAAAATACATTAAGAGATAGGAGGGGGTGGAGCCTATTTCTTCATTGTAGATGGACAAAACTTGGCACACATCTCAAGATCATCTCAAGACAGATTAAAATTATATTTTGGCCACGCCCTCGTCTGCAATTTTAGTTGAAATTTTGAGACGTCCAAAATCCTATCCCAGTATTTTAACTTATCCTAGGGTTTTATCCAACGCACTCCAAATTGAGGCAGCATCAGGACAAGTATGGGATCAAATTATGTTAAATAATTTGCGTACGTCTTAGGGTGTGGTCTTAACAAGTTCTTGATGAAGCAGCCATTTTGAAAGCAGGAAGATCCTTGTAACTTTTGAAAATGTCAGTGGATCTGGACATAATGAGGTGTTTGTGTATTTTGATGACCTGGACATAATGATATGTGAAGTAGAATGGCTCTCCAACGCCCCTTGCAAAGTTCTAATGGGACAGAAACCTTTATCTCACACGTGGCACCTGCAATTTTGAACAGTATGCAAGGTCAAGGTTGAAGGGCAGCCTTTCCACTGAAGCGTGCCCTTCTGTGTTTGCAAAGGATGCTAGGGCCCTTTATCACTACTTGCAGTTTTAATGTTGTTTTTAGGGAGAATGTACAGAGATATTGAGTCCATAAAGATCTCTTTTGGCTCCCTGAATGTTTTAGCGCAAGATGATGGCACAAGAGAGAATGTAGAATGTAGAAGAGACTAGATGGCAAAGCAAAAACAAGGCTAGTGCACGTTAGTATCAGCTGTTTCCTGTTCCATCACTCAAGTCAAGACCCAAACTGCTATATTTCCAGTGCATAATACACCAGAAATTAGCCAAACCCGATGCTTTACGTAAAGATATGTTAAAACGTGCTGCAGAAAAGTACAAAAAAAATGCAGAAAAAGTGGCGTACGAACAAGAAGTAGTTTCCTGTTGACTCCACACAAACAAACTTGGAATTACTTTACGTCTTTTTTTTCAGCCTCAGTTGTAAAAAGTATCATTTTGGAAGGATTTTGATTTGATTTATTAATAAAGCATTAGTTATATTTGGTCAGTTGCTCTGATAGCAGAGCTCTGCATCTGGACTCAAAGCCAGGCCCTGAGCATGGAGACACGCTACCGTTAACAGAACTGTTCCAACGTGCTCTAAAGTGAACCAATCTGGGCGTTCAGGACCAGTCGATATAGGTATATTATGATATGACATGCAGCTAGTCTCTACCAAGTAATGCAGCATTTCTATCCATCTGAAGCTAAAAAAAGAATGTTTGTGTTCCAGCTCCACTGAGGACCACTGCTCATTCTCTCCTCTGGAAGGTTTGGTGCGACCAGATGTGACCCAAGACTCTCCTTCCTCCGAGACGTCCTCCGTGGACTCGCCCTCTGTGGCCAAGAGCAGGGCCAGGGAGCGCAGGCGAGAGGGTCGATCCAAGACATTCGACTGGGCAGAGTTCAGACCCATCGCCCAGGCCCTGGCCCAGCAGAGGGCTCAGGAGGCTGAGAGTCGTACAACCGACCTGGCAGAGCTGGAGAAGAGCCGCCGCAGGGAGGAGAGACGCAAGAGGTACGAGTCCATGAGTAGCTCGGCAGTGGAGCCCGCAGAGGAAGGAAGGATTGAGGCGGAGAGCACTGGGGAAAGCGGAGGGCCCGGCTCTGTGGAGAGGCAGCAGAGAGTGGAAGAGGTGATTGAACAACACTGGAGACAAGTTGAGAAGACACCTATCAGAGAGGAGAGGAGGGTGCCCCTGGCCCCAGCACAGCAGCTCCAACAGGCCTCGGAGCTAGAGCAACTGCTGGACACCTACAAACAAGGGGTAAGTTTTAGACACACTTTAAGATGTCAGGGGAAACCTGTGCTGCTCTGCCCGTAGGGCTGGGCATTATGGCCCCAAAAACATTTTTTGATTCCCACTGTTTTAATCAAAGTCATCAGTGCGATGATTGCTGTTCCCTAGGGCTGGGCACCATTATTCGGTTCCAAGTAGGAACCTACCAAAAATGTCAAAGAAGTACAAAGAACTAAAATAATAAAGTTCTTTCTGTGCTAACTTGATGTTCCTTGGCTTTAGATATCCGCATCTGTGTAAAGATGTGGCCGGGGTCCGCATGAAGTTGCTGGAAAAACTAAAATATTATCCAAGCTTCGCCAAAGCCGTCCTCTTCCGTCAGGTCACGTTGTTAAAGCGTAAATGTGAATTTAAAGCATGCTGCCTTTTGATACATATTCAGACAAATCAAAAGTGAAACTTAACTGATTTACACAATAGTTTTGAGTTACACCTGAACAGATGTCATACAAATAGGTTTTAAAATAAGATTTCACACAGTTACATTAAATGCTGAAACAATAATTTTAGCAACATTTTTGCTATTCAAAAATATTCAATGAAGTATATTGAGGAAAGTTGCTGCAGCACTAGGTATTGATTTTTTCTTTCATTGAGCAGTTGCGAGTGAGAGGTGTGAAAAGATGTTCCATGACAATTTCATACTTTTTGCCATCGTCAGTTATTAAAATTACAAATCAATCAAATTTATTACCGTAATTGGAAGTACATGCTTTATAGTAGTAGAAAAAGCTTCAGTTGTAGGCTTTATAGTAGGTAAGTCAGTGGTACATGTTGTTGTTTTACAATGATTCCTCAAAATTAAAGCCTTGGTGTATTGGTGGGTCATTAGCACAGAGTGCTCGATTTCTGATCTGAAGGTCGGCTGTGTGTGTATGAATGGGTTCCTTGATGTAAAGGAACCCATTTCAGTGGCTTGAAGGTAGAAAAGCGCGAAATGAATGTGACCATTTACCATTGTTGATGCTGTTAGATGGAGGAGCTGAAATCCCAGCTGGAGAGCTGTCACCAGCAGCTCCTGGAGTCCAACAGGCACAAGGAGCAGCTGGAGCAGCAGCTAAGGAGTTCTCTTGGGAGGGAGCAGGACGTCCGCACCGGTTACATCTCTCCTGTGAGTTCTACTCTGCTCTACTGTCTCATACCATGCCTCTGCCATCCCTCTCATAACATTCGCTGCATGTCATGTTTCATGTAAAAATATGTAACTGAGTATGAGTATGAATTCAGTGCATGTTTGAAATATTAAAATCCTTGTACTACATCGGCTTTAACTGTTTAACTTGTTATAGATCTGAACTCATGCTAGAAGATACTTAGCATGCTAGCCTTAGCAATTTCCTCAAACATTTGTTCATTACAATTCTAAATAGTGGATTAATTGCAATAAAGATTCCCTTCACAGGTTCAAAAAAGAAAAGCTAATATACATAAATATATATGCAATAAGGCTGCCTTTGGTTACATTGGAATGTACCTCTATTTTTGTATAATTCCATTATTTTATTTTTGCAACCTTTACACACATTTTTCCAATAATATAATATCAGTTTATCTTCTTGCCCATTCAACATGAATATTTTACTCTACAGTTATTGCTATTCACATTTGCTAAGTCTGATCTTCTATGCATAAATAGATAGTATATACGCTTGACTTCTAATTATGTGCATGAACATCATTCGCTTTTTACATCTTTTAACTTCTGTAAGACCATCAAGTGTACCTTATATATTTTATAAGCTCTTTAATGAAATGCTGTACTTCTGTTTTGTCATTTTTATATGTAACACTTTTATTGGTTGGTTGATGTGTGACCTAAAATGAAAGGGTAGATATATTGTCTGTTGACCATCTCAGCTCAGAGTTCAGGGAATGGTCAGGTTGAAGACGTGACACAGATAAGTGTGTTTTCCTTCCATCCTAAAGAACCCATGCAGCTGAAACTAATATTACATAATTTACTCCAATGTATAACCATCTAATGTGCATGTTCTGTTTTGATTCACTAACAACTGGCCATTTAACTCTTTGCTTTCACATCACATCATTAACGGGAGAGATGAGTGTTTTTTGATTGTGGATCAATTGGATACATAAAAAAATGTGAATACCAAAATTCATACAAGGGACTTATAAGCAATCTTCTAGTTTGGAAAGCAGTTCTCTGTAGTGTTCCATTGTGTGCATTTAGATTCCACAGCCACGTTTCCACTGGTTTACTTTGGAGCTTATGAGACGTCCACAAGTGTCTCAACTATTTTAAGATAAGATAATCTTTATTGTCCCACAATGGGGAAATTCCAATGTTGCAACACAGACTAGGTACAAAAACAGATTAGGAACAGAAGTATAATAATAAAAACAGATCATTTAGAAATAACACTCATAATCTTCTTAATAATAACTTATAGCTGTTGTATGGGAAGAAAATATTACACAGGAACGATTGACATATCACAGTATTGCACATTATTATCATGATTAAGTGAACCACACCAGTAGAATTACGTGACACAAGCGGAGCGTAAAAAGTACCAAAAACAGGCTTTGAAATGAAAATAATAATTTGTCACCAAACACTGCCTGTAACTTTATATGTTGAGTCCCCATGCTTTGCAAATCCAATCTAGAACTGGGTATTTCCTGTTTATCAACACACAATACGCGAATTACGAATGAATATATTATATTTTCAGTGCATAGTGCTCATTAGTCCAGTGCATTATATAGAGACGTTAAAACTGAGAGAAGTGAAATAAATGGAGAGTATGAACCAGAAGTGGTTACTTGTTTACTCTAGCTTTAGCCACGTCTTACAGTGCCACCAACTTGGAATTACTAAACGTCTTTTTGTGAATTGTTTGGATCGGCCTTGTGTTTAAAAAGTATTTTCAGGTACAATTTAGTTTTTATATATTAAAAAAAAACTTACTATTTGAACGAGGTCAGTGGCTTACATAGCAGAGCTCGGTCCAGCAATGTGGAGCCAGGCCCTTATCATGGAAATGCACTCCACCATTAACAGAATCGTTCCAAGTGCTCCAAAGTAAACCAAACTGGAGGGGCAGGGCCAGTCAAAACGTGGCACAAGTCTCCCTACGATACCTGTTTGTTTGCTAAAAGTTAAGTTACATTTAATTTGTCTCCAAACTAGAAGAGCTAAGGCAGTTGCCTGATGGAGTGTCTCATTGATAATATTTTACAGAATACTGCTCTCTCCCGTCCTATGAATCACTATTTTATCTCAGATTTTTTTTATTTAAGATGATGTGTGAATGCTAACAGTAATGTCACCTTTTTTGTTAGAAGTAGCAGTAAATGATTGCTAGTTTAAACAGATAATGATTAGCAAGCTTGTGTGTCCCCTGCTGTGTGTTAACCAACTGTCTGGTCCCCTTTTCCAAGCTGGAGCCCCCTTTGGGTCTGGAGGCCGATGTGACGGCCCAGATGAAGAAGAGCGAGCTGGTTAGTTCTCAGGCACAGAGCTTGGCCAGGAAGTACCAGGAGACCAAAGAACTCCTGAAGCTGCAAGAGCTGAAAAAGCGCAGTATGCAAGCACAGCTTGGCCTCACGCTTTCTCACCTGCCCATTAAAGACGCTTACTTTTCTGACACACCACCCCCTGAACCCGTTCTAAAAACTGTTAGCTTCTTGCTTCACGACAGCTCCGAGGCAATTCAGGAGCTAGAAGACATTATAACTGACAAAACTTTCACCACCAAGGAGCTGTCTTCCTTGCTCAAATCACATAGCTGCAATCGTGATATACCTGATAGACTACAACTCCAAAAGATTTTAGAAAGCTGGAAATGCCAACAGGAGATCACAAATGAGACTATAAGGAAGAGTTTAGCCAAGGCAGGAGAAAGCATTCGAGAGTATGAGGCACGTCTTTTAACCATGGAGGAAGCAGTTTGGAAAGTCCAGAAGCAAAGCTTTGAAGGGCTCAAACACCCTTTCAGTTCTTGCCCCAAGTTTGAGAATCACTCTGAGACAAGTGAGATGACCATCGGAATGCTTTCCCAGAAGATGGAACTGTTGACCTGTGAGAACGGGGCCTTGAAACAGCGATGTCAGGAGATCGTCAACCAGCTGACTGAAGCTGACCGAGAAATCGACCGTCTAAAAGCAGAGTTGATCTGCCAGCAAGGCGGCAAGCAGCATCATCTTGTCATGGAGGAGCTCAAGATTTTAAAAGCCGAGCTGGCTGAGAATCAAGCTAATGCCATCGACAGAGAGTACTATGAGAGGGAGCTCAATGAAAAGTCTTTAAGGCTCCATGAAGCTCTAGTTACCCTGGAAGAGCTTGGGACTACTCTCAAAGACACTGAAAAGAAACTCCAGCTGAAGGAAGCCACTTTAAAAGGTTTGGGCTTCTCTTTGGACATGGAAGATGAAGACTTACAACCTGACAAATACCATCTCCATGAGCTCCTTGAAGCTTCCAATGCCAAACTGCATGAGACCAAAGCACAGCTAGAGTCATCAGAACAGAGATGTAAAGAACTTGAGGTTAGGAACGAAGCACTTACAAGACTAAACCATGAGTCAAAATCAGTTTTAAAGGAGAGGTTAGCAGAAGAAGAGCTCCAGATGCTACCAGACAAGTTGGAAACACCGAATAGATTAGAAAAGCCCGAGTATGTTCAGACAGTGGATGTGGAGGTTGCTGATAAAGGAGAACAAGTGGTAGAAGTGTTTGAAAGGAAGTCAAAGGCTGTTAGGCAGGTTTTAGACATGGTAGCTCAGGTAGAAGTTAATGTAGAAAGGATGTTGTTAGATCTGAGAAGTACTTTATTCGAGGCACCACAAGATGGACCTTTGATGATTAGCCAAGCAGACAGGATAGTAGCTGTGGAAGGGGAATTCTGGAGCCAAATGGGTAAAGTACATCAAGATGTGGATAGATCTAGCATACAGGTTACAAGTTTGGTCGAAGAAATAATTGTTCAAGAACAAGCTAATTTAAAAATACATAGGCTATGTCAAAAGGCAAAAAGTGATGAACTCCTGGAAGATTTTGCAACAGTGTACAGTTGGCTTGACAATGACGCTTACAGTTTAGTTCTTCAAGAGTTGCGAAATGCCTTGCTAGAAAAGGCAACGGTAATGATCTCAGCTTCAAAGCGTAGAGATGAGAGGCTTATGTCTTTGGTTCAACCCAGCATAACATTAGAGCTACAACGGAAGCATGCATCAGATTATCTGCGAGATGCTTTTAAGGAGGCTTGCTTGGCGTATGTGACAACAAGAATGAATGTTGAGCATGAAAAAAAGCAGTTGGAGAGTTGGTCTGGTAATCTAGAGTGTACGAACTGCTTAATATTAAAAGAGTTGACAAGTAATCTCCAATTGAGAGTTGACTATCTACAAAGTCAAATGTCTGAGGTCGATCTGAAGATACAGATTGAAGGAAAGGCTATAGATTCATTGGATAAGACGATAGAACTTCAGGACATGTTGGCAAAGCACAAAAAAGAGCTAAGAGAGCGTAAAGAAATCTATGAGCAGGAAAATCAGAAGTTACAGCTGGATTTGGCAAAGGTCAACGAGGCGTTACACCTCCGTTCAGAGGAAAATGTCAAAGAGATTGACTCTTTGACCAACTGCATGGAGAACCTCCAGGCAAAGCAAGAAGCAGAGCAGAAGCTCATCACGGAGAAGTTTGATCGGGAGATAAAGGAGCTTTGGAGTTTAGTCAATCAAGCGAAGTCTGTTGACCATATGGATTATACTCCCCAAACGCTTAAAGAGCACATCCAAGACTTGGTCCACCAAGTGTCAGTCATGAGCGAGGAGAAGAGACGGCGCGTGGAGCAGGACGAGCCCACCACGCTGCGGCGGCTATACGAGCAGGAGCTGGAGAACCTGAAGGTGGAAGCGCTACTTGTCCTTGCCGTTCCTCGTCTGTGATGCCTTGTGTTCCTTTGTGGCATACCCAGAACCCCCTTCCTCCTCTCACCCCCCACCCCATCCTCACCCATCCCTCTGTGTGCCCCCTAACCCGGCTCACCCTCCTGTTGCTAGACCCTTCAGTGTTGCATGAAAACTAACTCCCTCAGGTTAACCACTTCAATTCAATTCCATTTATTTTGTAACGCCTAAAATCACAACAGCAATTGCCTCGAAGGGCAAATGTTCCACCAACCACTGTTGAAAAGGAGCCCATTTTCTTATCATATTTATAAGAAATATGCAATTCTGGTGAGGTTATGCTGGACCAAGCTTCAGGTTTTCAAGTAAAATGTGTTCCTCTTGATTTCACGTATTAGTCCAGATTCCTAATAGTGTATCGTGGAATGTTTGTATTATTATTGTGATTGAATTCATTTTTTTAGCACATAGATGCTATAGATGTCTCTTAATTTTCAGGATCACGGGCGTTGTGGCTAATGGCAAATTTATTGGATCAAAGAGTACTACTCTCTGCGACCACCTCACTGTCATTATTTGATGATCCCAGCAAAGTCAGTTTACTTGCTGCTTTTTATTTTTGCAACTAGCTATATATAAAGCAAACATGTAAAATACAAGCAAATAAAGCGGAATGGATTAGGTTACACATGAAATAAGTATTTATGGTACATAGGCAATTTTTCATGTTAATTAATGTAATCAATTTAAACTAGTATTAAGTAGGAACATCAAGACCATTCGGTTAATGTATAAATGTGATCGTTCAGGTCACAATATAATCAAAACTATCATAATAATAACAAGAATAATTGTGACCAGTTAGAATTATTCATTTCAGTTC
Organism: Eucyclogobius newberryi; assembly: GCF_026437365.1. NCBI lineage: Eukaryota > Metazoa > Chordata > Actinopteri > Gobiiformes > Gobiidae > Eucyclogobius > Eucyclogobius newberryi. The sequence goes on from NW_027315835.1 coordinate 24,854,125, forward strand.
CACCTAGGCTCCCAAAAATAAGGTAACGGTAAAGTCTGTTTATGTCACATTAACTTTACTTATCTATTCCGAAAGTTTGATTTCATAAAGCTGCCCACATACTTGAGGAGACTATGGGACTGAAAGAACATTTTGGATTAATCAATAATTGTGAATAATTGTTTAATCTCTAGATAATTAAAACGTTATATTGTGACCTCCTTAGAAGTAAGCTTAAAGTATTAACTACACAGACAAGACCTTTGTGCAGGATCTACAAAGTTTGCTTAATTCTTAATTATAGCCTATAGTTTGTTATACCAGTTTTCTGAGTGTAAGTGGAGCATTTCCACAGCAGCTACACAGTCGGACATCTTTGAGAGCGGGCATGGCTGACTGTGAGTCAGTGCAGGAAGTTTACATTAGCTGCACTCTCAGGCCCTGATCCCTGTGAAAACACTTCCTCTGTTTTACTCTCGTTCCACTGTTACAGAGAGTGCTGGGCCTGGCCACAGCATTACTTTCATATGAAGGCCTCCTAATAGAATAGATCAATGAAGCAGCACCAGCTTCTGCACTGTTCACAAGTGTTATATATTATATGGGCTACGCAAGTTCCAATATAGCTCTTGGCCTCCTCTCTCTATCGCTCCCTTCATGGTTTAAACTAATATTGGGAGATAGGGGTGCTACAGTACATGGAATCATAATGTGATCCTGCTTTGTAAATTTTCCAACTAAGACTTTTCTGTTTTATGGGTACCTGATGTTTGATAGTGTAACACCTTTTATATTTTAGATATACTGTGGTGTGTGACATCTTCCACCACAGCACACATTCACAAAATGTCCTTACAATTTTCATAAATTACCTAATATGGCTATAGTGGTAGTTAAATAATTACAGTATGTAACATAAATTATATTTAACAATTAGAATTTCATTTTTCACAGTTAATAAAGCTGTCACACCACAGGACATCAAACTGGCACAACGTTTTGTTGTTGAAAAATAGGATGTTACAAAAGTAAAGAATAAATAAAGATGTATTTGAACATGTAGCTTAAACCCTAAACCCCTGAATTGTCCTGGGGCATAAATGACAGATGAGCTCCTTCTGGTCTAAAAAGTGATTTTTCATGTCACACAGGTTTTGGATTATGGCATTCATTTTTTTTAGATTTAAAGAGAGGGTATTCCACTACACATTGTTAACACATAGCATATATAGATCACCATGTTACCTTTTGTTGGCTTGAAATGACTATATTTGTGCTGCGCAGTTGTTAAGGTGGCAGCACACATGCCAGTCTCCGGCCACAGTGTCGTGATTTAGAATCAAGGCTCTGACAACTTACTGCATGTCTTCCCTTCGCTCTGATCTCCATTTCAAACTAAGCTGCCCTGTCAAATAAATCCTATGGGCCAAAAAAAAAAGGAAATTGCTATATTTCCCGAAAAAAACATATTTATATCCTTTTTTGATGCTCTGATTCCCCCTTCTAATGTGACTATGTCACTCTAAGTCACTCCCCCTTCACGGTGTCAGCACAACACAAGCACAGCAAGCAAGATTATCTATGTATAATAACAGTAATAAACTGTTTCATATTTGTTATCCAAAACAAGTGGCCAACTTACTCTTCTTCTTCTTCAGTGTTTTATGGCGGTTGGTATCCAAGTGTCCACAATACTGCCATCTACTGTAGTTGTACGTCTTAGACTTTAGACTGCTTTAGACTTCAGACTTTATTCTTTAGACTTTATCACCAGACTTCTCCTTATTATTAGGAGGGAATCCTTCTTTAGAGTCTGTGTATTAGTTAGTCCGTGATTCAAAAAGCTTTTGTTGAAGAAGCTATTCACTTTATTCCGGAAGCCGGTCTGAGCGCGGCCATACGACTTAATCCTTCTTCCGGTTGTATTGGTTAACATGGGGCTCTCGACCTTGAGAGAAAATAAGTTCTAGACAGAGAATTGGTGCATAGTTGAAATAGGTGAATTCTTGGTCACATGAACATTGGATATTTTACACAAATCAATCTACTTTATTGCATATTTTAGCGGCGAGACTTTACCCTCGTTCTCCATTCAAACCAATGGAGTTTCCACTGGGCGGAATAAGGTCAATAGTTCTTGGTAAAATGGTGTAATCAAAGAAAGCAAACGATTTTTGCCTGTCACTGAAACAAACTCTAGCCACTCTCATTTCAATAAGAAGCCTAAAAGAATGGAATAATTAAGTTAAATTAAATTAAGTTAAGGAGCTGTGTAGCCTCTATCTGCTGCTCTTTTCTGTGAGAGGGAGCACGACAAAGACTTCCTGAAGACTGCTTTACTCTCAATCAACTAATTTGGACAATTTTAACTTAAACAGCACAACGAGATATGTAACCATAAAAAAATGTTACAATAATGTCAATGAACACATACCTTTAGCAGATAATGAGCAAATGTACATTATGGCAAATATGGCAGAAACATTTCCAAACATAGTTCTTAAGGCATCTTATTTAACAAATATTTCAGTTACAGATTTAGATTGTTTAAATGTGAAATGTAGCCATTTAAGGACTTTCTTTGAGAAACTTTTCCATCCAGCATAACACAGAGATTTTGGCTACAGTGGGACGATTCCACTTAACCACAGGAGTCCAGTCCTTTTGTGAGGGTTAGTTATCCTCTGTGTTCTTATCATAGAAGTATTATGAAGGCGGTGTTTCTTCCTCACGGGGGGATAGGTCACATGACATCCAAACAATTTTCTTTGTTCTGCAACAAGAGTGTCAACGTTGTTTTGAATTATGAAAAAATAAAGATCTTTTGGGACATACAGATACAATAGTAGAAAGATCCTGTTTGTAACCCGAGCTGCTACAAAGACCATAGCAAAATAAAAAGTCCAGAATGACGAGTTTCACAGCAGCATAGAAAGTGAATGGGAGCTAGAGCCCGAAGAAGCGATTTTGCCGCCATGCTCACTTTCTATTTGGAACACTGCGGCTAACGGGCTAGCTACAGTCATACAGTCAATGGTCAGTCCCCTCAATGTAGCTCCATGCTCGACATCTACTTCCCATCAACATGCCTTTGTCATCCTTTGTGAGTGAGTGATTGGTGGACGCAACCAATGGCAGTGAAGAGTGTGCTCGGAGTTTATATGAAATGTTAAAGTTTGTTAACATTCTTAATACAAACTAGATGAAAATGTAATAGTGCCCAATAATAAAAAATAAAAGATTAGCATATTGTGGAATTGTACATTCTATCAGATGACATTCAAAATCACACAATATCTAAAAAGTCAAAAAGAGGGACACTTAAGGTCAATCATACTTCTGAGCCGGCTCTTTCCTCTGCCTGTTACTGTTTGTCCTGTCTTCCTTCGTATTCGTTGGTCCCTCTTTAACCCTTTTATACTCACACAGGCTGGACTGGCTCGATGCTAACCGACCGTAGCTTGCTGTAAATGTGACTTTTGAGCCTGTGTTTCAGTGCATCTCTGACTGTGTCCCGTGCTACCATCCTAGGCTACGTGTGAGCGGGGCTTCGCTGCCATGGAGGAGTCCCATCAGAAGGTGATCGACGAGCTGCAGAAGAAACATCAGAGAGAGCTCGAGAACCTGCAGGAGGAGAAGGAGCGGTTGCTGGCGGAGGAGACGGCAGCCACTATAGCGGGTAAAACTATAGCTCTTAGATACTATTGATTTGGGGTTTCCTCAGATAAGGGCCCACACTACTGTTGCAACTACTGCCTGATCTAAGACCAATGTGATTTAATGAAAACACTACAAGGTACTGTGATTGCTACTTAAGTCTTTCAGCGTATCCAAGTTTGACACAACTTAATGTATTTTTCTCTAGCTATTGAAGCAATGAAGAACGCTCACCGGACTGAGCTGGAGAAGGAGCTGGACAAAGCTCGAAAAGCAAACAACAATGTGGAGAACGCTGACATAGAGGAGATGCGCAGGCAGCACGAGTACGTATGCACCAGTCTGATGGGATTTAGTATGTAGTAATCAGCAGCCAGGTTACCATCTCCCTATTCATAGATATTCATACCATAATTTTGTTTGATAAACTACTTATTTGTAGCACAAGTCTCAAATGTCCACCACCTTTCCTTTCAAATATCCTCCAAATAACCCAAAAGACCACTCCAAAATGGGAATTAATTATTCTGTTTAATACAATTTCAGTCAGTCAGTTATAGTGGTCATTGCTTTGTTTAATTTCTTGGCTATAATGACTTCCTATTTGTAAATACAGATAAAATCCGGTTTCTCGAAGACAAAGGATTCATACATATCAAAGTGAGACAAGTGGGCTTTTACACTCCACTTGTCCCTTAAGTTTATTGCACATACTTTACATTTAAACTTTCCTTTTCATTTATACAATAAACTACTGCTAAGCTGCACATACATATCCCTGATATGAAGTTAATGTATTCAATTCATTAGGCAGCAGCGTTCTGGATGTACTGCAGCTGCTTTACAGCTCATTTGAAGAGGCCATTATTAAACATATACGTAGTTGTGGAGAAGGCCGGTGTCAGAAGAGAAAATCCCTTTGTGTTGAAGCACAGTTGATAACACATGTAAGTGCTTCCCTCCAACAACATGTCATTTGGCATTCCAGTCCCACATGCGTAAGCCAGCCTCACAGACCTGTGCCGTCATGTCCACACGTCTCACCTGCTGTTTTCAGCCCCTAGCTGCAGATGTTCATCCAGTCTAATGTCAACTGGAGCCCCAGGCTTTCAACGCTGCTTTGAGCTTATGGACTCCTTATTTATATGTAATAGTCGTATGTACCACACTCTCCTACTGGTTTCAAAGCAGCAACCCCAATAGCCAATACTGATGCTTGGACGCCATTAGCTGTCATATATCCTATACCATATTGTAGTTGAGTAAAACAAATAATTGCAATTGTATTTTGATAATCTTCATCTCCAGATAATCAAATCATTATCTGGACTGTACAAACTTAAAGATCCTGTTTGAACTGTTTTTAAATTATTAAATCAAAAAGTCCCAAAAATATTTATAACTATGATGCTCATCAATACACTTACCGTAATATGTAACTACTCTCTATCTAGAAGACTTCAGTCACCATATTTCAACTGTCATTTGGTTAAAAATGTATTCAACAAGTTTCACTATACAATAGAAATATTTCCGATTACCTAATCGGAGTCTAGTCCACTACTAAAATACTGCCCTACCATATTGGAATTGCATAGATTATTTTTTAAACTTTGATATTAAGTTAACTGAACATGATTCCAGTAGTAGTTTTAACATTGTGTTTTATAAGAGTGAGTGCATTGTGTGTGGTGTGTTGCAGAGAGGAGCTGTGTTCGTTTCAGAGGGAGATCGAGGTGCTGTCGGAGCAGTACTCTCAGAAGTGTCTGGAGAATGCTCACCTGGCCCAGGCCCTGGAGGCTGAGAGGCAAGCTCTGAGGCAGTGCCAGCGTGAGAACCAAGAGCTCAACGCACATAACCAGGTAAAAAAAAAAAAAACTGTGCACTTGTTAAAATTTGCTGAAGTGCCAGTACGCCCACACGGTGGGGACTGAAATAAGAGGTCCATAAAGAAAATCCCTCAACATTAGATTAGATATGGATTAATTATGTTAAAGGTTAGGATCAGTTTCCAAGAAATGAAAGTGTTGCCCATCAAAATACATGGAAAGCCAACGTGTGTGTGTGTGTGTGTGTGTGTGTGCGTGTGCAGGAGCTGAACAACAGGCTGGCTGCAGAGATCACCAGGATGCGCTCCATGGTGACAGAGGACTGCTCCGGGGAAGGCACCATGATACAGGGCAAAGAGCTCTATGAGTTAGAGGTGAGACTACAGACATGCAAACCCTTACAGACTAGTAAATAATAGTTACTGCCTTCTTATTTGTGTGGATATTGCACATAATGGCCAACACCCCTTGCACGTAGGGGTTTAAATTTTAACTGAACTATTATTGTCATAAAAAAATTGAGATGTATAGATGTAGGTTACCAGATGCAGTGGTGGTGGAAAGTAACAACGTATAAAAGTACTAAGTGACATTTTTAGGCATCTGCACTTTACTTAAGTACATTTTACAGTGTATACGTTTACTTCACTACATTTGAGAGCAGGTATTTATACTTTTGACTCCACTATATATTTAAACTTGACTGAAAAGTAGAAAGTACATTTCATATGATTTGAGGGTTTATTTTAGCACGTTCATGATGACATTCTGCCTAAAGGTTTTAAGTTCATGTCCTGACTTGAACAAAATTGCAATATTTAATGCTTCAGTTCTCAAAATTTGTGTGAAATACTTTTGAAGAGGATTTACCCATTTTAAATGGTACATTATTTATCTGTACTTTTACTGAAGTAACAAAATTAACTTACTTTGACTTCTTCCATCACTAACCAGATGTTTCCCTCCACCTCTAACTTTCCCTGCTAATCCCACCTCACAAATTTTAAGTACCATGACTTTATACTTAAGCTCTCTTTTAAGGCTCATTTATTTTTGTGACAAATCCTGTTTTAATTTCAAGCCCACAAATGTCTTGTGTATGCTCTTTTTTACCTTATGGAAACCTTTTTGAATTATGGGGATTTTCTTTATGTCATTGCAACAACAAAATGTCTATATTCTTTAAATGCTGGTTGTCATTGCACATTAATTATTTGTGACAGGTTGTGGGAGACTTACTCACTATGCCCTGCACACACGGGACATTCATTATTTGTTTGTCCCTCGAGTGCAACTGATTTAGGGAAGTAAGCCTTTGATATGCTGTTCCCTCAGCTTGGAACACTTTTCAAACTGAAAATATGTGAGCTGGTTTCTTTTTGGGGTTCCACGAGAATCTTTTTTTTTTTTTTCAATCTACTTTATTGCAAATATGTAATGTTTTATGACGTGTGCTGCAGTCTACTTTTAAGCCAGGTCACCCTTGAAAAAGAGGTTTCAGTCAAATTTTCCTTATTTGATATTTGCATTTGTATTCAATAATGTTTTCACTGCACCATTTCTCATCATTGAACTGATCATAACTTTTTTCCTTCCTGTTCAGGTGATGCTGAGGGTGAAGGAGTCTGAAGTGCAGTACCTCAAACAGGAGATCAACTCTCTGAAAGATGAGCTCCAGTCAGCACAGCGAGTATGTGACCCTCCTGTTCAAGTCCTCTTCCCTCCTTTTCAGCGCACTTCCTCTCTCAACGCCTTCTTGTTTTGTTGTGTGTGTGTTTTAGGACAAGAAGTACTCCACGGACAAGTACAAGGACATCTACACAGAGCTGAGCATCGTGAAGGCCAAAGCCGAGCGAGACCTGGGCCGTCTCAGGGAACAGTTACAGCTGGCTCACGAGGCGCTGGGGGAGGCAGAGCTGGAGGATGTGGAACGTTCGGGGGGATATGGTACATGCCCACTCTATAGAAACATTTATAACTCCCTTTTCTGACAAACTTTACTAGCAATTTGCACATTATAAACATTCAGGAGCACTGATGTTTGAGAGAAGACTACAAATACTGAAAAACCCAAGGCATTTCAAAACTACAGGGTTAGCAGGTTAATATGGGGATTGTATATCGGATATATGTGTTTTTTTTTTTTTTTTTATTACCGGTACATAGATTTTTTTAAATTCATAATTAATAAACAAGTCACACACAAAGACACTGAAAATAAATTACAGACACATGCACACATACACATACACACATATACATACATACACACATACACATGCACACATATACACGTATACATATATACACAGACACACATGCACATGCACACATATACATTTATACATATACACAGACACACATGCACACACATATACATATATACACATGCACACATCTACACGTATACATATATACAGAGACACACATATACACTTGCGCACACATATACACATCCATACATACATACACACATATACACATGCACACATATAAGATAAGATAATCCTTTATTGTCCACACATGGGGAAATTTCATTGTTGCAACGCAGGTGGATACAGAGGTAGATACAGAGGAAAAGAACAGATAACGTATAGAAAGTTTGAAAAACACTCTCAGTAGAAGATCTCTTACAAACAAAAACTCGTATAGACAAATCCTCCCATTTCCCAACAAGGGATGGAGGTGAAAAATAATAAAGATAAAATAAATACCATATACATATACGTATACATATATACAGAGACACACATATACACATCCATACATCCATACACAAATATACACATGCACACACATCCATACATACACACATATACACATGCACACATATACATATATACGCATGCACACATATACACACACACACACATACACACATATACACACATGCACACACATATACACACATGCACACATATACATATATACGCATGCACACATATACACACACACACATATACACATACACACACATATACACACATGCACACATATACATATACACACATGCACATATATACACACACACACACATATACACATACACACACGCACACATATACATATATATACACAGACACACATATACACACGCACACATGGGATGATGTAGATGTTAGAATCGTCATTTCAAACCTATTTCTGTGCTCATTACAATAACAATGCCTTTTTTTAATTTATTTTTTTAAGTTTATATATTTTGACCAGTGTACATTATTTAGCAAAGGCTGCTCTAGTCAAGTCCATTAAGTTTGTGTGTTTGTGCTCTGCATCACAAAGAAAGGATTCTGCATGCTCCATTGCTTAACCCAGTTGTCGCTTGAATTTGGTTTTCCAGTTCATTACAATAATGTGCTTTACTGAAAGACAATACAAGTGTATCAAGTAATGTAGATCCTTTGTTTTGACTTCCTATATTTTATTCCCTAATATACATATCTGTGGTGATAATTTCACATTTAAATGTGAAAATGTCAATTATTCACATATGAATTCTTCAACATTCTTCCAAAGTTTCTTAACTTCTGGACAAAACCATAACAGATGCAACAGGGTGCTAGGCATCCCACATCCATGCCAGCATAAGTTTGAGACTCATTTTCTTTAGTTTAAGTTGTAATATAAGATCTATGTAACAAATAATTTTATACGTTATGTATAAAATTATTATGTTATAATTTGAAAGACAAATTTAGTCCAAAATGCTCTACAGCTCTCCAAAACTAATGCTGTATCCACGTAGAGGACAGAGCAGTGTGGGTTTATTGTCTTCATTAGGTTTGTCCTGCAGCTAATTGCATGAAGCAATGCTAACATACAGCTAATGTGCTGCTGTTATTGTTTCCACTTGCTTTTAAACATGTCAATGTCACATAAAACAAAGTTCACAACAAGTTAGATAACCCACATTTTATTTAATGGACCAATGGAATTGGCCAACTGAAATTGGGCCAAACTACAGATTGCCACAGATTGGCACTTTCATTGTAATTGCACTTCTTGTTGAGCAGGAACTCTGTTTACTTAAAGGCGTAATGGACGTTTTTTTGGCCCAAATCTGAGTCTTTTTTCCTCGTGGCGTGGACTGCCGATTAGTCCTGCCACGTATCAATCATAGAACGCACCAACTGCTCACCTGCAGCCGCGTCGGCTCGTCCCCAGGAGAGCAGCATGTTTCCATGTGTCTAAGCGCATGGATCTATCATCATATAGTTCCCTCAGTGTACAGAACAAAATTAAGACAAAGACAGTTCGAGCTGACTCAGAAGAGACGGAAATCTACGGGAGACGAGAGATGCGATCCGTCGTGCTAATAAACAAACGCATGTGTAGAAGTGAGGCTGTTGTGTGCGTACGCACAGGGGGGTGCGCGTACGCACGGGGGGCGTACGCGTACGCACGGGGGGGAGTGCGCGTACGCACGGGGGGAGTACGCGTACGCACGGGGGGAGTACGCGTACGCACGGGGGGGAGTGCGCGTACGCACGGGGGGAGTACGCGTACGCACGGGGGGAGTACGCGTACGCACGGGGGGAGTACGCGTACGCACGGGGGGGAGTGCGCGTACGCACAGGGGGGAGTGCGCGTACGCACGGGGGGAGTGCGCGTACGCACGGGGGGAGTACGCGTACGCACGGGGGGGAGTGCGAGTACGCACGGGGGGAGTGCGCGTACGCACGGGGGGAGTGCGCGTACGCACGGGGGGAGTGCGCGTATGCACGGGGGGAGTGCGCATGCGCACTTCCGCTAGAGTTCTCAAATCGGCGAAAAATCGTCCATTACGCCTTTAATTGGAGAATGAGGGGAAAGTCTCACTGCTAAAATAATTATTATAATTATATTATTATAAGTAGATTGATTTGTTTTAAATTTCCAATGTTCATGTGACCAACAAGTCAACAATGCACTGATTCCCTTTTTAGTCTGTATAGAACTTATTTTCTCTCGAGACCAGCAGCCCTATGTAAACTAATACATCATACAAGTAGGATTAGGATCCTTGTGAGAATCTTTGAATCTAAAATTTCTGAAATTAAAATCTCGTAATCTGGTTACGATCTTGTCAGATCGTAACCATAAAACATCACCACTAATGACAGCGACGCGTGATTCAAATACATACATACTCTTAAAATGAAAATGTTATAATTGTTAAAAAAAAAATTCAATTTTTGATATAAAATAAGCAGAAAACAAATTTTCTAACAACATAAGACTGGATTCATTGATATTTCTGTAACCTTGCAAGATCAATTCTTGCATTTATTTCTTTGTAGAATGACTTGAACATTTTAAACTTCATTTGACATGTGTTCTTGCAGTTGGCACTTTTGGGTACATTTGTGCACAATTACACAATTATAAATACAAATATATATGGATTAGCCTATGTGGCAGTTTTGCATGGACCAGTCATTGTCAAATTAACACTCATCAATTTAACTCTGACAAGTCGTAGGTTCAGTTAGCACATTATCATTCCTCCGCTGCTATCAACACCTACTCTGCACAAACCATGGAACAAAGTGATTAAAATTTGGGCCATTTCTGTCTCACCCCGACCACACGTAAGTCTCCCGCTCTGTGTGTGTGTTTCACTCTGTGTGCTGTGTGTGCATGTTTGTGTGTGTCACTGTCAATGCACCACTCACTCCAGTGCAGTGAGTGGTGGAGAGTCCAGAGGCAGTGTTTTGGTGAAGTTATGTTCTTTTGATGAAGTTGTGGCATAGCACGTTCAAATATTTCAAATATTTTTACTATATACAGACATCTTGATAGACTTTGAATGCAGTGCAAATACTAATGTCAATTATTTTATTTTTGGGAGTGTCTGCAGTGCCGCGGCGCGCGGCCAAAAAAGCCATGTTATTTTTGTGCCGGCCGCGCGCCGCGGCTCCTGAAACTGCGCCGCTATTTGACCGCAGTTTAGCGCCGTTTTAGACTGCGCCGGGTTAAGGTTAGGGTTAGGGTTAGGATTAGCCATGAGGCTATAACGGGCTATAAGGGAAATGCCGCGGTCCCTGAAACTGCGCTGCAATTTGACCGCGCCGCGGCTCTCCAGCCACGGCCTTTATTTTTTATTAGCCAGGAAAGGATAGCGTGAAATGGGGATGAGAGAGACATTTACATGCAGTAAATTGTCGGAGTCAGGATTCGAACTCTCAACACTGCGGCATATACTCTAAAGTCCTGTTGTGTGTACCTGCTTTAACCATTTAGCTTATCACCACCAAGTGTGGAGGAGATGAATAATGCAATGTGACTAGAACACCAAGGTATTATTATTTGTATTACTTGAATAGATGCAGCCTTTGTGCGACCAATTTAGTTGGTTATTTTTACTGTAAAATTGGAAAAATTCAAACATTTTGATGTTATACCAACCTAATATTAATGTTCTAAGTCTATTAAAGGTGTGGAGGCTCATCGAAACTATGCCAAATGCAACAATCACCGAGCAAAAATAAAATCTGAGACTTCTTCCTTTCTGTACAAGGGTTCCTTAGTAAACTCAGACTTACTCACCTGAACATTATGCTTTCAGACATCATGAAGTCAAAAAGCAATCCAGACATTCTCAAGATGGCCGCCGCTGCTGCCAAGCGCTCGGAGCGCACCATGAGATCAAAGGTGAGTGCTGTGCATGTACTGGAGGGTTCGACGTGATGAACAGGATCATAGACTGTTACATTTTTATTTTCCTGAGCAAATTAAAGACAAAGTCAGTGTGGCCTTTTCATTCACCCCCCAACAAATACTTTAAGCAATAATTACATGGACGACAGGTGCGATGGGCAATTTATCATCACAAGAAGTGCTACCATAAGAGTTGATAAAATAAGTAAACTTGTGTAATATTTCAAAATGCTACTTTTGACTCCAAATTTTCTAAACTTTAGAGGTTACTTTAAAGGATCGTTCAGACTGCAGCGTCCAAATTCAGACGCCCCAGTTGGACACCTTTATGCGCTTTGGGCGCGTCTGAAAAATAAACTCACCAGCATCCAATGCGTCCGATGTACATGTGCAGTGCAGGAGGAGTTTCTATTCATTTCTATCATCATTTGCTCCAAGAGCTGCAACAGGAGTTTTTTTTTTTTTACCAAAGCAGGATTTGTTTTGGTCCTTCTTCCGGATAATAAAATGCTTACGTATGTCACTGGAGCGGATGCTGCGTCGGCAGGCATAAGTTTAGCTTTGTTCAACGCGGCCGACGCAGAAGTCGAAGGAATGCCCAAAATGTGCCGTGTCAAACGCTCAAAATGCAGGATTTGGCCTGCTCAGGCACTCAAAATGTGTCGCAAAAACGCTGGCTGCCCTGGACGCGCATCCACATAGACTTTGAATTTGAACTGGACAATTTGACGCTGCAGTGTGAATGCTCCTTAACAGTTCATTCACTTTCCATTCATTAGTGTGTGAAACTGGAATCTCAACCAAGACGTATCAGCCTATTTCTGATGGATTGCAAAAAATTCCATTGATATTTGTTAAACCCATTAACTTATTAAATTATGTACACTCTTGCACAGTCAGAAGCATGAAAGTACTTGAAGGGAAATATAAATGATTGTATTTAGACATTAGATAAGTCTAAACCAAACACATGATTGTTGATGTTCGTTCTAAACATACTGACCTGGTTTATCCAACTCACTGGAAACTGTGTCAATGGAACTAAATTATGTCAATTTTATAAGTGACCATAATAGTGATCACAGGACATTGTTATCAGTGAAAAATGCCTGCTCACTTACTCTGGCTCCATTCCCAAAGGCAGCAGTGCCCTCTGCTGGTCGTGAGCATGCTGTGCAGTGTGTAGTGTGTTAGCTGTGATGTGTGACTTGGACTGTAGCATTAGTCTAACACACAGCCCTTGCTTGTGTGTTTCCTCAGTCTGTGAGTCGAGACATGCCCTGGGACAGTTAGGGCAGCAGCACAGCCTCCTCTCTCCTCTGGAGGTAAACCCACGCATGCACCGGCTCCCAAACCAACCTCCAAACAGACTCTGCTCTATGGGACCACACTAATACGGGGTTTCTCTCACAGACAGCACAAAGACATAGCCACAAACAATGAAAATTAAACATTTGCTTCTTTGATGGAGCAATGAACAGGAGAACTGCATATCCAGAGTCAACATGGAGGAGAAAAAATACTCAATGTGGCAGAGTTTCACCACGAAACTACTACGGGATATGAAGGCTCTATCAAAGAAAGCTGCTTTATTTGAGTAGTTTTGAATTGTCAAAATGATCTACATTTTTCATATTCTGTGGCTGATTCCAGTTTCGTTGAATGCAGTGCAATACAAACCTTTAAAGGATCTCTTGCATTAAATGTGTCCTGTGAGCCACAGATCCATCCAGGTGGTCCATACATTTGTGCTGTCTGAGATAGGCATAGGCTTAATATTTCACTCTGGGCTCCGGTGATCACATGATTTCTGCTGAACTACTTTTCCTATTTCCTTTTCCTAAGAGCAGTGTTGTGGTTTGTTTGTTCCAGAGTCTAAAGGAGGGCCTGACCGCAGAACAGCGCCTCCACCTGTTCGACAACAAGGACCCTAAAGAGTTCTGAGCGCTGCATGTTCAAACAAACTCCCACTACATTTTAGCTCCTATCGTACCACACTACACTGGCCACGCACCCTTCCTATGTTATTCTCAATATGGTATGAAGTTTGAGTTTGTAGAGTCGGCATTCCCTGCACTTCAGTTAACTGTGACTTTTTTGTATATTCTTTTTTTTTTTTTTTTTTGCTATCATGTCTTACTGTAAATACTGTTTTTAATAATGAACATCCGTCAACACTAAAAAAAACTGTGTGTAAGCTACTGTTTTAACTCTCCAGACTGTTGCTAGCCACAAATGTGACAGTGAATGGCTAAACTACGGTATTTCGAGAAGGTCAAAGCCAATTTACATTACATGAAAGAATTTTGAAATAGAATTGGTATTTTTCTAGATATTTTAAATGTTTTTAACATATTTCAGCGAAATAATGTATTTTAATTTCCAAATATGTTCTGTTACAAATATGTTAATATAATTTCAAGAACAACTAATTTCTAAAGGCAGGTTGCAACCACCTTCTCTAGTAAGTGCAGTGATTTATCTTCTTTCCTATTTTTTTTGGTTCCATCCGCTTTGCATTCCTACATTTTCATAGTAAATTGTACACGACACCCGGGCTTTCGACCATTTTTGAGGCGTGGCACACTTTTGGTTGAAAATATACCATGACCTCATCACCTACTAAAACATTACTGAATCAAACCGTTTAGTTAAAAAAAAAAATTGGTATTTATAATGTTTCAAATATTGTCTTTGCCACTATCTGGTTCTTTAAATTTGGCTGTGGTGAACGTTAAGCTTTCTTTTTTGGTACAGAAGAATGTTCAGGACACTCTAAAATGATAAATTATTCAATTAAATCCTTGGGTTGACTCAAATTGGAATTTTTTTCATGGAACACCTGGCAATATCCCCAAGGCCCACTAATGTTCCCCAGCAATCAAGGATTTAGACATTAGTAAAAGGCACTATTTGGAAAAATAGAAATGTCCTGGTTTGTTTCTTACTTTGTGAATTAGTTTGTCCTTCTCGGTGTTCCGTACCTAACAGCTCCAATTTGATGAGCGAGTATTACTTGCGTAACAAATATTTATGAATGAATAGTGTGCATGTTCTTTTGTATTCACTTCCTCTTTTATCATTCCTGCTCGCTAAAAGCACAAGTTCTCCACAGCACTACAGAACAAAAACCTAGATGGCTGCGTTGCCTTTAACTAACTTCACACATGTTTTTTTCTTAAAAGCTGAAGCATATGAATGAAACTTTGAGTACATAGACACTTTTATATAGATTTTCCCTCTACAATCATTGCAGTTTGTCTTCAGTGGCAGTCCCTTTATATTTATTTAAATGGTTGGGATATTCACACTCCCAATCCTCTGTACTCTTTTTGTAAATATAAAAGCAAATATACACCAACTGACAACAGGTTTATTAGCAATAAATATTTTTGCACCCTTTGACTTGTTTGTTGTATTTATTTTTGTTGCATTTCATTCAGTCAGTATTAATGCAAATACTCTGCATGTACTGTATCATTTGCGAATAATGAGATGTATTTATTAGGTTTACAGAATCGGGGTATGAAATATTTCTGTTTAATGACTGGATTTGTCCTGAAATGTCAGCATCGCCATAGAATTCTACTGGACTAAGTTTGTAAGTTGTGCGTCTCCAATAGGCCTACTTTCATAGGACTTTGTTTTTTAAACCAATGGGAAACCCTACAAGTGTCATCACTTTTGACTCATAAGCCGACATTGCCCTAGGTCAGGCATGTCCAAACTACAGCCCGGGGGCCAAATGCACCCCTCTGGCTTCCTGCTACAATGTCAAATGCAAAATTTCGAATGATTCACTTTGTCATTCAACAAATTTGACTTTGTTAGATTGTTTGTGGCCCTCTGCTCTGTAAACGGTTCAGAATGTTTGGACACCCTTTAAGTTATAACAACTGAATGCGCCCTTTCGTTTGACACTTAACAGGAAGTACGCCGTAGATGGCGACGTAACGCTTTTACTTTGAAGGCTAAACCAGAAGTGTTCGACTTAAAATCTGCTCTTGATGCCGCCGCAGTTGATGAACGTGTTCCTGTAAAGTGTTCTGCTTTTAATTAATCGCAGCGGTCTCGGTTTGGACTTTTCTGTGGATTTAGAGGATAAGGAGCAGTGTTGTTGTGAGAGATGAAGTCTTGACTGGTTAAAAACGGATCCACAACGGCTCCGTGTGCGCGTCCGGGTAAGTTTACCTCTGCCTTTGTCTCACGCTTACACCGGGCCTGGCCCTGCCGCCGCTCACTGGGACACAGAACGTGTCACTGCTACACTTCATTAGCAAAAAGTTTAATTCAGCGCAATTGTGACTCTAGTCTGCTGACCCAAACTTGTCCGTGATAAAAGTGAAACTGTAGATCTGATTCTTTGCATTTTTCAATCCGGGACATGTTTAAAACAAACACTACATATAATTCTAGTCATCTAGAGCCCGTTCCAGCCGTTGGTGGTTTTACAAAGTTGCTCGGGGTAGTTTGCAGCGCTAACCGATGATTTGAAATGAAATCTATTTATATATTGTAAAGCGGACTTATTGGTGTATTTATACAAACCGAATTCAAGATTTTCCGCCATCTGTCTGACTTGATGGTGAGTACTGGATCGGGAATGCCTAATTTGGCCTCAATATTAAAAGGTCCTAATGTTGAGTGAATGTATACGGGGTTTGACATGAGACGGCCGTCACCGGAGCTAGCTGAGGCCTAGCTAAGCTAACTGTTAGCCCTGATGTCAACCACTCTTGTCACTGAATCTGGCGGCTCCCCGCAAAGAAAATGTCTGTTTTAAGCTTATATTTTAATAAAGTTCAGGTGCGTGCGTGTGTGTACACACACACACACACACACACACCTGAGTTTAGCTATGCCTATATTTCATTCATAATTAAATATCAACAAAATACAGTTTATAATGTACCAAGCATAAATATAGAAAATTAGAAATTATTCTGAGTGACTGAAAATACACAAATCAAACATAATTATGATATTGTATTGGTTTAAAAAAAAATTGTTGCATCTATTATAATGTTGTTGTTGTTGTTTTATGGTGGTTGGCATCCAATTGTTGCATTACCGCCAGACTTTATTCCTCAGACTTTAAAATCATATGATGTGCTATATTAGCTTTACCTAGGCCTGTCACAATAACAGTCACATGGTTATGTCAAAGAGGTGTGTGGAACTTCTAGCCTTCAGTCACAATAAAGTCTAAAGAATAAAGTAGTCTAAAGAATAACGTCTAAAGAATAATACAACTACAGTGGATGGTGATAATGTCACACTTGGATACAAAACACCAAAGAAGAAGCAGCCTTTAGTCAGTCTGTGATGCGAAGGAGCAGCGGATGTAGAAGTGATCCACAGAAGTAACAGCAGTGTCTTCTCCATGAAATGCTTCATTTATCACAGATGACATAAAGCACCAGTTTTCCACTGTCCCACTGCAGACAGGTAACACTCTCACTCCGATTTGAAATCGGCGTTCAAAATCTCCGATTGAGACACCCAGATTATGCGATTCCGTAATCGGACTGAGACTAGACAAGTGTTACCAGTCTGGCAGCCAGCCTTTTAAGAAAGAGAGAAGGGGGCATTGTGGGTAACCGGAAGTGTGATGCTGTTTTTCTGTGTGTGTTCTCGGCGCTGCTCCGTTCGTCCTGCATTCTGTTTCCTGAATCCCAAATAAAATCGTGTTGCAACGAGTATTATGCCTGCTCAGCCTCTGTACCACGGTTAGGAGTCTACTGGGCAGGGGAAGAAAGTAACACAAGGCTTGTGCGCATGACCCCGGACGTTGACGTATGACCCCGGAACAAAACCATACATGGAAGCCGGTCGCTTACAAGGAATAACACAACTGCATTCACTCACACTGCACTTTCTCTGCACAATAACTAACGCAAACATTACATACGAGATGAACAAAGCTGTACGACTGCTGCTGCTGTTCGAAAATGCGCATGATAGTTGTTTATATGAGGAATGGGAGGTTGTATTAGTCTGCCGAAACGACGCATATCGCCACCTAGTGTTAGGACGACACGTTCTTGTCAGTAATTTGACTTTCTCATCTGCCTCGTCTGCATGTATACTTGGACAAGGACAGAGCTTGTCCAAGACCTCAAAACCGAATTTGATAAAAAACTTTTTTTTCCTTGGCATGTAAACGCACACGACTGTCTGCAGCTGAGAGTAGGTGAGAGGAGGACAAGGACGTTAGGTGAGAGGAGGACAAGGACGTTAGGTGAGAGGAGGACAAGGACGGGTAAGAGGAGAGGAGAAAAGTGAGATAAGAGTACGCATAGAGGGGAGAGGGAGAAGGGAAGGGAGGAGGACGCGGAGAAGGGAAGGGAGGAGGATGCGGAGAGGGAAAAGGCTGGGGGGCATGGATGAAACATGTTATCCAGGCCGCGAAATAGACGGGGGCCCGTAAGCAGTCAAATCTCTGGCGGGCCCGGGGTTTGAATTAAGAGGGGGCCCTTAGTGCCCCTGTATCTAAATTCCTCAAAAAAAATCAAGATCTAACTAGTAATTTGGCCATATTTGCCCCTAACTTTGAAAGTCTATTTCTCAGCCTGTTATCGCTTATGGGGGCTGCTCCAGAACAGGTTTGAGAAGCACTGTGATTGCCACACAAGAGTCCAAATCCCAGTAAACTCTTTCTAAATGTATAACATTGCTAAAAACCTTTAGCTCCAATAAATAAATGGCAGAATGAAACGCTTTAGTACGTATTATTCACTTATTCAATCCTCTTCAGCTCAGGTCTGATCCTAATACAAAATAAACAAAAAATATCCCCACAAATAAAAAATATTAACTATGATTTTATATAGCAAATATGGGGACAGGACTGCAAAAGATTAGTTATTGAACAAAAAGTCAAATCCCTTTTTACATATAACCTTCTGTCTATCTTGTCTATGATGACTGCTGCTTCCCTGGAAACCCATCAAACCCTTGTTTTGCTTGTCCTCTGCAGTTGTTATGGAGCAGCCCCCTGGGACAGCAGACAACCTCCAGACTCCACAGGACCTGCCGGTTGTGGTGGACCTGACCAGGACAGGAGAACAATGTGCCACGGTCAGGAGCAACCCTAGTTGGTACCAGAATGTTGACCAGAGCAGCAGTCCAATCCCATTCCCAGACACTTCCCCTTGCATTGCCCCATCAGGAGCCCAGACCCTGCCCAACAACGCCTTCTCCCACACCACAGTCACCCTGTCCTATGTGAGCCGGTCTCATGTCTTCTCCGCTCAGGACTCCCTGTCTGGAAACTGCTCTGTGTATGGCATCCCCACATTCAGCAAATACTCTCTCCAGTCTTCGTGTGAGCTAGGCGAGACGAGCATAGCATTAGATCAGCCTTATCTAGAGAACACGGATGAACCTAATGATCTTGCTGCGCACACAGATCTTCTCCAGTCACTCGCTCAGGTGCAGCTGGACCTTGACATGGAGACAAATTTGAAACAGACTCATGAGTCACAGTTGGACACTTCAGAGCAACACAAGGCTAATAACTGTGAACATTTACATAATGGGGAGAACATTTGGTTAAATGAATCCTTCCAAGTTGTTTCCACGTCCTCACCCCAGTGCCCTGCAGCCTTACAAGAATCCGAGGTTTCAGATTCAAGCAAAAAGACGGAACATTTCGGAGACCAAAGTTTCATACAAAATCGTCCCACAGTCACAACAGAATTCCTTCAATCTGTACAATGTTCTGATTCTTTACAGGAAAATCCTATATTATCGTTTAATAGTAGGAAAGAAGGTCCAGAATCTTTGCATGGGTCTTTGCAACTGTTGTGGAAGGAGGGCCTTGAAGCTCTAGAAAAATTACCCAAAACTTCATCCCCTGCACCTTTGGGAGAGTGTCATGACTCCTCACAAGAGTGCCAAGAAACTGGAAACTGTTCTGACTCCTTTCTAAAAGACAAAGAGAATGTTATGAACGGAGGTCAAGAGGTCGATTGTATATCATCTACACCTCATAAGACCGTGACTACACAGCTTGGAGACATCATAAGCCCTCTGGAGGACCTGGTGTCCCCTTTTACTACCTCATTGGACGAAATTAACCATTTCTTCATAGTACCAGAAGCTTCCAGTTTGCCAAGCGCACACAATTCGTTAATCGAGATAACAGAAGATCTTTCGAGTACCCAAGAAGCCATCCAGCCCGGTTCTGAGGACAGCGCAACCAGCTTCCTTTCGAATGACATAAACGACTGCTCGAGTAATATAAAGAAGTCCGTTTCGGAACAACTTATCGGCTTGACCGACGATGTTTTGGAGCAAAATCTCAAGAACACCAAAGTCCTTAATGGTAACACTAAAGCACTACAAAAGACGACGAGCAAAAGAAAACTGCCTGCCCGCTCTGGCAGAGGAATGCGGCTAGAATCTATTGTTATGAACATTAATTCAAGTCGGTATAATGTGTCTGGATGTATACGAGCTGGTAAGAAAAGTCCCCAAATGAATGATGAGAATAAGGTAAAACCGCGTAAGAGCAATAGGCTTTCGGGAAGCAAGAAATGGGATGATAAAAAAGACAAAATGGAAGTCTCTCCTAAAAAGGGTCACAAAAAAGCAAGTGCGCCAAGTTGCAAAAAAACTACCTCAGGTTTGCACCGCCAAAGCACCGCAAATAATAATAGCAAAGCACTACATGGCAGTGCAGTGAAATTAAAACTGAAATCTTCTTTGGATCAAACTCCCCCATCAGAAAACTCTCAAGAATCTTTGTCTCTGATGGATCGCACTAAAGGCATTACTGTTTGCAGTGTTTCCTCAATTTTAGATTTGCCAGAATCGCAATTGAAAAGGTCTAGCAAAACTAATAATGAGGTGTCTGCAAACAAAGCTCTCCCAATAGTAAAATCAAAATCCACCCTCAGGAAGAAACGGCAAAAAAATAAGATTGGTAATACCTGTAGTATGTTTTCCCCCAAGGAGCCAGAAATAAGGCTGAAATACTTAAACTACAAAGAGGAGAAACGAAACTTCAAAACAGATAGTTTTTCACCGTTTATCAGGTTGCAACGAAAGGAGCATGTGCCGTCGCTGTGCACTGTGGTCAACTATCCCGAAGAGTTCAAAACGCCAGGAAAAAGCAACCAACAGCAGGGAGCGTCTGCCGCATACGTGTCCGGTGTCATGCCCACTACATCCTGTCTGCGGCTGGGGCGAGCGTCCATGCAAGGCAACCAGCAGAGGGCGCTCATCTGCTGCCTGTGCGGTCGGTCGGCCAACGCTATGGACCTAGGAGATCTCCATGGACCCTACTATTCAGAAGGACACCAACCTCCGTCGAAAGGGTCGAAGGGAAAAGGACTGAAGGGGGAAGAGGAGTCCAGCGATTCGGATTCCTCGTCTTATAATGGGGGTAGAAAGTGGGCGGGACGGAGTCTGGCAGCAAAGCGTGCCCGGACTGACGTGGAGGACTGGTACAGCCCTCCTGTGGTGCCCCTGGGTCCCTGCGAGTACTGGTTCCACGAGGACTGCGGGGTGTGGTCTGCCGGAGTGTTCCTGGTCCGGGGCAGGGTCTATGGACTGGAGGAGGCCGTGAGAGCCGCACAGAGTACGGTAAAGCCACACACAAACACAGCAGTTTAAGGAAGTCTTTAGAAAGGATGTTAAGTTTGGTGTGTGTTTCTGGAGGATGCTCCGAAACCTGCTATTCTCTATGGAGATGTTGTTTTGCCTGAATTGTTCCACATTATGGCACTATACCCAATAGCGCTGCAATTAATGATTATTTTAGTTGTCGTAAGTCAGTCTTTTCGATTAGTTGACAAGACTTTTTATGTACTTTTTAAAACTAAATATAGGCTGAAATATGGTGACTTAAGGGTCCTGATATAATATATATTAGGACCCGACCGAAATGGATTTTGGGGGACCGTTACGAGGCCAATATATGTAGTAATGTAAAATTGTTTAATAGGCAGCAGATTTATAGAAGTGTCAGGCTATATTTGTTTTAAATCAGGTTTATTTACAACATTTACTGTTATTCTTCCTCAGTATGTTTGCACAACATTCTTTTTGATAGACTTCGACTATTGAAGTGAATTCACAAGCCTGTGGTGAGTCTGGATAATGCATGTGCCTAAATTCCGACTACTAACACCTCTTTTCATCACTCATTTATGTCAGTGGCAATGTTTACAATGTTGTGCTAGCACTTCACGTAGCATAAAAATGGGCATTTAAGCACTCACCGATCAGACAGGTGACCTTAGATCCCAACTCTTCAAACGATGTGTCTGTTGTGAGTATATGGTCTTCCAGCATGTTGTTGTTGACAACAGAATCAGAAAAGGTGTATTGTCATTATCAATGAACAGAATTCACAAACATAGGAACTTGTCTTGGTGATTCGGTGCAACATAAAACGATGAACAATGAGTAAGTCAAAAGAGAAACAATGTATATCTACTATGGGATAAAAATATCAGTAAGCTATCAGAAAAAGAGAAAAAATAGGCTTAATATGTCCAGAAATGTACAGATGTAGTGCAGAAAGTGAACAGTGCAGTGAGTGATTAAATTATGGTTAAAGTGACTGTGTTTAAGAAGTGTTCATGAGTCCAATGGCAGAGGGAAAGAAACTGTTCTTGTGGCAGGAGGTTCTGGTCCGGATGGTCCGTAGCGTCCTGCCTGAGGGGAGTGGCCTCCTGCCTGAGGGGAGTGGCCTCCTGCCTGAGGGGAGTGGCCTCCTGCCTGAGGGGAGTGGCCTCCTGCCTGAGGGGAGTGGCTCAAATAGTCCATGTCCAGCAGTAGCAGCAAGCTGTCCAGAATCTTCTCTCTTCACACTGACACTTTGAGTATAAAAAAAGCCTCAGAGCCATAAGTGGTCAGAGAGCACACAAACAGGAGTGTCACTCTGGAGCTGCATTCAGCATCTGACACACAACCAAACTACTGCAGAGGTAATGAGCTGTGAGAAATATTAGGGGATTAATCTATCATTGGATGAAATGATTCAATTCTAGTGAAGCTAAATTTGTGATTTATAACAAGTCCAGGTGGAAAAGTGGCCCATATCTCCAAGTGCCCTCATCAGCCAATAATTAATAGTTAATTTCATGCATATACATTTTGTTATAGTAAAGTACAAACAAATAATATTAATCCCATTTAAAAAATCTTCATTGTGTGTAAAAAAAAATTCTAAAATGTTTCAATTCAAAAGGCAACCACATGATTATATTTTAATAATAAAGCAATTTTTAATGTGATATTAAGTAAAGCTTGTTTAAATTTGTATTTCATATGGATTTCATCTGTAATACAGATCTTAGTTTAGAACATTTGTAGTGGTGTAGTGGTGTAGTAATGGTGTGTTGGAGCTGACGCTCTGGTCTGAGATCCATGTGGCTCTTTAGTCAAAGTCGGTGGATTGTAAAGGCAGAAAGGCTCTTGGACAGAGAACGCGTCCTTAAAAACGATTCCAGTTTACAGGTCAAATGACTGTTCTCTATCACTCCTACATTTTCTCTCATGGAGCACTTCAGAGCCAGTCTAGGAGTGTATATACTGTAGGCAAACACCCACTTGGGGAAAGCAAACCATTTATTTTAATGTAAAAGAGCTTTGCTATTCCCCCTTTCAACAACTATAATAGCAAATACAGAATTTAACAGTTCTATTGGACCAAATAAAGACACAAATATTGGGGAAGAATAAAGCAGTCAAATGTCACTAATTTGTATGAATTTCCAAGAATGAAAAGGGTAGCTATGGGCTAATGCTACAGTGAGGCTAGCACCGTCTTCCTTTTTCTCATCCCAAATTAGTGCTAAAACTACCTGTCTGATAAAACCTATTACGACTATATCTCTTGTGGTTACAATAATCACAGTTGATTAATCGTTGCAGCCCCTAAAAAACATCTATCTCCATGGTGACAAGCAGGTGACACACCCGCCACCATATTTTCAATGATATTTTTCTTAGATTTTTTTTCACTTTTTTTCATACCCTCCGGTTATAAAGGTGTTTCCAAATGTTTAAGTTTAATTATTTGTTGACTTGTCAACACGCGGAATTTCTGCCATCGGCTAATTTCCATCCGTGGTCCCGCATTCACTCTCACAAACAGTCATTCATACACCGACATACAGTTTATGGACACTGGAGGCAAAGTGGGTGAAGTGTCTTGCCCAAGGACTCAAAGACTGTATGCACTACCGCTCCCATGTGGCACTTGGTGGTCTCCCATCCATTGAAAATTCTTACATTGTTCTCAGTAGTGAAGGGCAGCTGTGCCTGCTCCTGAGGCAGGGCAGGTTGCTCGCTTTGAGCTGTCCGTCCGCTGGGAACAGGATTCAGTTAAAGAATGTTAATTAACAAAGTATCAAGGTGTGTGTGTGTGTGTGTGTGTGTGTGTGTGTGTGTGTGTCTCTCTCTCAACTTACTTAATGAAAGCATTACATGGGTTACAGATGCTTTTTTGTTCGTACACCTGGAACTTTCTACATTTTTTCACATCACAAAGTTGTATTGCCGTTTTATTGTGAAAGAGCAACACAAAGCAGAACAATATTTTGGAGTGGAACAAGCATGAAAAAATAAAATGGACAAATCCAGCTTGCAAAAGTATACATTGTGTGAAACCACTTCCTGTCAGAAGTTGCCTGAAGATTGCTGAAAGATTTAATTTTGGTACGATTAAACAGAATCCACCTGTGTGTAATCTAATCTCTGTTCTGTGAAGGCCACAGAAGTTAAGAGAATGTTGTTTAGCAAACTGCGTCATGAAGTCCTAAGAACGCACCAAACGGGATGGTGCGGGATGAAGTTGTGGAGCAGTTTAAAACAAGGTTAGGTTCAGAGATTCAGCCAAGAAGTCCATAGTAACTCTGGAGGAGCAGAGATCCACAGCTCAGGTGGACAGGGACAGGACAGGACAACCTTTAGTACAGTGCACTGGCTTTTATGGAAGAGTGACAAGAATTTATGAAAAAACGACCATTTGGGGGACACAAGGTGCTCTGGTCTGATGAGACCAAAAGTTTACTTTTTGGCCTAAAAGCAAAGCGCTATGTGTGACTGAACACACCATCGTCACTGTGGCCGTGCAGCATCATGCTGTGGGAACCATCATGCTGTGGGAACCATCATGCTGTGGGAAGCATCATGCTGTGGGAACCATCATGCTGTGGGAACCATCATGCTGTGGGAACCATCATGCTGTGGGAAGCATCATGCTGTGGGAACCATCATGCTGTGGGAAGCATCATGCTGTGGGAAGCATCATGCTGTGGGAACCATCATGCTGTGGGAACCATCATGCTGTGGGAACCATCATGCTGTGGGAACCATCATGCTGTGGGAACCATCATGCTGTGGGAACCATCATGCTGTGGGAACCATCATGCTGTGGGAACCATCATGCTGTGGGAAGCATCATGCTGTGGGAACCATCATGCTGTGGGAAGCATCATGCTGTGGGAACCATCATGCTGTGGGAACCATCATGCTGTGGGAACCATCATGCTGTGGGAACCATCATGCTGTGGGAACCATCATGCTGTGGGAACCATCATGCTGTGGGAAGCATCATGCTGTGGGAACCATCATGCTGTGGGAAGCATCATGCTGTGGGAAGCATCATGCTGTGGGAAGCATCATGCTGTGGGAACCATCATGCTGTGGGAACCATCATGCTGTGGGAACCATCATGCTGTGGGAAGCATCATGCTGTGGGAAGCATCATGCTGTGGGAACCATCATGCTGTGGGAACCATCATGCTGTGGGAAGCATCATGCTGTGGGAAGCATCATGCTGTGGGAAGCATCATGCTGTGGGAAGCATCATGCTGTGGGAAGCATCATGCTGTGGGAAGCATCATGCTGTGGGAAGCATCATGCTGTGGGAAGCATCATGCTGTGGGAAGCATCATGCTGTGGGAAGCATCATGCTGTGGGAACCATCATGCTGTGGGAACCATCATGCTGTGGGAAGCATCATGCTGTGGGAACCATCATGCTGTGGGAAGCATCATGCTGTGGGAACCATCATGCTGTGGGAAGCATCATGCTGTGGGAAGCATCATGCTGTGGGAAGCATCATGCTGTGGGAACCATCATGCTGTGGGAACCATCATGCTGTGGGAAGCATCATGCTGTGGGAAGCATCATGCTGTGGGAAGCATCATGCTGTGGGAACCATCATGCTGTGGGAACCATCATGCTGTGGGAACCATCATGCTGTGGGAAGCATCATGCTGTGGGAAGCATCATGCTGTGGGAACCATCATGCTGTGGGAAGCTGCTTTTCCTCGTCAGGGACAAGGAAGCTGCTCAGAGCTGATGGGAAGATGGATGGAGCCAAATACATGGCAACCTTTGAAGAAAACCTGTTGGCGTCGGCAAAAGACTTGAGACTGGGGCAGCGCTTCACCTTCAGCAGAACGAGGACCCTAAACCCTGTCTCAATAAGTTAACTAACTAAACCAAAACATTCATGTGTTAGAATGGCCCAGTTGAAGTCCAGACCTAAATCCAGTTGAGAATCTGTGGTAAGATCTGAAAACTGCTGTTCACAAAAACTATCAAAGAAGAATGGGTGAAAATGTCAGGTGTGTAAAGCTGCTAGAGACAAACCCCAAAGACTTAAAGCTGTAATTGGAATGAAAGCTTTTCCACTCGGGCAGGCTGAATACTTTCGCAAGCTGCTGTTTTTTAAACATATTTTTTTACATTGGGAAATCATGTATAATTTCCCTTCCACTTCACAATTATGTGCCACTTTGTGTTGCTCTTTCACAAATGTAAGTACAATTATTTAGTAGTCGTGACAAAATGTGGGAAATTTGGAGGTGTATGGAAGCGTTTCCAGCCTGCTGTGATGCACATGCATTGTTACTGTGAGTAGTTAGACTCCTCTGCTCTGTGTGTTGCAGAAATGCCTGTCCTGTGGGGACCGAGGGGCCTCTCTGGGCTGTCTGTTTAAAGGCTGTCCCATCAAGTACCACTACAGGTGTGCCCTGCACTCAGGTGAGATGATGCACACGTCACTCATATCAAGGGGTGGCGGTGGCTCACAATTCTTCACCTTTTGTCTTCAGAACATAGATTTGGTGACCTGGTTTATGGTTGTAATTACTGGGACTACTCACATGAAACAAAAACTGGCACAAAGTTAAATTCTTTCTCTGTGCGAGGCCCCTGCCCTCCATCAGACATGACTTTGCTCCATAAGCCATCATTTGCCTGAATGAAAGAATTGGAGACAGTCCTTTGTTTGCATCTTCAGTGTTAAGACTTAAGTTTACATTGACTGAAATTGAATTGGGAAAAGCCTGATGCACAGAGAAGGCGAGTCATACAAGGCATGTTAGAAGCACCTCCACAACCATCTGTCTGTGTGTCCTTACAGACTGTGTTCTCGAGGAGGACAACTTCTCCATGAAGTGTAGAAGGCACAAGGTGAGCTACACGTTATACCCTGACCAGTCTGATTCTCCAACACTGGATTTAACCTTGTAACATGTATTGTCCAGAACAAGTCCATCAATGCCCCTCCGAGCAGCCGTGTGGAGCCCAGGTGACACTGCAGAGGGCTCTCCTGGGTACGTACTGTGCTGGAGGGGTCGTGGGAAAGGGCTTAAATGAAGATGAGCAATACAGGCATGGGCTTGTATTTATAACTTTATAACTTTACGTGGAATTCTGTACAGAGGGACTAAACACAATCTTCATGTCTCTGAGCACAGATTTCTGCGTCTCTAAAAGCGCTGATGCTAAAAGTTCAGAGTTTCATACAGACCACACATTTCTATGTAAAGTTTTCATTTCATATGTAACAAATCTAATGTGAAACGTTTCATGTACCATTTTTCCACATATGTACACTTTTATAATGAGAAAAATGAAGTAAAGAAAAGTTAGGAGGAGTATGAATCCTGTGCTCTTCCTGGTTTAAAAGGGAAGTACATTGGGGTGAAACGATGATCAACTATTTTGGTAATCGAATAATTGTTGTCTGACTCTAAAACATCGTCAAATCAAAATCTCATTCTCTTACCTTTCGTGTTTCAAATCAACGTGGATTAAAACCAATGAATCATCGAAAGAATTGCCCACAAACTGAGAAGGAGAAACTGAGTGCTCAGGCTCCGTGAGGTTCCTTTTCCTGCATGTGGAGGACTGTTGTCGCCATAGAAACATTTTAAACTCTAGGGACAACACTTTCTGTGGATATTGATTTGTTGTGGGCCGTTTCCATGGATACGGTCCCAGATTCTAAAGAGTAATGGAAACTAACCAGGCCAAGTAGGGCTGAGTAGGGCAGTTAGAAAACACCCAATATTATAAAATAACACTTAAAATAGAAACTCCTCATTTTAAACTTTAAAACATTACTGAATAGTAAGACCACACAGTAAAATTAAACAGCATTTTGAAAATGAGGCCCTGTCCTAATACTCACTACACACTTTCTGAAAATGCACCAGGGCGTTGAGTTGTGAATGCAGTAAAGAAAAACCGCAGCGTAAAGAGTTGTCAGTGATGTTAAACAGAAGTTGAATGAATCAAAGCCACAGCCCAGTTTAGATCTGATCATTGGTTGAATTGGCCACAACAAATAAAAACGGGCCTAACGTTTTTACTGTTGTTGCTGGACAGTCCGCAAACATATTTAAAATATACGGAATAAGTTTAACTGCTAAGACATTCCTCTCCCGTTGGCTCTTGCTGCTAAGTTGCAAAGACGGATGTGCTGCGCGATTGAAAACAGTGAAATGCATTGTGGGGAATGCACTTTCCTGAGATGCGCATCGCTCCTCACTCACTGAAGTGTGGATCAAAACATGTAAAGCTCTGGGACAGCGGTCACTTCAGCGGCTCGTGGTGCCAGTGCCAGTATCGTGCCTTACATTCTATAAAGAGAAGTACATCATGTTCACAGAGACTTGAATCCTTCTATTTTACTTGTCAAATTTGCCTGAAATGTCTCATTTCATTATTTTTTGTCTCCTTTTTCAGATTCTGCCCCCTCCACTCTGTAGTGGTAACCATGGCGACGTGACAACTAGCACCTTTCACCTTAAGTTCCCTCTTTGCAGGGACCCCCGACTTCACTCAGTTTTACTTATTTATACCATATCAACCTTTTTGGATTAAATAACAATCAAATATATTTAATTTTATATCAATTTTGTATGATTACTTTTGTATTTATTTTCCGGAATTCTTAATGTGTTTTTAAGTTATAACTTTTTAAGTTATTTACTTTTGAAAAGGATATAAATGGTACATCATTTAAAAATCTGATGGACAAAAACATATTGGATACATTTGGATCATAAAAGCTTTCATTTTTCATTGCTTGAATGTAATTCTGACATTTTTAGCATTTTCGTTTCGCTGGAAGCACTTTGGTCCTGGATCCACTTTTGGTTTTATAAAATGTAAGATTATGATTTTATTTTTTTCAAAGTTTACATTTTGAAGAACCTGTAGAAGCATTGATGTTGATTCTGATCTAAGCACTTTTTGTCTGCCATTTTGGGCCTCCAAATGTTTGTGTTCACAGTGATTCCTTCGATTAAAGTGAGAGAAGACAATATTCTATTTTTTAAATGGCATGAAAAAATCTCAAATCTAAATCTATCAAAAATGTTTAAATTGTGAGTAACATTTAAAATGGTGCACACCTGCTCGCCCATTAACCCCGGCTGCCAGACCCAGTGAGCAAGACACTGAACCCAAAGCCAAAGAATGACACTTTTTCATCCTGGTACTTGGGTTG
This sequence comes from Eucyclogobius newberryi, assembly GCF_026437365.1. Taxonomy (NCBI): domain Eukaryota; kingdom Metazoa; phylum Chordata; class Actinopteri; order Gobiiformes; family Gobiidae; genus Eucyclogobius; species Eucyclogobius newberryi. The sequence continues at coordinate 24,883,999 of NW_027315835.1, forward strand.
TAGTGGCTCCGTTGCTAGTCTGATCCCTGCTACCTACATTACTCACTGCCATTGTGTCCCTGGGCTAGACACATTTCTCCTTTTTCATATCTAACTGGATGAAAATATTTTGTTACTTTTCAAATGTACAATTTGATTTGAGCGCTCTAATAGTTATAAATTCTACAATTCGTGTTCAGACAGATGCCTTATGATGTTTTTGCTTCTCTCACTTTAATAAACTTGACATGACTTTGCGCCATAAGCCACACTTTGCCTGAATGAAAGAATTCGTTTGCATCTTCAGTGTTAAGACTTAAGTTTACATTGGCAAGCGCTATTCGTGCTGGTATTTGACAAATCTGCCACTTTTTATACATCTCTTCAAGTGGCGCTTTTGACCTTTGGCCTTAACAACACTGTAGTTTGAAATTGAGCTGAGACGGGTCAGAATTCTATGTTGAACTGTCAGTGTGTGCAGCTTTATGTTTTGTATCCATGTAATGAAACAAAAACTGGAACAAACCTCTTCTGTTGACACAAATGAAGGAAGTCGTTTTGTTCACTCTAGTATTGAAAAGCAGTGGCAGGTTTGTTGTTCGTTTAAAAGACTTACTTTAAACCACAAGGTTCTTCAATCCCCCATATAGTTAAAGTGCCTATGACAGGTTAGAGTCTAATACAAAATAAATGGGTTATTTGTTAGTGTCTAATCATTAGACACCAACAAATAACCCATTTATTTAAAAATGTTTATTCAGTTTCTTAATGTGCCTGATGCAGAAACATCAGTAATGTCTATAAAAGGTGATTATACCAGTTTTCCACCAAATCCTTCTAATCATAACTATTTTACGTCACTCATAATTGCTCTTCTTCTGTTGTTGAATATATATATATTTTTTACTTTCTTTTAATAGACACTGTATTCACAATCATTTTTTATTATAATTTTGATCTTAAAGGGGACTTGTGCAAAATCAACAATTAAGCACAGTCACCTTTTTTATTTTGTTAGTTGTATTTGGATGAATTACTGAATGTTTAAGTTATCCTGTATTGTCCTGGCTCGAGTCCTCTGAAAATTCCTGTTTTCACCTACCCCTTATCGCCGCCCACATCCCAGAATTCATCATTAGCCATTATCTGACCATGTCAGACATGTAAGCGATCGTTCTTGTAGAGTTCTAAAATGTAGTTAATTTAAACAACTTAAATGACAGTCTACTTCTTTTTACAGTGAAATGTCACTTATCAGTTCTACAATGTTGAACAGAAAGTAAATTAACCTATTTCTATTACTAAGTATGTTTTAGATCCATATTGCGGTTTACAATGAACAAATTGTATAATGGTGATCTACTTATGTTAAAGGTCAATACTAATTACCTGAAAAACTCAAACTATATCTCCCTTAATGACTACCCATTTCAGTAATACTAAGAAATAATAAATATAATTAAAATGTGCTGCAGATGTGACATAGAGGTTATTTCACATTTACCTAGAAACCATATTGATTTATATCCTAGTGTATCGTGTTCACCATTTTAGTTGACTAGTAAAAATACATGACAGAAAAATGTAATTCTTTCAGTTCATGTACAGGTTTTGAACTGTTGGATTGGATTCTGTTCTGCCTGAGTGGAATCGCTTCCCACGTCATGCTTTAGAACCTTGCACTACTGCATTTTTGGACTTTTCACCACCTCCACAGGTCTTCTCAAACACGCCCTACTGATCCATATGACCACTGATTCTATCCCACTGATCAAAAACATGAAAACCTGTCATACGCACTTAAATATAAGCTCAAACACAACCTATTAATACCATTTGCTGTTTTCCACCTCGCCTGCAGGGGAAGCACTGTGCCAGAAGTTTGTATTTAAAAGGCAGCTTGAGGCCAATACACCAAACCACCAGCAACCGCCGTGCCATCCACCACCACATTGTAATGGACCTTTCCCCCTGGACTTTGTCTTCTCGTACCAAATACAGCTGTTTTCTCAGGGCTGTTTTTTTTTTTTTTTACGTCTTTAATATGTGTGCATTATTTTTGTATAAACTGGAGACTTGTAGCAGCGTTAATATTTCCAATCCAAAATGTTCATTCCCACATGTTTCATATTTGTGTGCTGTTGTGTCTGGGTCTCAGAAAGGGCATCTGTTTTTGTTTGCTTTTGTTGAAGCGGAATAAAAGATTTTGTTCCACGAGAAAAATCTGTATTGTTTATTATATCACTCAAGTTGGGTCTATAAGTAGTACATTTAGAAAATTGTTCAAAAAGTATTAATAAGTATGATTGAAAGTGATGTTTTATCAGTTTAAACATAATTTTACACTTTTTTCCCTTCTATTGGATATACTACTATTTTTTTCATGTGTGTTTTTCATGTGATCAACAGATATTACACACTTTACCAAAAAAAAAATCTTTAGTGATGCTCAGATACTTGTGTACCCTCAAATAGTTTGTATTTTGTGTTGGTTTGTAAGGAAAGAACTGGAATTTTGTAATTGTTGCTTATTTGTTTTTAAGACTTCAAATCATTAGCAGATACATGTGATTTGAATGAATCATTAAAAGTCTGTCATGGTCTACTTCATTTTGTCATAATATGCGTTACACTCCATGGAAAGTTAATTCTGTGTAATGTTTGCAGATTCTGGACACAATAGAAAAAAGACATAACATTGAAAAAGTGATTTTATTGACAGGAAGACTGTGCACCAGGGTCATTGCTGGGACTGTCCACACCATGTCCACAGGTCCATGAGTCGGGGTACAGGACACATACTTACTATGGTACTGTATGTAGGTACTATAGGCACTAAAGCTGTGTTGTCCTCTTATGTAAAGGTGCACTATGTAACTTTTCTTGTGCAAGTTTCACCGCTCCCATTTCTCCTTTTCTTGAGCTCAGGACTGACATCACACATCATGCAATTTTCAGCAGGCCAGATGTTAAACCAAGGGATATTTTAAGATGCGAAGGACTAAACCAGGAATAGTTTTGAATGAACATTAAAGCTGTAGATTGATAAGCAGCGGAATATCTGGTTGTTCCATGGCTTTTTTAAACTTGTATGTATAGCTGCACATTTGGCACCAGCAACAAACATGGTGGATTTCCATCGTAATCAAAGTGTTTTTTTCACATTTCATCCCTAGCTCTATTACTAAAGTAAAGCCATGTTTCCACTGGTTCACTTTGGAGCAAATTGGGACGGTCCAAAATTGTCTTTAGCATCTTAAGTGAACTGCACCAGTCGATTGAAGTGACTTAATCTGGGCCTGAGAGTTTCCAAAGTGGTCACTTCAGCTTGAGTTGACTAGATAAGAGAGAACGCAGACCTGGTCAAAACTAAATGGAAAAAAAGCGGTTCTAAACAGAAAATAATAATTTCTCACCAATCTCTGACTTGATGTGTTAAACCACCATATTTCCACTCATGCTAACTTATATGTTGATCCCACATGCTTAGCAAAACAAAGCTAAAGATTGTTAGCATCTGTTTCCGGTTTATCAACGCACAGCACAGTGCAAAGTGCAACATTATCCAAACCCAATGCGTTCAATCAAAAGACGTAGAGGAGAGCAGAAAAAAGCCCAAAGTAGTTTCCTATTCACTAAATGTTTTGTGAATTGCTGAGATCGGCCGACAGCCTAATGATTCAAAAGTGTAATTCAGGTATGGTTTAGCTTTTATTTATTGAAAAAACACCTGTGGAACATTCTAGGCAAAATAACATCTCCATGGAGACAAGCTGGTGGCATATGCACTCGAAAAGTTACAGTACATCTTTAATGAAGTGAAACACAAACATGTCAAACCTAGCAAACTACTCGCGTGTGATATTTTGAATTCACGTTATTTCTGATGGTTATGACACACTGGTCGGTTTGAGACGGGCCACACGGTCGATGACACATCGAAAGACATCAGGGCGTCCTCCCCGTGGACATGTGAGGCATTGTTTGTTTACAATGGGCACATGAGCTAAGAGCATGGCACCACCAGCTCATTGACCCACCGCCTGACCCAGCGCGTGGTGGACAGCCCAGCGACCAGCAGCTACAGAGGCCTAGAAGGGACACTACACAAGAGCTGCATACATGCGAGAGCATGCAGATGGGAACCGGCGGGAACTAAAGGCTCGGTTCACGTCAGGGTTCCACATTGAGGGCAGGGACATGATGCTTTCTATCTTCTTTTCAAATATTTAACTTAAGGCAAAACTCTGGTCAGGCTTTAACACAGACACAACAAAACTGTCTGCACAACAATCAGCACCTTCTGATCTTTTATATTATTTATATGGGACATTGTAACTTCAACAGCAATTTCCTCCAAATGCATGCAAGATCAGCCCTGACAGAGTCGCACCTACACACGACAACCTCGTACTTAAGAGCTCGATGGATTGTACAGAAGGATTTGTTCATATCTAATTCTAACACCGAAAAGGTCAAATTGGGATTAGTAATTAGTAATCAATTAGTAAGATCTAGTTATCTAAAATCCTCTCTGTACATTTTTTGTATCTAATATGTCAACAAAATGGAACAAGACATTTGAACCTGGCTCTGTCTGTTGTCCTCAATGTGTATTTGTATGTCCTCAAATATGTGCAATTTTGGCAATTTTTTTAACATAAAATGCCTTAATTATATTAAAATAATTACCTGACAAAACTCTGCCATACATTTTTCTTATATTTGAATAATAAACTACAGAAGAAGTTTGAAATTACTACATTTAAGATGTTTTTCCTGTTGACCTGCTGTGTCAGGCCCTAAAAAACAAAAACTTGACTAAATACAGTGTCACTTTTCTCTTGCTTGTCTCCATATAGCTGTTATTGCTTTGCCTGTATGAAATTAAATACATTTATCTCCTTAAAGGCATTTTTTTGTTTTCGACCGCCATACGGATGTTTACTATAATCTAACTGAAACGTCTCGATTCTAAACGGCGTCCCGATGACCTATTTTACTGCAAGAGGAATATGTTTAACTTTAAAACCATACAGTGGAACATTCCGGGCCAAGCGAAAACATCTCCACTGAGACAAGCCCATCCATTTTTGAAGAAAATTGGGACTAAAAATGTACATCTTTGTTTATTTGTGCAAACAGAGAGTATTTTGTGACCTTTGTGATACCTTTGCTTATCCACGTGAAGCCTAAATATTAAACAAAACAAAACATCAATAGGCCAATCCCACCACAGAATTGTACCTGCCCTCCACTGCAGTTTGAAACCCTTTTGAACCGTATCATCACGTGAACACATGAACCTATTAAGTTATCTTTTTTCTTTTTTTGTTAATTTGGTCAACTTCCTCTGCTCTGAAAGAAACACTGCTGGGCTAAACGTGGCAGTTTGGAGCGGTTTGGTCAGCTCTCTAAAAGGACAAACGTTTGTGGTCATGCTTGTGGCCTGGACTGAAATGTTCACGACACAAACACTTTACGATGGAGGGGAAGTTCAGCCCGGCTGCACCGACCAGGTTTACATGGTGTTTATCTGTCAGCACATGTCAGCTGTATCAGGCGCAAGACAAACTGTTTTATCATGATTTTGTTACACCGGGATAGAGTTATTACAACAGAGAGAAGATACTCAGGGGCGTGTCCAGACTTCGATGGGAAAGCCCAGGGGGGGGGGCCCCAAGTCAAATTTTTATCATGTAATAAAGTTAAATCAGTTTTGCTCCAGTACAGATAAAGAATAAATAAAATAATCTTTGAGGGTGAAAATGTGTTATAGGTCAAGTTATGGAGACTTTTATTCTCCGCGAAGCAGGAAGTGCACTGTTAGCATGCAAGGTGATGTAAAAAAAAACAACCTTGCACATAAAGTTGTGAAAAGTAGTAGTTGGTGAATAATTACAAGGCTGAGAAAGCATTAGGAAAGTGAGCAGTACATCTGGACCATAGCACCAGAATTTAACACTTTTGTGGTTAAATTACACAATAAGAATTATAAATATATCTAAAAATCTATTTTTTGTTATTACTTGGTGCAAAATGTATTTACCCCAATATACTGCTTCAGCAGCTGTAGTGGCCAAACTAGAAACGCCCCTGATTGTACTACAAAATAGTACATTTGCAGACTGTTTGTGTACTTAATTACTTAAACAATTGCAAGGAATAGACTATTTCCTCCAATCAATTTGACACGTTGGATAAGAATCCTGAGGACAGTGGGCGGGGCTACTCATTACAGCAGTCACAGACGTTCTATTATCGAACATTTGGCTGCACATTTTTACAGCTGAATTCTGTCCCATAAAACCTGGTGGTGCAGCCGGACCAAAGCGTTTTCTGGCTCGAGAGCAATGGTCAGTAGGGAACATGGTGCAGGAGGGCGGTGCTACGGCAACGACGACACTTCACTACTGCTAATACTTAGGGCCAAATTTCAAGGATTTCACTCAATTTAGATTTAACTTTCATGCAATTTTATTATTATTATTTTGTATTTAAATGTTTTATCTTCTAAAAGTGCAAATCCATTTTCAGACAAAGATGAGATGGCAAATAAATTGTTACGTTTGTTAGAAAATAGATATGTTTGTTGAATGAAAAACAAAATAAATCAGAAACATATTAAAAATGAAAATACAAAATACTGTGTTAATTAGTGTTTAGAAGTAAAAACCTTAAAACACACAACAAAACTCAGAGACCATTAAAACATTTGGATAAAGCATAAGTTGCACTGATCAAAATGAGAAACATCTTGTTTTCATCCCTTGGCTTAAACTCAAAAGGCTGTGTCAGTTTCAGTCAACCATTATTTTTTGCTTGAAGTATTGCTTTAGGAAAAACAAGGAACAATTTTGGTCTTCTTTTCACGGTTGAACGCCACTGGAAGCATTGGTTATTATTCCATAGGCTTTGAATGATATTTTGTCATTAGTCATTAGTCCGACCACAGGCCATTTGAAGATGTTCCTGGTCTTTAGCTTCTTAGTTTGAGACGGATCAGAGGTATACGTTTGTGGTGGAACTGTTTCAGGGCTAGAATCCACAGGGCGCAAAATATGAATCATGTGGTTATTTGATTTTCCAGACGATGGAAAAGTCACAGAACAGACATTCTGTTTTAGTGCAGCCCAAACTGTTAAAGTGTCACTTTGTCCAGCTCCTCCCCTTCCCCACTGCATGCACTCAGACACAGATCTCGATGGGCGTGGCCACAAGCATGTGTCCGCCCGGAGACCCGCCCTCTCTGGGAACCCTCTCGTAGCTGGTGGTGGAGGACACCGAGCTGTTTGTGGAAACCGACACAAAATGTCCGCCTGCGGGTGGATCCATCATGGCTCCTTTAGCTCCACCACTGCCTGCACTTCTGTCCACCACTACAGGGGACATGGGGGACATGGGGGACATTGGGGAGAGCGTCTGCTGCTTCATTCTCTCCACCAGCAGCTCCTCCTCCTCCTCAGCGGAAAATGAAGATGACACATGGTTTTGGTTGGCTCCGTTGTTGACGGTGTTGCTGTTGGCGTTGCCATTGTTGTTGTTGTTTTCAGTATCCAGCATCCACGTGTGACTGAAGTAGACAAACACCTCTTTGACAGAGCAGCGGCGCTCCTGCTCCACAGACAGGAGACGGCGAAACATGCGCAGGGCCTGCTCCGTGAACCTCCTCCACTGAGAGGGCACGGCCACGCTCCTCCTCCTCTGCCAGCGCACAAACTCCTGGTAGAAGGTGTCCCCCAGCAGGGCCTTCTCCCAGGGGAAGTTCCCTGTGAGCATGCAGAAGAGCAGCACGCCGAAGGCCCACACGTCTGTGCTGTAGTCCACACAGAAGCCCTCGTGGCGGGACGCGTCGCACAGCTCCGGGGCCGTGTACGGGATGGTGCCGCTCACCTGGAAAGAGCAGGGACAGCTTACTTTCAGATTCAGGCTTATGTGAAGAGTATTGTTTTGTCCTTAACTTTACCCTTTCCATTGAACACATGAATGTGATTGGACAGTAAACCCAATATGAGATGGCCAAAGATCCACAGCAGCAGAATGAAAAGAGCTTTTATTGCACTGACCCGTTTGACCGGAGAGCCAGCGCGCCTCGTCATGCCGAAGTCAGACAGCTTGACCTTCCTGCACTCTCGGTCGAAGATGAGGATGTTCTCGGGCTTGATGTCCCTGTGCACCAGTTTCTTACAGTGCAGGTAGTCCAGCGCCATGGTAACCTGGTGCACACATCGCTTGGCCACTGCCTCAGGCAAACCAATCTGAAACAGACACACGCACGTTAGGAAAAGTTGCCACAGCATTTAACATTTTAAAACAAAATATACATTTTAAAAGCATAACCGGTACTGAACCCCATGATTATAGAACTAGATGGTGGTGCCATACAGTTTGGGCAAATTAAGCCAATCCTGGCTAACAGCTAGCAGCTAATGTGGATTGCCATATTTGGAAGTGCATGTTTCATGGCAACCACAGAGCCAATCAGGAGGGAGGTTGTTGAATATACCACCCAACTTCCCACACCAGTATCATGTACACATTTTTAAAATGAATATTTAAATGACAAGCCATGAATGAGAAAGAGCCGCACTTTCAATAGAACATGAACAGAAGCTGGACCTGAAGGAGCCACGTCATGGCCAGGCTCACTTCCCATTTGGAACACATAGTGTGAACCTGCTCCAGCGCAGCCTTGTAAATGCGCTGTTATGCTAATGCTGCTAATTGACTCTTAAACATTACTTTAGAAACATAAAACAATGTCAATACATTAACTTAAATGGATCAGAATGTTTTGATTGCGATGAGCTGGCCCCTGTCCAGGATGTGCCCCATCTAAGGCCCACAGTCACCCGGGACCCATAACGGGAACAAGCGGTAGAAAATGAATGAAGGATCTGAGTTATAACTAATTTGAGCACTTTACATTTCTGAATAATTACTGTACATAAACTATATTTCACTTTGTTTTTTTTCCAACTTGTAAACTGGAACACAAAAACGTTTGAGAGCCAAGTACTGACTAGTGAAGCCTCATGAAATGGCGAAGCATTTGAAGCAAATGTTTTGAGACTTCAAAACACAGTAGGAAACACCTCTCCAGTGACATCTAGTGGTATGTTTTAGTACTACCACATCCACAGAGGTTCACGCCACATTCTATGTGCTATGGCTGCCAATAAATAACTTCACATTTTATTTGTGTTTATTATTGATGCAACTATGTTTCTAGAATAATATGAATATAAAAACTTAAAGGCGGTATGGACGATTTTTCGTCGATTTGAGAACGCAGGTGGAAGTGCGCATGTGCACTCCCCCGTGTGGACTGATACAACACACACGTGCGTTTGTTTATTAGCGCAACGGAGCGCATCGCATCGCTCGTCTCCCGTAGATTTCTGTCCACTTCTGCATCAGCTCGAACTGTCTTTCTCCGTCTTCATTTTGCCCCGTACACTGAGGGAACTATATTATGATAGATCCATGCGCTTAGGCACGCGGAAACGTGGGGACGAGCCTGACGCGGCTGCAGGTGAGCGATAGGTGCGTTTTATGATTGATACGTGGCAGGACAAATGATTTATCCACGCCACGAGGAAATATGATCAAAAAATTTGCTGAAAAAAATCGTCCATACCACCTTTAATATTTGATCAAAGCCAGGATTTTTTGTTTTACTTGTAAGGTTTTATATCAAAATTGGCCTTCATTTTCGTTCTGTGGAGGGATGCAAACTGATTTATTCAATTTGTTTGTGCTTTTACTCTCTTACTTAGGAAAAACAGCAAAATCCGAGAAGGACAGCGCAGTTCTTGATACACAAACTAGTCCCGTACCACACAGTGTGAGGAAGTTGCACAAACTCTTGAGGTGATGATCATTATCATTAAATTATTACTTATCTAATTTTTCACAAACCCTCACATGTCTGACGAGCAAACACGTTTTAAAAATGTTTTAAAAGTGCATGCACCCCCTGTACCTGAGGGGGGATGATGTCGAACAGGTCCCCGGCCACGGCGTACTCCTGAGCAAACACGTAGGCGTCGTCAGTCTGGAAGGCGATTCCGAACATGTTGATGATGAAGGGGCAGGGCGACAGGTACAGAGAGATGCTGTACTCGCGCAGGAACGACCGCAGCTTTGTGCTCTTTTTCTTCAGGAACTTGAGGGCCATTTTTGTGCCTGGGCAAAGTCAGAGCACCGTGTGTGAATGTGGATGGAGTGTGTGAGAGAGAAGGTATGACAACAAACACTGGCCTGACTGAAATGTAAACGCTCATTCATCTTACAAAAGAAAAGATGATCTGCACCGCGGCAGGAGCATACAACACATTTTTAAAAAGTCACATGTTTCTCAGTTTTCATGTCTTTTGTATTAATTATCAATAATAGATAACCCAACTTTGATCCACAACTACTTGGCACACTAAAATAAAGATTTTTTGTTGTTGTTGTCAACCCTACTTGTAAATGTCTTGATTAAGTTTCAAGTATTGCACACAAATAAAATAGACTGTAAAATGAACAGGGGGAAGAAAACAACATTTGTGTTACTTTATTTGAAAAAATGCACTTATACTTTGTGTTATTATGATTTTCCTCAAATTGTTTTACTGTTATATAGCCTCTAGTGTCCCATTTCCTAATGAAGTAGAATGATGAGTGCCGCCCTTTTGGAAGCGTGTGCGTGGCCCCTCACCTCGGATCTTGTGGATGACCAGGTCCACGCGGCCATACGTGCCTTTGCCCAGCTCTCCGATCACCTCGTAGTACTTGTTGACCTCCAGGCGCTCCAGGTTCTGCGCGGCCATCAGCTGCAGCTCCTCCAGGATGTCCATGCGGTCCCGGGACCCCAGCGGAGAGGAGCTCATGGTGGGGCCGGGCGGAGGACGCAGAAGAGAGCAGGACTAGAGCTGTGAGGGCTACACGCTCAGATCACTGCAAAGACAAGGACAGGGCGGGTTAAGCTCACCTTCTGCGGAGCCCGAGGGGAGGGGCCACACGATATGTATAGAAAGTGAGATTTACACAGAAAACATTTTTTTTCTCACAAATAAATACACACTTTTTAGGAGTACTAGCTTCAGGGTTACAATATGTTGCTATTGCAATCTTGATAAAAACTTAAATCATATGGTGTTGTTACTGTTTAGTATCTCAACGTTTTCCTACCAAGTACTACCAACAAAACATTTGGCTTTCTGAGTACCTCTAAAGCTAAAGCAGGTCTGACCCAGGACTAACTCGGGGCACGTTGTTTGTATTGTTGTTGGCTGTCTTGTGTGTCTTTTATGGACAAATATATATAGATATAGATATATACACAGCACTCCAAACTAGAGCAGAAACATAAATCAATCAAAATCAAATTTTCAGTTGTCACACAATGAACAAAGATTGTAAATATGTAAAGGCAAAGTGTGTAACTTTCTGGTAGGTGGAAAGTCACCTCTCTGATTCCATAGAAATAAAAAGTTCAAATCACACTTCATGCAAATGTATGGTGAATATTGTTTTGATGATGTTGAGTAAAGCAGTTGCTACAAAATGAACTGATTATAACTGAAATTTAACTGAAAAATATGAAAAAAGTGATATTCTAAGCATTGAAATAAGAGTATATGGGGAAATTTCTGCACGTTGCACTGATTCATTGGATTGAATATCACTATCAGGATACTATTTTTAGTCCAGCCCTACTTTGGCGGAGCAGCGTGACCAAAACTCCCTTCTTTTGTCCATGATTTGCTGGAGTGGTTAGAATGTCAGCTGGTGAAAGGTTGTGTGAGGGAAACTGTGGAGCCTGGAGGGACAAGGAAGCACACACACGTCTCTTCTCTCAGCGGCGACGACTGCAGCGGCGTTCTTCTCACAGATGACCTCTAAAATGCTCTGCGAGGGGGATGGGATCATGAGAGGATGGAGAGAGGCACAGGCTGGTGATGTAACGGCCAGAGAAGGAGCAGCGCTTTGGGTTTCAAAAAGACCCCTGCACCTCAGGCCATCGTCTGACATTTAAGGGTGAACTTTGAAAGAGAAATGTAGCAGACGACGCGGAGGAGAATGTTGCCTATTTCTAAGACCGGCTTCTCTAACCACCATCCCAAGGACACAACCAGTGATGGGTGAGGTTTCGGTTCCGATATTCGGTGATAATGGAAGGTTTTCTCTACACAGATATTGGTTTTGGTCCGATATTGAAAAGTTAGCTGATATTTGGTCCCAATATTTTTCCTTTCTTTTTGACCAGCCTAATGTTGTCAGGATACTAAAATTTGATTTTGATACTAGATAAAAAAAAAAATACTATTTGCATCAACAAATAATGTTTTTTTTTTTTTATGTTTCCATGTGGTCTTATACTTTCTGATAAAGCACAAGCTCATTGTAAAACTGTTCAGGAAAGGTCAGTATCTAGTTTTGACACTAGTCATTTTAAAATTGATTAGTACCTGATTTTTGATACATTTGTTAAGTCTAGAATGAGTAAATGAGTAAAAATGGAAGTAGAAGAGCAATTTACTATTCACTCGGTCCAGATCCGGGCAGACAAAATAGAAAAGTTTTCCAATGTTTTGATTATCATTTGTTTGAAATTTATCATGTAACTTTGTAATATTTAAATATTTGTCACTGAGGCGTTTTCAATTCAATAAAACTTCTGCATATTAATCAAAGATCTGCTTTTTTATTGTAATAGACGTTATCTAGGCCTGTCACAACAAGAAAGATTGTTAACAATATAACAGTATATTAGAGACAGAAAATGTCACAATGAACAACAATATTCAAACTGACTGAACCCTGAATCAAAAAACACACTGATTTTCTTTTCTGAATGTACAATATTGTTTCAATACATGTGCTGACTCACATAAACAGCAGAACAAAACAAAACATCTATGTATCTTCATTTGTATCTATTATGACTAGTAAAGTTACTTATCTCACCCTCTACATCGCAAATCTTAACGTTCAACAAATTTTTTTAATAAAAATAAAAACGCAAAGAAAAAGTATCAACGATAAATATTGATCCTAGAAAATATTGTTCCTTCACTCATTATTTTTTCACTCAGTCGATATATAGTAACTACAGAGACAGGCCTTATGTATTTGTAAATACATCAAAGCCTTCAGTCACAATATTTCAATCCTTATATAGTTAAAAATACAGAAATAATCATTTTAACTCGTGGTTAGTTGCAGCTCTAATAAAATACAAGCCCATAATGACTCCTCCATGAATGCATTTAGTGGTTCTGAACTGGGACCGTCTGACTTGTGTAACCATCACTTCTCTGACTCCACAAACACAACACATGTGCATCATTCTGGAGATGTGCAAATGTGAGGAGGCAACTTCAGACAGACAGCACTGCAGACAGAGGAGGGACGGCAGAGGGAGGAGAGGAGAGCGCAGTGAGTCATTCTCACACAAATGTGATGTATCACACCAGGACAGGGGGATTAGGGCTGAGGGATTGTTTTGGAAATGTACAAAACACAATATAGTGTGTATCATCAGATCATGGGAGGACAAGCCCCGGAATGGGATGTACCACCGGAACATAACTGATGTGGCTGATATCATGAAATCCTACCAATGGCTAGAAAGAGACAGTCAGAAGGACAGCACAGAGGCCCTGATCATGGCAGCACAGGAGCAGGCCCTGAACACCAGATCAATAGAGGCCCAGATCTACCACACCAGACAAGACCCAAGGTGTAGGCTGTGCAAAGGGGCCCATCCCACACATAACTGCAGGGTGCAAGATGCAGGGACAAGCACTCATGGAGCTCTGAATCGAGGATGCAAAAAAAAAGTCAAATTGTGTTAAGTACTTTTTTATCTGGCTGTGTGGCAATATGATTACTTTTCATTTAGAGAGTTTGAGGTGAGGTGTGGTATTTCATCAGACTTGCAAATTAAGTGTTTAACCTCTTTCGAAACCTCTTTCAAGGTCATAATGCCAACAATGCCACAATTGATATTGTGACTAGTCCCAAGTCGACAAGGGTCCGACCAAGTCCAAGCAATGACCCCAGTCTTTCCCTTAATCAGTTTGAGAAACACAGGTTTCTCACTGGTTTAGGGGAGGGATGCACCGATACCACTTCTTCCCAAACCGATACGAGTCCGAGTACTTTTTTTTTAAAACAGTGCAGAACAAATAATGTGCCTCTTTATGGTGAACATCATTCAAAATGAATCAACCGAACACATAAATGGACTGCAACCTTTACAACAAACGCGCCTTTCTTTATACATTTATTTGAAAATGTCTGATCCATCTTGAATTTTCAATCTCTTCTGGAAACTCTGCACCCACTGCACGCTCATGTTCATTCGTCCTCAAATCGTGCAGCCTAAATTGTAATGATCGGTCGAAATCACTCCACAAACACAAAGCCTGAGTAGAGGTCCCATAGGTGTTGTAGTCCGACCTACATTCTGCTCCCCTGTGAGTCAGCAGCACACAGGCCCATGTGGATGTCCCTGAATGTCACCAGAGCTTAGACCAGCTTTGATCTGAGCCAGTCTGGATTTTGGCGCCAAGTCTTCAGTGTGCAAACTGTCAAAATATGTCATCATCGTACAGGCAGCGTGGACAAAACGGGTGTTACATGGTTTAGTCCTGGTTTGTTTAATCCTGGTGGTTCAGCCATGATGTACTTGTGCGGTGGACATGGTTTGGTCTAATTGTTGTCCTAGTTGAGATCTGGTATAGGCCTACTCTAGTTCTGGTTGAATCTTGGTTTAAATCTGTGTAGTCGTAATGTATTCCTGTTTTGTCTTCACGTTCGTTTCGACTGGTTCTGGACTCCTAGTTCAGGGGTTACCAAACTTTTCAGGCCGGGACCCCCAAAACAACCATGTAACCAACTTGGGACCCCCACAGTAAAATGAAACAGATGTCTGTAATCATTTCAAGTTGTAAACCTTTTTAAATGAATTAAACAAAGAGATTGAATACAGTCATAACTTTAAATATCCATCTAGAGTGCAGCCCGGTGGTGGAGTGGTTAAGGTGGCAGCACACATGCCAGGCGCCCGTTTGAATCCCAGCTCTGACAATTTTAGTGCATGTCCTCCCTTCGCTCTCAGCCCCATTTCACGCTCAGCTGTCCTGTCTAATAAAGCCTACGGGAACAAAAAATAAAACAATTTACATCTAGAAATCCTCTCGCGACCCCCTGCTCATGCTAGTCTAGTTCACAAACGCATGACATGTTTTCTTAAAGGTGGTATGGACGATTTTTTTCAGCAAATTTTTGATCATATTTCCTCGTGGCGTGGATAAATCATTTGTCCTGCCACGTATCGAACATAAAACGCACCTATCGCTCACCTGCAGCCGCGTCAGGCTCGTCCCCACGTTTCCGCGTGCCTAAGCGCATGGATCTATCATAATATAGTTCCCTCAGTGTACGGGGCAAAATGAAGACGGAGAAAGACAGTTCGAGCTGACGCAGAAGTGGACAGAAATCTACGGGAGACGAGCGATGCGATGCGCTCCGTTGCGCTAATAAACAAACGCACGTGTGTGTTGTATCAGTCCGCACGGGGGAGTGCACATGCGCACTTCCACCTGCGTTCTCAAATCGACGAAAAATCGTCCATACCGCCTTTAATATTCATTATCAATGTATTTTAACATTTGACATTCGTATTTTGTTTTTGAAAAGATTGATTGTGGCAGTGTTCATGTGCAACATCCGATCCGAAACTTGTATATATGGTTAAGATGACACCACATGAAAGCACCTTTAGCCTGACTATAGTCCTGCTTTAATCCTGGGTTAGATCAGGTATAGTACTGCTGTAGATCTGGTTTAGACATGATCATGGTATAGACCTGCTGCAGTCCACCTGAAGTTCTTATACCATAGATCAGGACTTCCAACTGTAAACCTGGTTTAGAAAAGGGAAAGACCTACTGCAGTCTTAGTTCTATCTTAGTTTATTCCTGTTAGAACTGGTTTAAGATTACACATGTTGACACGGTAGGGAGATTTGTCCTCTGCAGTTGACCCTTCAATGTCGCTGGGGTTAAATCTGTCAGGAGCAGTGGTCACAGGTATAGTCCTACTGTTGCACTGGTATAGTCCTACTGTTGCACTGGTATAATCCTACTGTAGTACTGGTATAGTCCTACTGTAGCACTGGTATAGTCCTACTGTTGCACTGGTATAGTCCTACTGTAGTACTGGTATAGTCCTACTGTTGCACTGGTATAGTCCTACTGTAGTACTGGTATAGTCCTACTGTTGCACTGGTATAGTCCTACTGTAGTACTGGTATAGTCCTACTGTAGCACTGGTATAGTCCTACTGTAGCACTGGTATAGTCCTACTGTTGCACTGGTATAGTCCTACTGTAGTACTAGTATAGTCCTACTGTTGCACTGGTATAGTCCTACTGTAGTACTAGTATAGTCCTACTGTTGCACTGGTATAGTCCTACTGTAGCACTGGTATAGTCCTACTGTAGTACTAGTATAGTCCTACTGTTGCACTGGTATAGTCCTACTGTTGCACTGGTATAGTCCTACTGTAGTACTGGTATAGTCCTACTGTTGCACTGGTATAGTCCTACTGTTGCACTGGTATAGTCCTACTGTTGCACTGGTATAGTCCTACTGTAGTACTGGTATAGTCCTACTGTTGCACTGGTATAGTCCTACTGTTGCACTGGTATAGTCCTACTGTAGTACTAGTATAGTCCTACTGTTGCACTGGTATAGTCCTACTGTTGCACTGGTATAGTCCTACTGTAGTACTAGTATAGTCCTACTGTTGCACTGGTATAGTCCTACTGTTGCACTGGTATAGTCCTACTGTAGTACTAGTATAGTCCTACTGTTGCACTGGTATAGTCCTACTGTTGCACTGGTATAGTCCTACTGTAGTACTAGTATAGTCCTACTGTTGCACTGGTATAGTCCTACTGTAGTACTAGTATAGTCCTACTGTTGCACTGGTATAGTCCTACTGTAGCACTGGTATAGTCCTACTGTTGCACTGGTATAGTCCTACTGTAGTACTAGTATAGTCCTACTGTTGCACTGGTATAGTCCTACTGTTGCACTGGTATAGTCCTACTGTAGTACTAGTATAGTCCTACTGTTGCACTGGTATAGTCCTACTGTTGCACTGGTATAGTCCTACTGTAGTACTAGTATAGTCCTACTGCACTAGTAGCATATGTCACTTCTTTTAGTTTTTATTTATAGGAGATCTTCTACTGAAAGTGTTTTTCAGACTTCCTATAAGTGATCTGTTCTTCTGTATCTACCTCTGTATCTACCTGCGTTGCAACAATGAAATTTCCCCATGTGGGACAATAAAGGAATATCTTATCTTATCTTATCTTTATTTCATCTGTTTGTTCTCTTCTTTTTAGGCGCTGATGCCCCGCCTTCTCTCTAAGAAAATAATCATATGAACATTTCTGACTTCAGTTATGATTTCAGTAATCATTATGATTATTTGTGAGTTTGGTGTAAGGTCTGGCTTAATCCTATTTTAACGTTTGAGCCGGTGTAGTCCTGAAGGGTATTACATGGTAGTTACAGGTCCATCATGACATTCTGTGATATTTCACTGTTTATTAAATGTTTACATTTGTATTCTTTATTAAACCACTACATGCACACTTATCGAATATTTACTTTCTCTAAATAAGCAATGAAATTGTGGAACTGCCACAACTCGTGAAATGTACAAAAAATGCTCATGGTGATGTATCAACAGCAGCCTGGGATATCGACGCTGTATTAAGCAATCTAGCCCCCCCAAAAAAGGTTCAATTTCCTGTTTTTTCAAGGACAAGTCACGCCTAATGGAATTGATCTACAGAGCTCATATTTCACTCACTAATATTTTTTTATGATCTGATTGGAAATAATTAATACCATGTAACAAATTTACTCTATAGCGCCCCCTACCCATTGTGTGAAAAACTCAACATTGTCTGATTAGTTTGAAACTCATGGTTTATATTCTCCTCGAGACGCCATGAAAAAAGTGCATTACAGATATTGTGTATTTTCACAATTGGCCAGCAGAGGCGCAATGAATGCCTTCACTTCCTCTTCCTCTTTTATTTTGATGGAACATTTCCTCTCGTGCCGTGGTCTTAGCATTAGCGTTAGTATCAGCATTAGCGGCGGGTCTCTGTTCCTAGGTGATGGAGGCACAGGGAGGAGGGGAATAAAGTCTTTAGGCTTTATGCTTTAGACTTTATTATTTAGGCTTTATTCTTTAGACTTTATTATTTAGGCTTTATTCTTTAGACTTTATTATTTAGGCTTTATTCTTTAGACTTTATTCTTTTTGCCACAACTTGGGTATTTTTGACCCCTTGAACATCGATGAAAAGTCACTGAGGCGCTCTCTCTTTCTCCCTGCTCAGGTCTGCATTCAGCACGATCTTGCATTTTGTCTGGACAAACAATTATTTGAATCGCAAACTATGCAATCATCAACGGTGAATTACTGAGCTTCGTTTGGTATGCAGCAAAACGCAGCAGAAAACATGGAGGCGCGGGAAGGCGGTCGCGCGGGAGGCGAGAGCCATCATCGCCGCTATCGCAACTTTAAGATAAGATAAGATAAGATATTCCTTTATTGTCCCACATGGGGAAATTTCATTGGTGCAACGCAGGTAGATACAGAGATAGATCCAGAAGAACAGATCACTTATAGGAAATTTAATTGTCATTTTACCCTTATTTAAATGAAAAGATTACATGATGAAAACGGTGAGAGAAAACAAATAGATTATTACATTTAGATATATGAGTAAACTACAGAAGACGTTTCAAATTGATAGCTGTATCTCCACCTGGAGTTTTGTGTTGTTTAATGTACATGCTCTTCTCTCAGCTCCACTGTAGTTTCAAACACCACACGAAGACTAGTATCATTTGAATCACTTTTTAACATCACAAAACATTAAAACAATCTAATTTGGGCAATAATTTCAGGTTTATTTTAAAGTAAAGAGAAGTTCAATTGAGGCTAGAAAAACCTGTCAACATCTAATGACATCACAAGGCGAAACAGCATTTTCAGCTTTGGATATGTAGATGCCCTAATAATGCAGGATTCCTCAAACATGTGAGAATGAAATCAAACATGTATGTTTTTGATTTCCATTCTAATATGGCTGAATGCTCACGATTTTGAGTCATATGGGACCTTTAAGATTTTCCCTATTTCCCTGCAGGGTCTCACCTTAAATCTACAGCAGAAAGACTTTAGATTCGAACCTTTGGCCCACTTCAGCACAGTTCCACGTTGTGTGCTCAGTCTTTAGCGCCTTAGGGTGCAAACAAGACCTACGTCACATCACCTGTGTCCTCATCGCACTGACACATGCACTGCACCAGCCAAAAGACATCATCAAATACCACGGGTGGAGAGGAAAACAATACAGAACACGAAAAAAAAACGCACCATGTTCATTATTTACGTTGGTCGGGGCAGCGCTGAAAATGTCAATGACAAGAAAATACGACCTAACGCCGGTGAAAAAGCACATTATTGACAGCGCTGCGGCGGGAGAGGAGCGCGAGTCAAACCGCTGCACTCACCATCCAGTCCATGTGTTTCTGCTGCTGCAGTGGTCCGGGCCCTGGAGCCTCACTGCGGCCCCAGCGCGCGCCAGGAGCCGGGGACAAGAACCGTGCTGCAGTGGAGACGTCCCGAGCGACAGTGGCGGCGAAGAGCGGGGAAGAGCGGGGTAGTGCGGAGAAGCGCATCCCCCGTCCCCTCCGCGTCCTGCTGAGTCCGTCCTACTGCGCCGCTCTGAGGACTGGGCGGGGCGAGGCGAAAGGAGGCCCGGGCCAATCACAGAACGCAGGGGAGAGACGGGAACGCCCCTTCAGACTTGTGACAGCCAATCAGAGAGGAGAGGAGCCGGCGCGCTGTCTCCGTACAGACTCGGAGAGCAACATCACGGAGCCGCCGTCAGGACTGTCATGGTCCAGTCCTGACCTGCAGCAACAACACTGACAGATTCTGCACTAGACATTTATAGAACCTACACACATCGAGGCACAAGCGCTGCTGCTGCTGGGTCTAAGAACAGAATAAAGAATAGGTTTGTTCCAGACTTCATTGCGTCCCCCCAAAACATTCATTTGTTTATTCTTGTTCCTGGATCGCCTCTGTAAACTGTATCCACATTTTATAGAGGATTCCATGAGCAATAATCTCATAGAACTTTCAATTAGCCTAAAGTTCTATGGAGGGTTTAGATCAGGGGTGGGCAAACTACGGCCAGCGGGCAGGATCCGGCCCGCCCGGCCTTTCAATCTGGCCCGCCAAGCTTCTTTAATTTTTTTTCCTTTTTTGCCCTCAGGCATCTGTCTGCACTTGTATCCTTAATAAATATGACGTGAAATGAATTAAATAATAGATTCAATAGTTTTTTTTCACACCAATGATCGCTACTTGCCTGGATTCGAATATGGCCCTCGGAGGAAAATAATTGCTCACCCATGGTTTAGATGCTAAATACTAAACCTAGCGTTCATTCATTATATTTTTTAAGACTTATATATTATATATACATATATTCATTTTTCCTAAAAAAAATAAAGACCAGAGAAAACAGCAGACAAAAGAAAATCACGATAGAATACATGGAGCTTAAACTAAGGCACACTAACTCTCTTATCCAATCATCTGGATGTGCTTAGCTAAAGCCAGCCTCAGTTGAAGAGAGCCAGAGCGCTTTGGGAGGTTGGAGCTACTGGGTCTGCTTTGGCTCACTTAAACGGGCCGGCACAGTTCACTTCAGACCGGACCATCCGCTCTAAAGCAAAGCAGTGGAAACATGCCTTCAGTGCACCTGTAAACGCACTAAGACGTTCCCGAATCACTTTCTGTGAGTCGGGACTCACAGAAAATGAATTAGACATCTTTAATCATTTCAATTTGTAAACCTTTTAAATTAGGTTTGTCTTTATTTTAGTAGTTTATTGTGTTATCTCACAAAATTGCAATAAAACACACAAAGAGTAAATTTAATACAGTGTCATAATTTTAAATGTACATCTTGAAATAATTTCGCAGCCCCTGCTCATGCACTGCGACCCCTCGAGGGTCCCTAACCCACTGCACTAGGACACCAGCATAAAGCCTGAATAACCCTCAAAGTAGAACAACCATTTGCATAAACTGTGAAAACACTTCTGAGTTGATAATGGTAACACTATTCTTCACAACTCTATCTTTGGACCAACCCGCAGCTAATGTCCTTATCCGACAATTGTGCTGTTGTGGTGGAGGACATTTTATAATCTCCTTCTTCAACAACACTGAACTTCAGTGTTCAGTTATATAAGCGAGAACATCACGGCCACCCCTTCATAAGATTTATAAGACCAACTCCTGATGTTGTTGTGGCTGGTTTTGGAGATATGGACGGTGTCTTGAGCAAACACCCTCTGGTTGCAGGGTGGTTGCGTCACAGGTCACTCAGGCCTCTTCTCCACAAACAGCATCAAATGACACGTGGGAACAGCCGGGCCCGTTGTGTTCACCATAGGGCTGTGGTTCTGAATGCTCTGCCTGTGAAGGACTATGGAAACATGAATGTAAAGACTGTCAACAATTTATAGTACATATTTTCATAACCTGAAATGTTGTTTAGTTGTTTATATTTTGTCTACACTGTCTTCTTGTGGCTCAGTGAATAGATATGTAAGTGAAGTAGACGGCAACAACCAGAACCATGATCACAAAATCAAGTTATATCTTTGTTAGGGTGCAACGATTATTATTATTATTCTCTTGACTAATCAATTAGTTGTTTATAATGGGAAAGACCTATGAATACGCTTTCCACCAAATTTGACCCAGATAAAGCTGAAGCTGCTTGAGGACATCCTGGTGGAGTGGGTGTTTACAAAAACAAGCTTGTTTCCTCAGAAACCTTCTTCTTGTGTTATTTGCATGTAATTACTTCTCAAGCAGAGTATTACAAAATTAGTTGACAATTATTTTATCATTTAGTTACGATTAATTGATTAAGTTGTTCTAGCATTATGGTAATTATGCATGGAAGGAAGAAAATAATGTTGATGAATTCAATGCATAAACTATGTTGTTTGATTATCATATTGCAGATGGACAAAAAATAAAAAGGTAAATTCCAGTTCTAGATAAATAATTTCTATAGAAAGGGTTCTTTCCCTTTACAATTGGGCTTTAATTTCTTGTAATTGGAAGTGCGTGTATTTGTGCATTGAGTATTATCATAAAGAATAGTGACTGATTATTCAGACACTAATGGGGATCTTTATTAAGGCGTAATGGATGATTTTTCACTGATTTGAGAACTCAAGTGGAAGTGTGCATGTGCACTCACCCCGTGCAGAAGCAGAGAAAAGACGGATCACGTCGCATCTCTCGTCTCCATAGATTTCCGTCTCTTCTGAGCCTGCTCGAACTGACTTTCTCTGTCTTAATTTTGTCCTGTACACTGAGGGAACTATATTATGATAGATCCATGAGCTTAGACACATGGAAACATGCTGCTCTCCTGGGGACGAGCCGACGAGACGGCAGGTGAGCAGTAGGTGCGTTCTATGATTGATACGTGGCAGGACTAATCGGCAGTCCACGCCACGAGGAACTGAGACTCAGATTTGGCGCCAAAAAATCGTCCATTACGCCTTTAAGTAAACTGCTGCTAACACATTAACTAACTTAAACCATTTTCCGTACCTAAACCTTATCCATAACCACATCCATTCCTAACCTCATCCCCATAAAGCACACTATCAAGCAATTACCCAATACATTTGATGGGTGTTCAGTTTTGAAAATGGATATTGTACCATAGTTCTTAACTTTTTAGCCCCCCCCTCCTTATTGTGAATGGGCTTGCAGCTCCACAAACCTGACTCGTACTTGCCCATATAAAGCAGTCTGTGTTGGTCCGAGGGCAGATATAATTTCACATGCTGGACCATAGAGGTGACAGTCACTTCACAGCTCACATTCAAACACTGAGTTGCTGGGACATAACTTTATTAAAGAGAATAAAACAAAGGTGAAAACTCCACTTGAACAAACTATAAAAACACTAAAAGTCAACTTCAAATACAAGACAGGGAATGTTCAAGTTCAAATTTTAGAGGCACATTAAAAACAACTAAAATCAGTGCAGTTTGTAATGTTTAAGTGTATAGAAGGATAAATACCGTTATACAAAAAGGTACAACTCGAGGTTTTTGGTGTGGAGGTGCTGTGCAAGGTTCTGGATGCGGCACAAGCGAACATTTTGTGCATCCCCAGCGCTGTAGACTCTGAAAATGTGGTAGTCCTCCTTCTTCTTGAGGGCAAAGTCCAGCTCGTTGGCCGACATGTGGATAAAGGCTTTCTCGGTTTTGACAGTGGACTTGACCTCGATGTAGACCAGGGCCGTATCTGGCTGGGCAAAGGTGAGCTGGAAGTCGTAGGGCTGGCCACTCTCCGCGTGCTCGTTGCACCAGGTGACGGAGGCGGGGCGAGCCGGGTCTGAGCTGTCCCTCCAGTGGAGAAGGAAGGAGTGCACCAGCCGCTCGCCCCACTCGCCGATCGCCGTCAGGTCCTTTTGGTCGGACAAGAACACCTGGGAGAAAGATGGAGTCAGGGAGGTTGGGACTGACATGATTTTGGTCACAATAAAAGTCGGATACAATTGTATGGAAAATAATTTGTTGCATCAAATAAAGATTTTAAATACTAGGGATTTTTTTAAATTATTTTTGTTCTAAATGTCAGTGGCTGAATTTTACAGTATACTTTGTTGTTTAAATAGTTTAAATTCACCTTTTAGATGCATGTATTTTCAAGCCCTCAAATTCAGCAGTCTAAATTCAGAGTGTAAAATTTGCAATACAACATTTCACAGTGAAGATTCACTTGTCTCGCTCTGACTTTAGACTGTTGAATTTGAAGGAATTTTAGGCTTCTTCATCTGATTTTTTTGGTAGCACTCCATCAGCAGATGGAATTACCATGGGGAAATAAAAGAAAGCTAGCTTGTCCCGACATGCTAATGTACAAACAGTTGTAAGGAATGTGATTTGAGGCAGAAATGCTCAGAACGAGTCTGGTAATGATTCATGGACTTTAAAACAGCACAGGAGAACTGGAATTACAGAACCAGTGTTCTCACTGAGGGGTTTTGGCATGGCGGGCATGCTCTAAGATACCGCAGGCGGCGCGAGCGAAAAGCACCACGGCGCTCGCACGGGGATCTTAAAGTACTTTTCCCTCACGCCGCCTACAGCAGTCGACCATGCTTTTTGCGAGCACCCGCACGGTTTGTTCCACCGCCATCCTTCAACCTCAGCCCAGCGAGAACACTGCAGAACTGTTTTTTTTCCTGATGTTTAGAGGGAGAGGATTTACTAAATATCAAATATGAATGATGGTTAAAACAACTTCATGTTTGTTTTTGATGAGGGGACAATGTTAGAACACAGTTAAAAGTACATTTTGCAGATGCCTCCTTCAACAATGTGCCAAAGGGTTTGTAAGAGCTGGGAACTATTTAGATAGATTTACACACACACACTTCTCTTTTCACGGTTTGAAAATGGAGTAATGCAGTCTTAATGTGATGTGTACATGGTCATTTGAAACCGAAACGAGAGAGCAGTGAAACACTCGCTGTATCCCCGGGCTCCATTGTTTTGGCACAGTTAAAATCTCCAAAACGCTCATTTAGATCAATGCGTGGAAATGCCAGCACACTTACTGTGGAGGGCTTCTCACAGGCGATCACCATGTCCTCCAGACACTTGTCCCCACTCCACTGGGGAAAGTCCATGTGCAGAGGGGGCCGCAGGAGGTCTGCAGCAGCCACCGTGCCCTGGAACAGACTGGACACCAGCACCGCATCTGGACCTGGAGCTCTGCACGCGCACACGCGCACACACAGACACACGGACAGACGGACGGACAGACGGACGGACACATGAACAGACATACGAACAGACACACGAACGGACACACGAACGGACACACGAACGGACACACGAACGAACGGACGGACGGACGGACAGACACAGAGACAGACAGAGACAGATAGAGACAGACAGAGACAGACAGAGACAGACAGAGAGAGACAGAGACAGACAGAGACAGACAGAGACAGACAAAGACAGACAAAGACAGACAAAGACAGACAGAGACAGACAGAGACAGACAGACAAAGACAGACAAAGACAGACAAAGACAGACAGACAGACAGAGAGACAGACAGACAGAGACAGACAGAGACAGACAGAGACAGACAGACACAGACAAACAGACAGACACACAGAGGTGGGGAATGACTTTTAGAAAAAACATTAACTTTCAGAATCGTTTTTAAACACCATACTTCTTCATACTTCTTGTGAGTAATATATTGTACAGTACTCTTACTTGAGTAAAAGTTTTGGCTCCTCTTCCAACTGAGAGTAAAGCCATGTTTTGACTGGAACTTAAATTTAAATGTGCATCTTTTAATCAAGGATGTAATGTTAAAAACAAAACTAAAACTAAAAAACTAAATGTAAAGTACTTTTTTCCACTGTTAACCTCCTTGTACATTTGAGTGTGTTCTTCGTACTGTTTGTCTGCCGCAGTCGGAGATGACGTGAAGTGGTTGGAGCTGTCGGCAGGATCAGCAGCAATTATGGCAGTGGGGTGTTCAGGAGTGTGGGGAGGTTTGGGTGCTCCGGGGGCCTCATCTCCACGCTCTGTGACAGGCCGGGCTCTGTTGCGGGGCGCTGGGGGCTCTGCGGGGGAAGAGACAGAAGGACCAGAATGTGTCAGTGTGAGAGGTTGTGAGAGATGTGCACTGTGGTGACAAGAATCCAATGCAATACTGCTACTTTAAAAGTTTACGATGGGACTTTTCATGGAGAAAAGCAGATGAAACAGCAGGTTTACAGGTCAGATCTGTGGAGAGGCAGAGGCATCAGGCCTCCCCTATACATTTGTGTGATGCTGACCTGCAGGTCGGGTGCTTGTGGTGTCAGGAGGTGCAGAGGGCTGTTCACTGTGGCTGTGGCCCCGCTGCAGCTGAGATGTCGGGCCTCGGGGCTGGTTCTCCGGGCTGACCACAGGGGCCTGGTCCCTTGGCTCTGTGGGGCCATCATACTGCCCGTCTTTGGGAGGAGCGGGCGGGGGCCACATCTTGTTCACATTCTCTACCACACCACCGTCTCCAGCTGAAAGGAAACAAGTGTAGCACATTGTCAAACACACAGCATACGTCATGATTTCATTCAATTATTCCTTTATTTGATTGTTGAAATAGTTGAAGATTGATTTACAATGAGGCTAATCGTACAATAAAAAACTTACTTCTTGTCTAAACAATCAAAAGGAAGACAATGGATTCAAACTGATATTTAGTCCAGTTTTAGGCACTTCTGATTCCCAAAAGGAAAAATTTGAATATGTTTCAATATTGATATTTGATTGTTAATTATTGTAACTCATGAAGCAACTCCATGTGATGTAGTTTACATGTAATTCAGAATAAGCTAAATAAAAATGGAAAAAAGGATTTGATTTTCTCAATAAATACATAGGATTCATCAAAAAATAATAGCTGGAACCACATTTTTTGGCGTTCAATGTTTATCATGTGCATATTTAATTTAAGGATTTTTTCTTTAATGTTATTTTTTGGTTAAAATCATTATATTATATTATTATATTAACAGTGTTTCATTCTGCTCTTTATTTATTACAGCTCTTTTTTAACTGGGATTATAATATAATCCCAGTTAAAAAAGAGCTGTAATAAATAAAGATTATTAGAAATTAATAGAAATTGTTTTTGAGTTATTGTATCCATGGCATTAAGTAGTTTCATTATCATCGTTTATTGTGACATTTTCTCCAACAATATTTCGGTTTGCACATTTAGAGTACTGCATGTGTTGTACCTTTGCGAGCGGCTCCTGTGTTGGTGATGGAGGCGCGTGGGGGCCAGCACACGAGGGTCTGTGCTCCGGGGTCCTGTGAGGGACGAGGCGGCTCATCTGACAGGGAGCACCGGGACAACGCTGCAGAAGGAGAGGGAAACACATCTCGTATTACATGATCCGCATTACACAATTATATTCACATAAGAACTCTCAGAATCAACGTAATGTTAGATGCAGTGTACACATCACCTCTAAGAACATTGGGATATTATATTTTTTTGCATATTGTGTAGAAAAAAATGTGAAATATACCAAATATAGGCCAAATCCATGGAGAAACCCTGCGACATGACAATAACCAATCATCCATTATTCATAATCACACATAATCTTAGTGTTTCCTTTGACAATGCTTGTGTTGCTTTGACTCGTTTTTTACATCTTCCAAACATTGCAAAAGCTGAAGTTTTCTGTCACCCAATGAGCGCAAAGTAATCCTATATTGTCTCGTCAAGGCTGGATTAGTGTAATTCTCAGTGTTTTGGTATTGTAAATCTCTCATAGCTCGTCTTCAGTTTGTTAAAAGTTCACAGAATTCACTCTATTCAGAGCTAAGAATGAGTTCATTACCACATTCAAAAATAGCCAAAAACACACTTGTTTTTACAATTTTTATATGATTCTTCCTCTTGCAATTACTGAGCGCGAGCGCGAGTGCGAGAGCGCGCGCCAGTGCGAGAGCGCGCGCGTACCTCTGTCCAGGCTGGGCTCAGGCTGGGGGGGCTTAGGGGGCTGGGGCACTTCCCACGGCTCCTCTTCTTCAGGCAGCTCTCGTATGTCCTCCTTCTGCAGATACCTCTTCAACGCCGCGGGCTCCTGGAGAAACAGTCATACCAGAAAGTACATGAGATAATGGAAAGTTTGATCCCTTTGCAACAATATGACAACTTTCACTTTCAATACCATGAAATCTTAAACATACGTTAATACCGGCAGAGAGAGTTGGAAGAGAATCCTGAGCACCTTATATTAAAGGTCCCATAACATGCAAAATCAACTTTTCAGAGCTTTTAACCTTCTTACATTGCTATTTGTGCTTCATATTTGTACCCAGAGTGTTTTTTTGATTGATTCCCGCAGTTTTTAGCTATATTACAGACTATCTCCTTCCCTCGAATCTCCAAACTGACGAGGGGTGGGTGCAAGACCGCGTCATAAGGGCAAGCACGCGTCACCCTCCCCCCTCATGTTATGGCACCTTTAAAGCTAACACACTGAATGTTGCTGCCTAATTTGTAAGTCCACAAAAGATTTACAAACTTACTTAAGCTTTATGTTGACAAGGGAAACGATTAATCGGCTGATTGTGACTAGTCGACTATGAAAAGTACTAGTTGTATTTTGATAAGGGTCAACACATATGAAAAGATCATTTATAACAAAGACGGTGGCGTTATAAAATCAAAATCTCAAAAAAGTAGAACGTATTTATTCGGAAATGTTCTGTCTAGAAGCCCTCTGTCGTCATATATCAATCTTTAATTTGTTAAAAATGTATTTCTAAATTCTCAGTGTACAATAGAAATAATTGTTTGATTTGTCAACTACTAAAATAATCATTAGTTCCAGCTTTAATATTGACAATATGAAATAGTTTGAACATGTGTGTTTCTTGCACTGCTGCTTTAGATATGATTCGTTTATCTCATTTTAGTGTCTATCCTTAGAAAATACCGAACTTCCAATTATAAATAAGATCCAGACAGTTTTTTAGTAGGTTACTCAAATTCATACTTAATTTGTTGGACTATTACTTTGTACTTGATTAATATTATTTCAAAGTACTCTAACTTGAGGTCCATCTGGTGCAATCGAGGCAGAAATACCAGTGTAGAAGCAAAATATAGCTAAGCCTCTATATCAGAGCAGGCGCAAATGGATGTTGCAGATGGCAGATATGAAATATTAATCATAGAGAGAGTGATTCATTTTTATTTACACGAATGAAGATTCTAATGACTTAGCTCTTTGCCTGTGGGATTATATAACAAGCCCAGTGACCCAGAATTTCAAAGAGATTGCAATGAATGTTAAATACTCCATTTTCCATTTAATATTGAAATATCCCGGTTCCCGGCACACGGACACGCTCCTCTTGTGTACAGTTGTGTGTGTACTGCACAGAGAAGGAGAAGAGATCCATTGTGTGTCCTGTATAAAAGGGCTGAAATGTTACCTATGAGCTTTCTTTTTTTACTTTCTCGTGCACCCCAAGAGTGTTTCAGACTCACCAGCAGCGAGGTGATGAGGCCGCTCAGGAAGTGCATGAGTTCCTTCCTCTGGGCTGCCTCAGAGCAGAACAGCTTCACCAGCTCCCTGCAAAACAACACAAAACCACCACCCACAGGGACAGGTCAATCATTCAGCAACAAAAACGTGACATTTGAATTTTTAGCCTCAGTAACAGAGGACTCTGGGACATCGTCCATCGCCACCACAGACATTGTTTGATTTTCACTGTCGCCCTCAGAGGCAACTGTTGTTGTGATTTTGGGCGTTACAAAAATAAATTGAATTGAATTGAGTAAAAAAAAAAAAAAAAGAATTAGCCAATTCTCTTGACCGCTGTGTATCAAAGGAGTTCCTCTCCCAACTGTGAGTAAGTCCACAGTATTCACATGTGCATCTATTGGGCCCTGAGGTTACAGCTCTCCAAAAAGCTGTGCCCTGTGTTAACTAATCTGTATTTCATTAAAGTTTGTGAGTAAAGAATGACATGTCATGAAGAAGCGTCAGACCTGCAGATGTCGAGCTTGGCCCCGAGGTGGTCCTTCTGGATGTACAGCTCCTTGTTGTCTTTGAGCAGACAGATGACGTCCTCCACCTCCACAATGCTGTCAGAATCTGGGATGTCCAGCTGGTAACGGCGATACAGCTTCCCCACCTACCCCACACAGCCAACACACAGCCATCAAAACCTCCAATAAACTGGATGATGGTGGATTTGGGCTTTTTGCAGTTTTATCAATTTGGACACCGTTGTAGTGATAGTTGAAGCTCTGGGCTGAGGGGGTTTAACACTTCAAAATAATGAATGTTACATTCTTATTTTTGTAAAAACCTTCTTTTATGTAAAACTTTGAACATGTGCCAGTTTGAAACAACTTTATTTCCTGAGAAAAATTTATTCTGATTGATCTAAAGAATAGCCTTTCAAATGGGACAGTTACATATATTTATATACCGAACAAAAATAACGCAACAATTTTGTTTTTGCTCCCATTTTTCATGAGCTGAACTCAGAAGATATAAAACCAAGATTACATATGTAACTAAGGTTCCCGGATGACAGCGCACGGCGGGCAGCAGGGATATATACACAAAAGAGCCATATCTCTCAAATATTGTTCACAAATCTGTTCACTTCTCCTTTGCTGAGATAATACATCTCACCTCTCAGGTGTGCCATGTCAAGATTGATCAGACAGCATGCCTATTGCACAGGTGTGCCTTAGGCTGGCCACAATAAACCATAATATGCCTAAAACAGTGCAACACATCTCCATCCCATTGAGCTGATCAGGTTGTTGATTGTAGCTTGTGGACTGTAGGGCCGGGATATTGGCAGGAAGTGGAACACATAACAGCTTGTCAATGCCCGATAAGATCGAAAACTATGCAGGGACGGGCCTGGTTTGTGAGGCGATGGTGTTTTTGCCATTGTGTCTTTGGCCAAGACACTTTACCCACCCTGCCTCCAGTGTCAAAGATGCTGGTGGATGAATGAGAGTTTGTTTGTGAGTTTGTGAGAGTAAATACAAAACAATAAAAGGAAATAAACCCATGGCTACAATCCGGTGTGTTAACAAGCACTATCCCGACCAATTTTAAAAAATAATAGTACACGCCGATCCAGAGCATCTCACCGCCACCATAGGCCTCTTGATTCACAACGTTGAAGTCAGCAAACTGTTCACCCACGCCACGCCTTTTTTAGTGGCTAGCCTAAGGCACACCAGTGGAATATTCATGCTGTTTAATCAGAATCTTGCTATGCCACACCTATGAGGTGAGATCATCTCTGCAAAGGCGAAACGCACCCTCACACAGATTCAGATTTTAAACAATATTCGAGATGAATTGGTGTTTTGTGCATTTAGAAAACATTTTATATATTTGAGTCCCAAAAATGGGAGCAAAAAAAATAAATAAATTGTTAATTAAAACATATTTGGTAATTTATAATTTTTTTGTACATAACAAATTTGAGGTGAATGTGTGATGGGAGATGTTACACATTACACTAGATTACCAAGTGCCTTCAAACCTGTCCAAAGTAGATTTTCTTTATCTTGTGTGCGATGTTGTTGTCCTGCAGCTCAGTATAGACGTCTGCCATGTCCTCTCGGTGGTAGAAGAACCTCTGGATATAGGGCACCATAGAGCGCACCATCTCTTGCATGCTGGGGCACGACCGCAGGTTCTCTGTCTGGGCCTCGCTTGTCACACAGGCCGACAGTTGTTTGATACCACAAATCTCCAGGAACAAAGCCCTGTCTTCATCTCTGAATGCAGGACGATCAGCACTTGGACCTGATCAAACAAATGTAATATTCAATTCTTGTACAACTTGGTAGGTCAACTAGATATTGGTGTGAACGATTTGATTTATTTAAGTAGCAAAACCGAAAAAAGACCAAATTGGATCTTTTCTGAACAGCTTGAGAATGGTCTTGAGCCAAATCAGAACAAATATAAAACCTCACAGTATTAGAAGAAACTACAATTATTTTGAAGTCTGTGGTCGTTTTTTATAATTATTGTGATATTTTACGTCTTTGGAATATGACAGTAATTACTCATACCGAAGTCTTGTTGAAGCATTTCAAAAGGAAAAAGAAGCATATCTACAATTCTGTTTGTCGAGAGATTTGGATATTGTTATATTTATACTTTTTCCTGATTTTCTTAAAACTCTCGCATATTTCCTTTTCAGTTCTGTAGGACTCTATCAAATCAAACAATCAAATATACTATACTTTATATGCCACATAGAAAACCAAATTGCAAGAAATACACTGGTGTACCAGGCCTGGAGGTCTTGCCCTTCTTGGCTGTGGTCTTCTCCGCTGGAGGCAGGTTGAGCAGGCACACCTCCTTGTGGGCTTTGAAGACCTTTTCCAGCTCCCTGCTGTCGCTGACCATGGGCCTGCGGGACATACTCACCCACATGTTGTCTTTCGTGGGGAACACTCTCAAGTCAGACACCATTCCTAAAAGGGCGAAGACAAAACCAATACAGTCAAAAGGGTTTTCATTAGTTTAGTTTATTTGTTTCATTAAAGGCGGTATGGACGATTTTTCGGCGATTTGAGAACGCAGGCGGAAGTGCGCATGCGCACTCCCCCGTGTGGACTGACACAACACACACGTGCGTTTGTTTATTAGCGCAACGGAGCGCATCACATCGCTCGTCTCCCGTAGATTTCTGTCCACTTCTGCGTCAGCTCGAACTGTCTTTCTCCGTCTTCATTTTGCCCCGTACACTGAGGGAACTATATTATGATAGATCCATGCGCTTAGGCACGCGGAAACGTGGGGACGAGCCTGACGCGGCTGCAGGTGAGCGGTAGGTGCGTTTTATGATTGGTACGTGGCAGGACTAATGATTTATCCACGCCACGAGGCAATATGATAAAAAAAAATTGCTGAAAAAAATCGTCCATAACACCTTTAAGCCTGGTGTTCACAACATGATTGATTGTTGTCACACTACAATATATGAGGAATTAAAGTCATAAGACTGCAGCCTCTTATATCACTAAATGTGTTCAATAATGTTAAGAGCCCCAACACTGCCAACACCAGGGAGCGGGAGAAATTATTCTATTACCGGTTTTTAATTTTTATAATTCACAACACAGAGATAGAAGTTTGTCTAACCCCCAGGAAAATTTTAATGAGTCATATACAATTTGCTGTATTTTACAATACAATTTGCTGTATTGCTGTTTTTTTGATGTACCGTAATATTCTTATTAACATAAGAAACAATTTAAATCAATTTGATGTTTTTATTTCTGCACATGCTATAAACATATTAAAATGACTAAAAAACAACTGAGGCATGTTTTAAAATGATTCTTAATCCCAAAGTTTGGACCCGCTCTCTGTTGGGGCCCCAACAGATTGCGTCTATAAGCCATCATGAATGGACTGTCCGGAGCAGAGAAAACACTTCTGCTGCACAAACTCTCGTCAGGATGTTGCAATCAAGCAGTAACAAAAGCTAGAATGAGTAGTTTGAAGATTTACACATTGCAATGAAAGCACATAGCATCACATTTCATATTATTGCATTTTTAAGTTTTATTTCAGATTTTTTCTCCATGAATATGAGACAGATTCCCCCAAAAGACCAATAAAAAGCTCCAGAGAGAAAAAGAGAGTTTGTGGCTACAGTAATCTTTCAGGGTCATATTCATCAAATCTGATTTGAGGCAATGAGCCACCCCCGTTATATCAGAATGAAAATACCTTTGAGAGTAGAGCTGTATCCAGCGTTGAGTTTGGGTTGGCTGCTCTCCTCCTGCTCTAGAGTTGTTTGCGTTTTGCACTTGTGAGCTGTTGAAACAAGAGTAATTATAGATCCTCACGAAAGCAGATACAAACATGCAGTGGAAGCGGCTTTACCCAGAGTGGCGTATAGCACAGACACGTCCTGCAGGACCTCACTGGTGGGTATGGGACACGAGGAGCACACCGCCTCCAATAAGATCACATACTGCTTAATGTTCGGGCTCAGGTCCACATTCAGGAGCTAGGCACAAAAAAATACCACCTCATACTATTGCTGTCACAGTTTCTTTTCTTTCTTTTTTTTAAGCTTATTTACTTTTTTGTGTCCAAATGGGCTTATAAGACACAAAACACAACAACAACAACAACAAGCAGACAGATTTCCCAGTATTGCATCAAACAAATAATGTCCTCTCACGATGTTCCCAGGCCTTTAACTCATACTCGCAAACAAGGATAAATCAGAAAATAATTGACTACACAAATCATGTTACAGGGAACAGAATACAAAAAATGCATTTCATTGAAAATTCATTTTCAATCATTGAATTCACACAGAGTGCATCCTCCTCTGGAACTGAGTGGAAATCATTTGTGTTTATTCTGTTCAGGCTTCGGACTTTCTGGTACACATTCAAAAAGAGGAAAAATGCACATAAAGGAGGCAGCGGAGATGCCACAGAGCTCAGAATTCATTCCATTGTGAGTCTATTTTCACCAGATGCCGCAGCCCTCCTCAGGCTTTTTGTTGATGTGTTTGTGCTTGTGTGTTTGATTAGATAGGATTAGATTAGCTTTAATTGTCTCCGTAGGGAAATTTGTCCTCTGCATTTGACTCGTCCTGTCAGGAGTGCAGTGCCTGGGGATGGTCCCCAGGCACTGCACTGCACTCCAGATCTTGGACTGGACTGGTCTTGGTTAGGACTTTAGTTGGAGGATTTTCGAAACATGCGCACCAGGGCCCGGGAGTCCTTCTTGCTGTGAGGCAAGAGCGCTAGCCACTCTGCCACACAAACTTCAACTCCACATGTGTTAGGTGGATCTTTGAAACTCTAATCAAGACACCTCCATGAAGACACTTCCATGCATTTTGAAAAACAGTTTAAATTGGACAAGGCTATTTGTGACTCCTTCCGGGAACGGCAAAGGTTTATTTGGTCCATATGAGGACAACTGGAGGGAAGCTAAGAGAAGAGGAACTAGAACAAAAGTCTTAAAACTTTACCTTTGACTCCTGAGTGTTCTGTTAGACGGGTTTCACTGGGCATGAGCCAGAGCTTATGATCATATGATGAGTATTAGAGCAGCGATGCGCCTGTAAATGTCACATTCTTCCCTCATTTAGACATTTAACATTTTGACTCTTGACTAAGGGATATGGTTCTAGAGCCCAATATGTGCATGGAGGAAGAAAGTTTTTAGAAAGTGTGTACCCTGGTGAAGAAGTCCTTCATGCCATCCAGGCTGGTGTAGAAGGGGGCCAACACTCGGGGGTCCTGTGTGGAGCTGGTGGGGCTCTGGCTCCAGCCTTTGTAGCGGAGGAACATGAAGGTGGGGTCGCTCCAGCACACATCCTTCAGGTGGTAGAAGCGGCCCGAGCACCACTCTTCACTGTGTCTGTACACACCAACCAGTGGAAGGAGTTATATTAGCCACGTTTCTGTTTACCCAACTTGTTGTCCTGCCAGAGATAAACTTGTGTTGCTCAAAATAATGAGGAAAAATTAGAGATATGTTGCACAAATCTGCTGCAGTTGAAAGTCTATTTTCATGCATCAGCAGTAGGAGCAGGAATATGGACTTACGGTAAATACACTAAAAAAGCAAAAATGTCCAGGCGAAAGCAATATAAAAGTCCTATTAATTTTTCATTTTATGGAAATATTCTACTTGTGGCTTTGGAGTACAAACTGACCCTGATGTTTCCCAGAATTATTGGTTTGACTGGAAATAAAAGGGTTACAGCTTTATTTTTATGTACAGCATATCAAGCAGCTTGAGAGCTCAGTTTTATAAAATAGTGGACAAAATAGAATAAAGAAAGAAAAAGTCCAACATCCCACACTGTGGGCTGGATTAAAACGTCTGGGGGGCCGGATGCGGACCCCTGACCTAGAGTAACCAACATCCAGTTCCCGCAGCCTTGTTTTGAGAGTAAATATCTACTCAAAAACTCAAGCAAACCTTTTAATGACAAATTTAACGTAAACCCTTTGTTATATTTATAGTATCTCATGTACATATTCTACCATTCTAAAATGTTTTTTTTATTTTAGGTTATATTTTTATAACCTATTTTTATAGTAATATGCCAAACTGGCTCACACTATATTAATTCGCTCAGAATTGTACACGTTTATAATCTGGAAAGGCTCAAGGGGCTTCCACACCGCGGCGCGATTTCTTCGTTTTTGCGGCGTGATTGGTGCGTTTTTTTACGCTCTCGACGCTTTGAGCGCAGACAAATACTTCACACTCATTGGTCAAAGTGTCACAACCTCAGAACAAGCAGAGAAATTTAACATTTCTTAAATTGAGTTGAGTTAGTCTGTATTTCTGCTAGAAAGGCCAAAGTACATTGCCATTATTGTTTTGGTTTGAGTGTTTCACATTTGGCTCTGCCCAAACTGTTGCCCTGTGATTGGTGTGAATCACTTGTGGTTCAGGTTCAATTGTGACAGTGAGAGCCAGGCCAGATGGAGTTAAAAAGGTATCAGAATAACATTTTGTAACATAATAATGATGTTTGATGAGTTGTGGAGTTGCGTTCATACCTTTGTAGCAGCACAAAGACGGCGGGCGTGTGTTGAAACAGCTCTTTCAGCACACTCTGGGAGCAGTTCTTGTACAGGTACGAGTACACATTATGGATGTGCTCCACTGTGGAGGTGAACTCCAACCCCTCGGGCTCCTCTCCCTCAGGTAGCGGCCCCACACACCACTCCTTCAGGTATGAGATCAGTGACTCCACAGTCACAGTGTTCCTCATGCCTGCACACAGAACGAGTGATAAAAGTACAAGGGACTTTGTTTGGCCAAGTTCTAGAATGTGATCATCATTTCACATGGAGAGGAAGAGCCTGAATTTCTCTGAGGGCAACCCACAGTTTTGTTTGTAAAGAAATCTCTCAACAGAAAATCCTTAAATGTTGAACTTCCTTCCTTCCGTAAAATTAACTTTTTTTAAATTTGAGAGCATAAGCAAAGTTTATCGAAAAGACGCGCTTTACCTAGTGCTCTGGTGAAGTCGCTGGGCTGGATGTCCACATACCACACGTGTGTCCCCAGCAGCGCTCTGATCTCCAGCGATGTCAGGTAAACGGAGCTGGGGCACATGAAGCTGCTCTGCTCGCGCCCGTTCTGCAGGGGGCGCTGTGCTGGGACCCACTGCAGACGGCACAGGTGGTAGTAAAAGGAGGACCGGGTGCTTCTGATTGGCCGGCCATCGCTGTCAACAACCTGGGCAGTCAGGTACTGAGAGTAGTGGTGTCTGGGGAGAACAAAGAGTGTACATGTGAAATAATGGTGCACTATGTCACTTTTCTTGTGGGCTCCATGAAAATGATGTTTTTGCTGAAATGCTCCACAATATGGAAATAAACGTATCTTATATAAGGCTATGCCAAAAATCACAAGGTTGATAGATCAAAACTTTGGTGACTAAAGAATAAAACGTTGGTGCATTTTAATGGACAGGTCTATGATCTGTGGCAGTGGCAGTAACGGTGCGGGGTACTGAAGAGGAGTTAGTGCTCACTTGATCAGGAGAAAGCATTGTTTTTTTTTACTCCTAATAAAACATTTTTAATGCTATTTTTGAATTCTTTCTCATGTGGTTGTTGTACTTTGCAACTTCCCTGTCCCTGTCGGACAGGTTCTCTTATCTTATAACCACTGTCCCCTCTAAGCTGCGCGCCTGCGCAATTGCACAGTCCTCGCACATAGTTATAAAGAAAATCTATGGAGCGCAGAAAATAAAATTGACCACAAACGGCCATCTAGGAGGAAGAGCAAGCGTTTGACAGACTGTAGATCTAGAGGACAGTAGAAGCACTGTCCAGGGGACACGTTGTGTTCTCTATTTTTTTTAGTTTTATTACAATCACAATCATATTCACGGAGAAATGTGTCTAATTAGTCCCGCAGCGCAGCGCGGACCGCGGGCGTGTTCCAAAGACAACTGGCGTGTCACGTATTGTGTAAATTAAACTTTCTTGGCCAGACTCACGAGTCAAAAGACAAAATGGGCATCATTCCTCTGGACCATATTTCTGTGTAAATATCTCATGTTACAACGTAACACTCACTCGATAAGCACGAGCTCAGGAGTAGATTAACCAGATGTGAAGACGCAGGTAAATCAGCTCACACAGAGTCATCAAGGACAGAGGGGACATAGTGGACAGCTGTGATTTGTTCTAAAGCGGGTCTAAAGCAAGACTGAAGAGGGTGCGCCGCCGCCTGCTCTGTGAGACCACCGGTTCAAAAGACGCGCGCATCACTACTGCGTTTATTTTTGTGTAAATATCTCATGTTACAACGTGGGCATCAGCGGTTTATGACAGGTGCGGCCCTGTTAGTTTAATGAATCATATCAAAACAGCATCAGAAATGGTCTTGAAGTGGCACATTTGGAGCAGCTGGTGGCATAAAGTCAAAGCAAGAAGCAGATGAAGCCATCAACCTGGACAACGTGTCCAACCATTGGAGAAGTGAGAAGGACAGATGTGAAAAAAAGGTAAAATTAAAGTCAAAATTTGTGCATATTCTAGTGACATTTATTTTTATTTTATTATAAGATTTGTATTTATGGATATTAATCATTACATGTTGTTACTACTAGATCATTTATGGGTAGAAGAAATGCTAATAAAAAAACTGTAATTAGAATTTACAGACAAAGAGTTACAGGAATTGACACTGTATCAAAAGCTACAGCACATGGATGTTTTAATGTGAACAAAATGTTATGTCTGAAAGGTGTATATGTCTCATTTGTTCCAGAAAAGGACCCTCAGCCAGGCCACAACTGGACCGCAGCCAGGCCAAAGCAGGACTCTCACAAATAACTAGTATACATCTCATGAACAACATGATTTTTGTATCTTTCATTTTAAGTGGGCCAAATTGCTTGTAATAGAAGTAAACTCATGCAAATTGCTGCTGTAATTTGATTCTTTTAATGTAACTTGCTATGATGCAAGGTTTTGAACAGGCGTGCCGTGTGATACTGATGTGTGGCCACAGGGGGCACATCTGATGTTGCTCACAGTGGTCCTCCATGTGCCCAGGGTGCTTGTGTTTGCCCAGACACATGAAAAAATTGAGGGAACATTGCTTATAACTAAAGTGTAACCACGCCCGTGTATGTGTGGAGCGCTGAGTTTGTCGTACCCAGAGTCCCAGTTGTTCGCCAGCAGCTCCAGCAGAGCAGCTCTCTGCTGAAGGAGGAGGGGGTCGTTGAGCTGAGCCGTTGCCAGGCTGTAAAACTCCTCACAGGGGTAATCATCGATGACACAGCCCTCGGACGGTCTCTGGGACCACAGAGAACTTTCCACAGACCACGGACTGGATGCCTGCGGCCAGAGGAAGCGGAGAACACTGTTACAAATGCATGTAGACCAAAGGAACAAAATAAACTCTACTTTATTCACAAGTGACATTTAACTTTGAAGGTAAATGAGCTTTTAAGATTTTAGAGCTTTATGAACTTTTGTGATTTTTAGAACAATTTTGCAATTTTTGAGCAAAAAAATAGTCAAGATAATAGAGCACATTACGCCGGTGCGCTCTAGCCGCTTGGTAGCATTTAGCTACCAAGCGGCTATGTTATGGAATCAACTCCCTGTCCATGTTAAAGAGGCCGACACAGTCTCTTCATTTAAGAACAGGCTTAATGTTCCTCTTTGTAATCGCTTATGGTCAGGCCAGTTATGAACAGAAATAAAAACCTACAGTTTCCCAGCTACGCTGTCCTGGAGCAACTATGCAGGGGGAAGCATGGCAGCTTGAGCACTATCCTCTACTAAAGACTACTTTGCCTTTCAACAATATTTAATTTTATAGTTCACCTGCGTCTATTCATTGCTGTTCATATGTTTTTCTCCTTCTTGTCTTGTTTCAGACACTGCTGATTTTGCTCCAGTAACAACTGCCCCTTAGATGCTCCATCTCACAAGCTCCTCAACCGCCTGGATGAACTCTTATCTGTAAATTAACATCTACTGCCTGTCCGTCCTTGGGAGAAGGATCTCTCCTTCACTAAATTCCTGTGAACATTGTTTAGTCTGCTTCTCTATTTCATTGTCACCTATCGAGGCAACTGCTTTTGTGATTTTGGGCTTAACAAAAATAATTTTAATTTTATAATTTTATAATTTTAAATGTATTTTACTTGTCAACTTACAAAATAGTAGTCCTATTTTGATCATCCTTAGCTGTGCAATACAACCTCTAAAACCCACAAAGATATTTTAATAACAAAGAGAGCTGACATTATTAAGTAAAAATATATATATATTATGTGCCGCTTGGTGGTGGAGTGGATTGCACGTGTGTTCTCTGTGTGAGCGACAGTTTGCTGCAATGTCCTTCCCCAGTCTCATCCCCATTAGACAGGACAATGCAGACTCTAGGGCTGAAACTATTAATCCAGTAAATCGAGTGAATTGTATACAAAAAATCGTTGATTATTATTTGAATGCCCCAACAATTCATTAAATTTACATATTTAATAGAAACCATATGAATCTGTGGCGCGCGGAGCTCACAGAACGAGTTGTGACGCTTTCGTTTCACAATGAGCTTGTTCCACACAGATCTGCAGCAACTAAAGCACAACAGAGGAGAGAGCGGCGTGTTTTAAACAGGACACGGAGCTAATGCTGCAAAATGACTCCAGAGTTAAAGCTCAAAACACCAGGGATCACTGGCCGAGCTAACATAAGGTTTTAAAAATAGGTTTCTTATTTTAAGTGATGTGACATAAAACGCAAATTAATTCATATCTAACTGTAACTTAAGTTAATTAGTCATTTCTTTATATATATATATATATATATATATATTCGAACAGAACAATTTGGACTGGTGAAGTGAAATGTTGCTAATTTTGGGGAGCATAAAATCAAGCATAAAATGTGGTATTTGAAGCCGAAACTGCTTAATTGTTGTTTATTTATTACTATTACTATATATGCCTTTAAAAATAGTTTACGGAATTAAAAATTATTATTAACTGATTAATCGAAGAAAATAACTGATAGATTACTTGATTACTAAATTAATCGATAGCTGCAGCCCTACAGTACTCTCCTGTCTAATAAAGCCTACAAGCCAAAAAATCTTTAAAAAAAAGAAAATACTTTGATTAGTCAATTACTAAAATAATGGTTAGTTGCAGCTTTAATTTTGACTGTAATGATTGACACTGATAATTGAAAGTGGAGTTTCAACTTCACGCCACAGTTCAAACGACCACAGTCAGCGTGTTAACTATATGCTAACAATAGACGTATGAGCAGAGAATGTTCCCATGCTGTAAGTTCCCTGGGCCTGTAAATCTCCTGGTTCTGTCCCATAATCCTCCTGAGCCCACAACAATGACCCTGGCTTTGTATGTGATGCACACTGCAACAGCAAGAGACACCAGGCTTTTGGTGTCCATGCAACCAGTCAATATTGTCACCTTCCTTACACAACTGCTTTTCATGAAGAAAATCTATATGTTATTGATCAATATGAAATGCATCATTATGACATTTTAGAGGTGTACATATTCTTCATGTAGGCCTCCAATAAGCGGCTAGTGCTTTTCAGGAATTTTCCACTTTGGCCATTTCATTACGATGCATATATTTCAATGCTCAGTATGGGCTATTTTATTTATATAAACGTGAAGTGGGTTGAAAAAATAGATGCCG
This sequence comes from Eucyclogobius newberryi, assembly GCF_026437365.1. NCBI lineage: Eukaryota > Metazoa > Chordata > Actinopteri > Gobiiformes > Gobiidae > Eucyclogobius > Eucyclogobius newberryi. The sequence goes on from NW_027315835.1 coordinate 24,925,421, forward strand.
TGGAGCATAAGGCGACAAAAACATGCATGATAATGTGCATGTGGCCTAGTGACGGCTGCGTTTGTTCTTATGCACTAAATAGCAAAGTGAACTTTTTTTTTGACAGCTACTGTTTTTAAGATAATTCAAACCAAATCTTCAAATGACATTTTTTTTTTTTAATAGTCCTGCTTTATACCTGTTTTAGTCCCGCTTTAGTCCCGCTTTAGTCCCGCTTTAGTCCCGCTTTAGTCCCGCTTTAGTCCCGCTTTAGTCCCGCTTTAGTCCCGCTTTTGTCCCGCTTTTGTCCCGCTTTTGTCCCGCTTTTGTCCCGCTTTTGTCCCGCTTTTGTCCCGCTTTTGTCCCGCTTTAGTCCCGCTTTAGTCCCGCTTTAGTCCCGCTTTAGTCCCGCTTTAGTCCCGCTTTAGTCCCGCTTTAGTCCCGTTTTAAGGGGCTTCCACACGGCGGCGGCCGAAGGGTCCAGTTTACATTCAAAGTCTATGTAAACGCGTGTCGAGCACATAGTGCGTTATCCGCGGCGCGATTTATTCATTTTTGCGGTGCGATTGGTGCGTTTTCTTACGCTCTCGACGCTTTAAGCGCACGTATGAGGCGACCGAGGCGGCCAAAGCGGCTGGCGCGACATGTTCAGATTTGTATGTTCAGAAACGCAGCTCTAGGAGCAAATAATGATATTGACTAAACTCTGCTCAGCTCTGAAGTATATGCGGGTCCCAGACGGGCCCCGGGGCCCATCACCTCCGCTTTTGGACTTTGTAAAGTTAAATAACCAAAGCCATGGTCCAACATTAAACTCCATTTACACCACGAGAAAAGCAGCACAGCACAACTCCTCCACTGAGCATGTGCAGGACGACTCGGACGCACGTCTGCTGCTGAGTGTATTCTACATGAGTCCGGCGCGTCGAGAACGTGCGTCCGGTGCGTTTGTCTTTTAATGTACGCGCACTCAAATTCTGCGTCGGGCGCGATTCGGCCGCAGCGGTTTGTACGAGGCTTTAGTCCCGCTTTAGTCTGGTTTTAGTCCTGCTTTAATCCCATTTTAGTCTCGCTTTAGTCTAGTTTTAGTCCTGCTTTAATCCCGTTTTAGTCCTGTTTTAGTCCCGCTTTTGTCCCGCTTTTGTCCCGCTTTTGTCCTGCTTTAGTCCTGCATTAGTCCCGCTTTAATCCAGTTCTATACCCGCTTTATAGTTTAACCAGGTTTTTCTTGTAGATATGGTTTGTTTTGTCTTGGTTTAAACCTGGTCTTGTCATACGTCTGCTTTGCACTCGTCGTGTCAAGTTTCTGGTAAACACTGGGTTTGTATTGCCTGGGTTTAAGTGCTTTTGTCCTGTTTTTTGTAATTGCGTTAGGTTACTTAACCATTAGTTTATACAAGAGGAAGTACAGAGAAGTGTGGCAGCAGAGGAGAGGAGGAGACGGACACATGCATATGTTGTTGTGCTCTGCGGACATGAGGGAGATGAAGTCTCGATTCTGAGCTGCAACCACTGAGTTTAACAGTTGAATTACCCAATTTTACTTCTAGAACAAAAACATGACTCTATAGTGGGAGAGTAATTTGTTTTTTGCCTTTAAAAAGTCCCAGATGCCCTACATGTACCACCTGTCACACACGTGCAATCAAAATATAAAAATTACTAGAAATAGCTCATGACAGATTTAATGGGACCATGTCCGTCATAATCACGGACTGAACAACTGTATGTCTAGCAAACCCTCTGGTTGCAGTATTCAATTTCCATGCGTTTTTCTCAGATTAAACCTTTAAAAGGAAAAATTCACAAAATATTCAAGGCATAGATTTTTTTAGTGCAGCAAGGCATTAGCATTCAAAGTGTGTGAATCTTGGCATGATGAATCTACAAACTGCTTCCACAAGATCACAGCATTTCATGCAAAATTAACCATTTGTAAAATAAACTAGGTATCCATATGTAAAAAAAAAATTTGCAATGTACTACCAAATGCTTATAATTCCAATAAAATAATTAAGTTGACTAAGACACTGCCGACTGATTAACTGACTGAAGAGCAATTATGTATTATAATAATTTGTTTATATGGTGGTGAGGCAGAGGAGAGAGAAGTGTCTTGCCAGAGGGCACAAGGGCAGACTGGTGAACACAGCATGTTCCTCACCAGTTCCTTTGGGGTGAGTGTCCTCCTGTCCTTTCTGATGATGAAGCCGTCTCTCACTCCCAGTTTGGTGAAGAGTTCTCTCCAACCAGCGACGTCAGAGTCTGCCTTTACATAACAGGGGCTCAGCAGCACCCACTCATGACCTGGAGGATCCACAGGGCAGAACCAACAGCACAAAGTTTTACACTGCACATGTCATATTGACATCAGGCTGCTGGTGAAGTCAGATGTAGTGGCAGGGACAAAAGAGACCTTTTTTAGAGTTTTAAAGGATCTCAGAGGCCGATCCTCAGAGGACGTCTAGTGTCTTTAGCATGTGGTGGTGCATGAGCGTGTGGACATACCGGGCAGTCTGCTGCTGAGGTTAATGTTGCCGTAGTCCTCAGAGAAGTAGACTTTGCTGTGTTTGGGGCAGAGCAGCCCCCTGCTGGTGAGAACAGGGACTGCAATGTCTGACAGCTCCAGCTGAGAGGAGGAAGAGGAGTGCTGTTTGATGAACAGCAGGTAACTCACCACCACGGCCTCAGGCTTTGACTGCAACAAAAGAGAAACTGTTCTAACCTATTCAATATTACATGAATAAAACAATGTTGCTGAGGAAAACAGTGAGACTAGTGGTGATAAATAATAAAATAAGTCCTCTTTGAAATCCAAAAATAAAAACTTAAAAAGCACAGCGCCTTTTCAGTCAGATTTCACTTAAAAGCATGAGAAACAGAACTACTACTTACTGGGCTCAACATTAACGGTTGTCCGCTTGCCCGGGGCATTTAAACTTGCCTGGGCAAGTGCTCTGCTCTCTCTAGGGTGGCCAAGTGAAAATACAACACAAGTCCATTCCCCAATCATAATTTGTCATTATCTGCTTTTAAAACACTGGTGCATTTGCTAGTCAAGTAATTATTTTTGTTTACTTTGCAACCACATGGCTTCTATGCAGCACATTGCCCTCACCCTGTGCCCCGCGGCATACATGTGACAGGAGAAGAGCAGAGACGACAGGTGGAGGAATTGTTTAAAGGTAAAACAGCCCCGTTGTTATTTAATTTTGTGACATTAAATATAGATTTAAGAAGCTGAATTAGATCAGCTATCATCTTGGACAAGCAGAGTTTTTGCACACTAAAATAATCACGCACAAGAACAAAAACGCGAATTCAAAGCTAAACCCGAACATAAATTAGGCGATTAGGACTCTGTGACTCGCCACGCTTTCCCCTTTCTCATCCCAATAGTGCACAACGGCTCAGTATTCTGACCAAGAACTATTAAATAGTCATAATGTAATAATGACCTAATATGTTGCCTAAATCATTTTTAACCAATTACCTAATTAATGTAATACTGTTCACAGAGCAGGAGGAAGAGAGGAGGAGGATCACAGAGCAGGAGGAGAGAGAGAGGAGGTTCACAGAGCAGGAGAGAGAGAGAGAGGAGGGTCACAGAGCTTGGGGAGAGAGAGGAGGAGGATCACAGAGCAGGAGGAGAGAGAGAGGAGGAGGATCACAGAGCAGGAGGAGAGAGAGGAGGAGGATCACAGAGCAGGAGGAGAGAGAGGAGGAGGATCACAGAGCAGGAGGAGAGAGAGGAGGAGGATCACAGAGCAGGAGGAGAGAGAGAGGAGGTTCACAGAGCAGGAGGAGAGAGAGAGGAGGAGGATCACAGAGCAGGAGGAGAGAGAGAGGAGGAGGATCACAGAGCAGGAGGAGATAGGTGCCACTATTTTTGTTTTTGTCAGTCCCAACTTCAGAACAACTGAGTCAGTTTGTCAAGCCCCTCCCCGCGCATTACCATGGAGATCCTAAAATGGTTAAAATTATGTAAAATTGCTGCAGAGAGTAGAGTCAGTGGCACCGATAGGCTGGTGTCATATTTTAGAGACAATATGATTTTTTTTTAAAAACAGGGATTATAGGCCTAATATAAATCAGCTCCTGGGTCTTATAAAAGTCCATCACTGTCAAATCATTATTTCAAAGTCAAACAAATTAAATATCAAATATGCCTGATTACATCAAATTCAAACCAACTGTTTAACAAATATTCTTTTACCAATTTATTCCTTTAGTGCTTATTTTAAATCTGAAATCACTACATATGGCCTTGATAAAAACGAAAAGTAGATCCAAAAAAGGTTGCCCACTCCTGTTCTAAATTTTATGGGATTTAATGCTCTTGCATTTGTTTTAAAGGTCTACAATGTAACTCTTTTGGTGAGGAGTCCGCGACTTGATTGTCTCCAAGGAGATGTTATTGTTTTTTTTCTGAAATTGTCCACAGTACTGTATTAAAAGTTCTGGCATTTGTTCAATTACAGGTGTTGATATGCTAAAGAAATACATTTCAAAACCATATATTTGACCTCACAGTGGAACAGTACAGTACTATTTGCAATATTCAAAAAAAAAAATACTATAATGTAAAGAGTGACATGTTCTGTGTCGAGTTCCCGCGTTACCTTCCACTTGGCGCTGTGTATGGTGGGGTAGATGTGTTGTTGGAGCAGCTCCTCAGGCTCCAGCTCGTGCACGCCCAGCCTCCTGAGCAGCTCCCGCACCTGCTGACCCTCCAGGGGCTCCATGCAGCCGAGCAGAGTGGGGTGGACCACGCACACGTCCTGGTACAGCGCACTCATGGGGCCTAGCACATGGTCACAACACAATTGAATTTATTTTCATTAGCAAAATCTCAAGCATATAGGATGTAGCGAGGGCTGCAGGTCTCTAACAAAGAAATACTTTATAGCAAGAGCGTGATTCGTTTTTTTGCCTTTAAGAACCCCACAGTAAAAGTTCATGGATGTATTTTTGGGACTGGTATTATGTCTAGCAAAACCTCTGGAGTGACATCTAAAAAACTGGTCCCAACTGCAAGAACAGTAGTTGTTGTTGTGAATGCTGCTTTCCTTTTAGTAGGAAACCGGCAGGCTAACAGATCACTGCCGTCAAATGCCATTTTGAGTTCAGAACTTTAATGATGGTTTATGAACTCTATATGAAAGACACTGCCAATGAGCTGCCTCAGTTATATTCTGCAGGCTTCACCAGTGTTGGGATCCTGAGCCTTCTTATTCTTCTTCTTGCTGCCGGCCTCCTCCAAGGGGAAGAAGACTCCCTCGCCGCTGAGGGCCACCACGCGGCCGTCGGACAGGGGGATTATGGGTAAGTCTCTGAGAGTCTGCAGGATGGAGTCTGCCTCTCCATATCCGTGCTCCAGAGCACGGAAGTTACACACCAGCAGCTTGGCCAGTTTACGGAGCCCACTCTCTGCAAATTGAACAGTTTATTACATAAAGGAATTAAGAAATCACAGAATATGTATATATGTATATGTATGTATCTAAAATCTAAATTTAAGACATTTTCCTACACCTGCAGTCACTGTTCCCTCTAAGCTGCGCGCCTGCACAATTGCGCACTCCTTGCACATAGTGCGTGCAAGAAAATCTATGGCGCGTAGAAAATCAAATTTACCACACACGGCCACCGGGGACAATCTAGCAGGAAGAGCAAGCGTTTGACACACTGTAGATCTAGTGCAGGGGTGGGCAATTATTTTTCTCCGAGGGCCATATTCGAATCCAGGCAAGTAGCGGAGGGCCGGCCCGCGATCATTGGTGTGAAAAAAAAAATCCCAAAAATTAAATATCAAATAAAATATCACTTTTCTGGCTATTGAATCTATAATTTAATTCATTTCACGTCATATTCATTAAGGATACAAGTGCAGACAGACGCCTGAGAGCAAATAAGGGAAAAAAAATAATATGTATGTATAATATGTATATATGTAATATGCATTAATTTTCAACAGGGGGTGAGACATCAGCATCTGCAAAGGTTTGTCAGTGAGTGTCCCAAACCTGAGTGTATGCCCTCCAGCTTCATGAGCTCCTTGGCCATGGCGGAGGTTACCGTGGTGACGTCCGGCCCCCTGAGGTAGCGGACCCCCAGCTCTCGCAGCAGGGAGGGTGGCGGGGCGGGGCTAAGGCCGGGGTGCAGGTAGGACAAACTCAGGTGCTTTTCTAGCTCCTCTCCTCCAATCACCTCGCGGATCACAGGGTCCTGACACACGGCCACCTGCGAGGGCAGCTTGTGCACCACTTTACCATCTGAGGGCGCAAAAAAAAGAAAACACAACATTCATGGCCTCAGCGGTCGAGTGGATAGAACACAGGCATGCCATGTGAGAAGGCCAGTGTTGTGAGTTCCAGGTCAGATAATTTGATTCATGGCCTTCCCAAGTCATCAGTACTTATCCCCATCGCATGCTGCACCCTCCTCTCTAATAAAGTCTTCAAGCCAAAAATCACAACAACAACAACAACAACAACAACATTCAATAACCAGGAAGTCTCAGGACATATTTGCGGTTTGCAACAAGAACTACCAATAATCCCAAGAAAAGGTTGGACACAAACCAATTTAGATATATGTCCATAAAGAATGCAACTTATGGAATGTAAACATTTTGACAATAAACTATAATTTTCAATACAAATATTAGTAGTTTATTTAATGTTGCCACGTGATCTCATGCAAATTCTGATGTAAATGAATACCATACTAAAACTGTTCAGGAAAGGTGAAATTTTGCCATACGACTTAAATCCATACTGATAATTGTTCAAATGAGTATCTACATTAGACACTAGTTTTAATATCAAAGGTATTCATTTGTTGTATATTTTAACAAATGCACATAACATACTGCATTCCTGTACTCCAGTAGAGATGGGAACACATAGAAAGTCATCATAATCTCTCCTAACTGAACAGTAGAATGGCATTATTACCTGTGCTAAGCGTAGGCAGAAAGGCTCTCCCCTTGAGCAGCTGGATGATCTGCAGTGACACAGGTTTGAAGAAGTCCAGGATCTCATCAGGCAGGGGGATGAACTGGAGGAAGTGGCACAGGCCTTTGAGCCGTCTGAAGTCTGGGTGGGTCTGCAGGAGGACCAAACACACAGTTACAGAGATACGGAACAGTGGTCACTTTAGGGAAGCGATGGGGACTTTTTGATTACAATGAAAACATCAAACCTGAATTGAGGAGATATCCATCTTTCCTGGAATGCATACATTTATTTTTATCTATTTATGTATTTTGTTTATACAGTATTGATGGTGCACCTCAGAATGTAAGATTTGTGCAGTAATATGAGAATTACAGCTTTCTTATGGTGTTTTATAAGCCATTTACGTGACCTCCTAATTTTTTTAAATTTAACCAGGAAAGTCCCACTGAGATTACAAAAAATAGTTACACCGTGATGAACCATACATAGTCTATAGTAAGCCAAAAGCGCTCTGATACAGCAGAGTCTGGTGTGCTTACATCGAACACCTCCATGGCCTGCAGGAAGAGCTGAGGGATTTCCGAGCGGAGCCACTGGTTCCAGGAGCTGTCTCGGTCCACGTCCTCTCGAGATGAAGGGATGTCAAAGTCACCTGTAGAATCAACATGGTGTAAGCTCATGGAACCAGAGCAAAGGTTTTTATAGGGCTGGTCAACACGCGCATATCAAACATGACAGGCCTGCTTTACCTGTAAATGTTCCACAGTATGGTGTTAAAATTATGTATCTCTATGGTAACAAGCAGACACCACAAAGCCAAATTACAGAACAATTTAGTGGAGAGATGAGTGTGTTTGGATGTTGTTTGTTGTGTTATTAAAAAAAAAAAAGTTTTTTCTATTTTACACCATACACCAGTTATGCATCTCACCCTGGATGATGAAGCGGAAGCCGAAGCTGCGCAGGGGCAGGTACGCGAACACGGGCTGTTTTTGTGGTTGCCCCGTGACCTCACTTCCTGTCTCTTTGGCGCTCAGCTGGAAGGCCAGGGCCAGCTCTGTCGCCTCCACGCCATCTTTGATCTGCACGGCACACAGGCCTGAATGTACAAACGCGCACATGCAGGACATGTGGTCTCAGGGCAGGGGGGCGAGCCTTACCTTCCGTGGGGTAAGCATGCTTTTGATGACCAGCCAGCGCTCCGTGCCCTCAGTGTGCTCCACCTCCAGAACATTATGGCTCAGGTCTTTGCGTGACATGGTGACAAGTCGATTCTCCACCTGCGGAAAGCAAAAGACTAAAGAATCACTTTAAAGATTCACTTGATTTTGTTTCTATATTATATTTTGCACGCATAAATACTGCCAGCTGTAGTATTTTTTAGGAAAAATGTGGACAACAAAGCCATAACGTATCTAAAGCCAGACCTATACATTCAAAAACTGCTTCCAAAATAGATTGACGACTGTATGGACTGTAAGAACTCAAATCAATCAATAAGATGTTCAAATCAAACCAAACATGGATCCAATTGAGTGAATTTATCGTCACCACATCTTTAAGTTAGGCTGAGCAAAAAAATATGTCTATTTGCCGTAACCTGACCGCCCAGTATAAAACTAGCCAACTGAAAAAAAAAAAATATCAGCATTTTGTCAAAATGATGCCAAATTCTTTTATTTTTCTTATATTTCCCCTTTTCAGAAGCGCCGTGTTTAATAATTTTATAGCGCTGGTCAATTTATCCTTCATCCCAGAGGGGAGATAACGCATTGCATGACACAAATCCGTTTTCATTTTCGGTCCCCCATATGCTTCTGTATTGAACAGATCATGCAGGAGTTAACCTGTATATCCTTTTTTTTGTTGGCTTGCCTCTGTCTGCGCCACTGCTCTTGCCACCGCTCACGTCGTTCTGCATCATGGTGTCGATTTCATATTGAATTTGACATGCGCACTTTCGCGCTTTGCATGCTGGGACAGAAACACGCCCAGCGGCGTAATCAAAACAAACATGGTGGCGCGAGTCCCCCACATGTTCGGCATGTTCCCCCCGCTCGCCTTCGCTACCAAAATAAAGGATAACGGCGTACAAAAGGTTGATTGAAATATCTTAAAATCGGGTTGATCGAGACATTTTCGGTCATTGACTGTTGAAGCCTGACCCCTGGCGGTCACACTGCGAGTCAAAAAATGGCGATAATTTGGATATTTTTTTTTTGCCTTCAAAGTAAACAAAATATAAGAATTTACCTACCTACCGACCCACTTGAAAAATGTTGGGTCAGGTTACAGCAAACATACAATTTATTTGTTGCAGCCTTATTAATCAACATTTTAGAGGCTCAACGGCAGCACAGAAGCAGTTTCAGGGACAGCTGCTGGACAGTAGAGAGTAACTAAAGAGAAAATAACTTGATCTAAAGTCGGGGCTCAGCCATGTTGGATTGGCTAACTCGGATAAACTCCGAGACTTCCGAGATGTGAACATTTTTCAGCACACGGAAAATCTGACCTTTGAGGACAAATGGAATGCAGTATTAGTTGGGGATGCATTGACAGTGATAGTCTTGAAAAATAAATGCATTATTAGCATGCAGCTGTGACGAATGCAATATGACGAGAAAAATGCTCAGAAGTCTGGTGATGGCACAGAAGATCTCAGAACTTAATCTATGACATCACAAAAGTGTTTTCTGAGTCACAGAGGGAGAGGACTTATTCATTCATCATTTTTGATGAGGAACAATGTTGGGACATGGTTTAATGCCAGCGGGGCATGATGATATTCAGCTAGTATCACAAATCATGCTAAAGAGCAGCTAACACTTGTCATGTAGTAAAGAGTGACCTGGTTGTAGATGGTTATAGAGCGCAGGCGGTGCAGGAACAGCAGCAGGGACGGGTGCACGTCATGGAATAGGTTTTTGGTCTGGTGGCTCTCAGAACGCAGGGGCAGGCAGATCTTTGTGGTCCAGCTGACAAATCAAAGACTCTCAATAAAAAAAAGAAGAAATACTACAGATAAATATGAGAGGTTAAATAGAGTACCTGCGCTGACCAATGTTCTCCAGCCGGGCGCTCACCTCCCTCTGGTCCTCTGTCCAGTGGGGTAGGATGTAGCCCATGGGCCCACAGTTCTTGTCAAAGCGCAGGTGGAAGCCGTTGGAGTGGATCTCAGGACAGTCTGTCACCTTGAACACAGACTTAAACCCAATCCCTTTTTGTCCTGTGAAGGGGGCAGCAGAAAATAGAAAACCCATCATGAGTGTATGACACAAAAATACTGAAACCTACCAAAAAGACTTGCAAACTTGCATTTTAGTTACTCTAAATGTAATTTGGAATTTGTTTGTATTATTTTGGAGAACAGATCCTTCTGGGAGTTAACTCATTCCATGGACCAAAAGGATGACACTCTCTTCTCTATCTACTGACAACATTGCATATTTGACCAACCTATGTATCCGTATGTGTGCTTGCCCTTGGTGCTGCGGCCCACATCACAGATCGCTCGAATGTTTTTCTCCTGGAGATACAGTTAATGATGTAAATACACACAGTACTTTTAAAGGTTTAGATTAAAGGACAATTCAAACGTCACAAGCATTTTTTTTCAATAAACATAAAGGGCTTATAAAAAACATTTCGGCAGTTCTCCCAACTTCTTCTCAGCACATTAGCTCAGGCTGGGCTGTCTGACAACAATGTTGTGATTGGCTGGATTCTCAAAGTGGTCTAATGACAACTTTCCTCCTCACAGCTTTAATACTACTATTTGTTGTGTTGTTGGGCTATTACAGAGCTATAGAACAGAATACAGTTCATTTAAAACAGTTTGTATTGCTTACCTAACAAACTTTAGCATGCTAAAACGCTCTATAATTAGATGCAACACACATTTTCATCTTAAGAACTAGTTTTACAATATTTCCATACAGGGGCAAATAACAGAACAGGTGGTTCGGCAGAATTATTTGTTAGGTATCACAGAAGAAGAAAAAACTTTCTACCAAGAGAACATGAAGAAACTTCTTGCTTATGGAGAATGAGTTTGCCTTTACTTTGCATTTGTTTTTACCTGAAATCCCGTCTCGTTGTTGAGGACAGTGATGCAGTCCTTTTCCACCATGAAAGCCAGGGCAGGGGTCACGCCATTCTCCAACGCATAACTGTTATCATCTGCATTCTGCAAACACACAATACAATACACAGTGTAGGTGGGGAGCTGATAATCGATATCTGGCTTGCTGACTTGACCGATAACCAATATTTGCCAATACGGATATCTATATTGAAGATATCTAAGTTGAAGTAAAGATCATAAATTCACTTGATCAAAAAAAATTGTGTTTATCTGGGATGTAATATTATTAGTTGCAGTATTGTGTAAACATGCAAGCTTATTTTTTAGCCTAATTGCTCTTACTCATTGTCTGTTCAAAAAGACAAATTTGATGCAAAACAATAACTAATAATAATAGTTAATAATTATATATAATTATGTGGGAGCCCATGTGTTTTTCCTTTGAATAAAACACGTGGTCGGCCCTCCTCATAGTGTGCAGTGTCACCTGAATGAGTTCCAGGACAAAGTGTGTGTCTTTGCTGTAGAGCTCTGTGGACAGACGGTCCAGGCTCCGTCCCAGGCGCTCCTGGTGCACCAGCATTAGCTTCTGCCCCTCAGCCGTCAGCTCCACCCCCACACCAAACTCACTCTTTCTGCAATCAGCAAGCACAATACACGTGAGAAATTCTCCTTTCACCATGCAGAGGAACATCAAGGCTAACCCTGTAAAAATAAATTAGGGAGAACTATTAAAAATAATACAAAAAGGAGTGTTGATCTGACAGGGCAGGGAGGACGGTGCTGAGCTGAGAGCTCTTGTCCTGGAGCAGAGCAGGGAGGACGGTGTTGAGCTGAAAGAGCTGAAAGAGCTTGTCTTGGAGGAGAGCAGCGAGGACAGTGTTGGGCTGAAAGAGCTTGTCCTGGAGCAGAGCAGCGAGGACAGTGTGGGCTGAGAGAGCTTGTCCTGGAGCAGAGCAGGGAGGGCGGTGCTGAGCTGAGAGAGCTTGTCCTGGAGCAGAGCAGGGAGGACAGTGCTGAGAGCTGCAGATGCTGCAGGATGAAGTGGAGGTCAGGTTGTTGGCGTCATCCACAGATCTGTTAGTTCTGTAGGAGAACTGCAGGGGGTCCAGGAAGGGGGACAACATGGACATGAGGTGGGACAAGACCAGTGGTCAGGGCCTTCTTCTTGGGGACAGGGGATGTTGAATTATATTTCTACTCTTTTGTGGTTAATTTTTTGGGAGTGTCTACAGAGCCGCGGCGTGCGGCCGAAACTGCCATGTTATTTTGTGCCACGGCTCCTGAAAGTGCTGCGCTATTTGACCGCGCCGTTTTAGACCGCGCCGGGTTAAGGTTAGGGTCAGGGTTAAGGTTAAGGTTAGGGTTAGCCATGAGGCTATATGGCAGTGCCGCGGTTCCTGAAACTGCTGGGCCATTTGACCGCGCCGCGGTTCTGCAGCCACGGCCTAATTTTTTTTGTCCATTCACATTTTGTGCAAGATTTGAACCTCACTAGACTACATAATTGCTACAGTGATTACAACCATAAGATTGCAAGGGAGGACCAAAAAGTGTATAAAACTGATAACTAAGCAAATATTAGAACTGTACTGCTAGTAGTTAAAAAAAAGTCTGGGAGTAAAAAAATGCATAGCTGAATTGTAGACGTGGGGTCGTGCTCCGTCCGTCCTGTGGCTCTGCCCCCTCTGCTGTAGCTTTCATAGTGCATTCCCAAGTGGTCAGCCATAATGCAGTCCCCCGTGTGAGAGAATAGTTCTGTCCGCACTCCACACAAAGGAGTGGAGTGAGAAGCGCAACTTCTGTCTGGAACTAAGCGTCAAAATCAAATATTATAACTATTATATTTGGCGACAGAAAGGGCTCCGCTGTGACAGGAGCAGCTCTGAGACTTGTGTCGCTCAATGGAAAACAGTACAACACGTGTTTCACTGCGTTCCAATGCAATTGAATGGGAGGTTGCATAATTGCACTCTCATTGGTGCATCGCAATCGTTTGAACTGGCACACAAGCCTAAATATGTGCTGCTACATTAATTGTATGTGGAAATGTGTGCAAAAGTCAGTGCAACTAACTTAAAAGACAGGTTGCACGGAGGTTGCACCAGTGACACTAGTGAACAAAGTTAGTCAAGAGCTCCGAAACCAAAGTATAAAATATAAAAATCTCTTCCAAACCTGATATCTTGGATGAGGGCTTGTTCAGAACACACTCCCTCTCTCTCCTCGCTGACTGAGGCCAGCTCCTCTGGGTCTGTGTTGTCTTCCTCTGAGCTTGGATTAGCCTCACTGCTCTGGTCTGGAACCTCTTTATTAGAATCACCGGCCAGCTCATACAGCTCCTCGTCGTCCTCTTCCTCATCCTCCTCCTCTTCCTCCACATTGACGTCCATTTCCCCATTCACTGCATTTAAAGAGATGCAACATTACCCAGCTGTACTTGCATCTCTGTGTTATATCTTCTGCGTAATTTGAGGTTACCTTGTAGGTTTAGAGAGGAGGAAGTGAAGCTGCTGTCTAAAACATCAGCGTCCTCATCGTCACTCAAATCTGATTCACTGCTGTTCTCTGACTGTATGTCGTTAGGCTGAAATATAAAATGTATGTTGTGAGTTTATGTCCAGAACATGCTGGCAAATAACACAATCCTCCAATAATATATTTGGGTAAATTTCTATATTTTTTTGGCACCGGCGCTAGATACCGTTAGTGCGGAACATAGCTCTGATTTAATTTCCCTTATATTATTATTTTTAGTCCATTTTTATTACATGTAAAGAATACAGCACTTATATTATTGTACATTATGCACATTCTGTTGCATTTGTCTTTCAAAAAGAGTGTTAAAAAATGTTAGATTCAACTTGAAGCCAAAAAATAGCATGTTTTGTTTTTAATTTAGATGTTTTTATTGCACTAAAACGTATCAAAACCTGTTCACCGAGTGGGCTTACATCTCCACAAACCTGACTTGGACTTGGCCTTGTTTACATAACAATATTAATTAAATAATATTCCACAATATGATATTAAACTTATCCATCTCCATGAAAAATGATCAGAAGTGTGGTTTTAACTGTCAATTTCCACACTTCCACACTGATTCAGACTAACCATTGGCACCGAGCTCCTAAACTGTACAGTATGTGCTTACGTTTGAAGCACCTTTTGCACCATTTAGGCTTTTTGAAGACGCCATACAAACAAACTTTAATTAATAATAACTACCTCTGAAAAGCACAAATTAAGGTGATATATAACACATACGCGGCACATAGTATGATGGTTAATGTTTTCATGCTCATAGTGAATAATAGTGACTTGATTTGAGCTTCAAAATGAATATCAGTCTTTTGGTCATGTCAGCCTAAGTAGAAGTACACAGACTCCAGCACTGGAGTGCATAAGGAAGAGCAGGCTCACCACTGCCTTCACTGCTGTGGGCTGCGTGGGCCTCTCCGGCAGCAGAGGTGGTCTCAGCTTCCTGTGGTAGTCCTTGATCCAGTCTGTGATGCCCAGCAGGATGCCCAGGCGGTGCAGGCAGTTCAGGTGCTGTGGGCTGGACTGGGCTATGCATATCAAAACCTCCTTAGATCGTGTCTGACCCAGAACTTTGGCAAAGGGCTCCAGGAACACCTGACACAGAAAATCCAACTTGTCAACATTAACAGGATTATACAGTTTATACCGGTATACAGTTACTCCAAATTAGCACTGCAAAAAGTATTTTTGATACATGTATTTAATTATTTCCCAACACTAAATATGAAACACCTGTAATTTAATAAATTCAGAAGTTCAATGCAATAACTTAATGAATTCAGAGGAGGAGCTCACCTGCTGCATCAGAGTCCGGCAGGTTCTGGTGGGAATTCGTGCTAAACAGTTCAAAAGAAACTCTGCCACTTTTCTGTAGCATGACACGTCTTCATGAGCCTGTGACAAATCTGACAAAATATTACAACATTTAGTGAAGTGGAACATAATGTGATTTTAATGGAGAAACAGGGATTAACCTCAGAATGTCATGAATGTTTTTAGCAACATCCCTCATCAAACATTATACTTTTTTTGAAGCTACAAAAGAGTATTTTTGTAATAGAGAAATTGTGATGTCAGTTATTCATAGAAAATGTGTTATGAGCCTAACTTTTGCTTCCGGTTCTTTTACATTCTAATAATTACACCTTTTTTTTTTACACATTTAAAATGTACCTTCTCTAGCCACAGCCGCTGCCAGTGAGCTCTGCAAGTGATTGGCCAGCAGAGCCAGTGGAGCGTTGGCCACTCCATACGCTACCACCATGGACACCAGGTGACCCGCGGTGCCCACCGGGTCAAGGCTCTCAGCGGCAGCATTGAAGTCCTGGTCTCCTGTGAGCGAGGTGGTCCTGAGCAGCAGACCAGGAGACACCTCCAGAGCAGAGAGACCGCTGGTGCCTGGAGCGGACGCAGGACGAATAAGTGTGTGCCATTGTACATTTTGCTGATGTTTTTTGCTGGATAATGATCATATGCAAACCCTATCATGTATTAGTTTCAGTGTAGTTCACTCGTTCAGACAGATATTTAAGCCAGTCTATAATGTGCCAGAACTGAAAAAGCTACATGGATGAGTTTAACATAACCACAAGGCCAGTTGTCCAGACAAATGTTTCAGGCTTGAATATTTTTGTCCACTGGAGGGGGAAGAGGCCCCAGGAGCGCTGGGAGGCAACAGAGGCTGGAGTTTTACTGGGAATGCATTTGTTGATACCCCAGATTAAAGGAAATGTGATCCATTTGTTCCAAATGGCCCCCAGACACCCCTTAATTCAAAAGTCCACAAGCTCTTCCTCTCTCCCTCCCGTCCTCCCCCCGCTCTCTATGATGGGCGTCATCCAACTGTTACAAAATGTATCCTTTTCTATCATTATCCGTTTGGCATGCTATGCCACTTCTCACTAGATCTTGGAAAGCTTGTCTCTTGTTGGCTTTTTAGCTCCTATATAAATCTCCTTGTGTCTAAGCATATTCTGCCTTGAATAGCCAATACTAGTGTGATGATTATTCAAGTCGTCAGGTCCCAGAATTATAATAAACTTCTCATGCCTCAGACATCCAGAATCTCCTGCCTCTCTGCACAACTCTAGGGTCCTTTCCAAATCCATGTCTACTCCCTGACCCTATGCACTAACCACTTTTGATTTGGTGCAAGAGCCCTCGCAGTAAGTTTGAGGGCTTTACTACCGCTGCAGGTGATATCGTGTCGCGCACTTATAGTCCAGATGAATACAACAGAATATTTTTCTACAATGGCACACTCCTGGATGAGTGAGGGATTACACCGACTTGTGAATATTGCAGAGGGAGTAGTAGAGGATTTGGACACCGTCTGGGAAAGGGCCTAGGACTCATTAGTGCAATACTCATTTCTCCCTTACAGGAGGGAGTGAGGTTCCTAGTCTGCTGGATGAACAAACTAAACTCAGATTAAAGTTTAATTTGAGTCACAGAGCTTCAGACAGAGTAGTTTGCGTCATACCCTCAGCTAATGTTGATGACATCACATGAAACTTATCAATTAACAAAATTAGCATCCCAGTAGAACCAATTGTTCCACTTTCAGCAGAGTGCAGTGGCACATTGCAAAACTCAAAAGAACAATCTTATAACTTGTAAATTATAATGGCATCAAAGTGCATATTAGTTGGTTCTGAGTTTATTTCACCAGAGTACTTCCGTGTTTTACTGAAACTCCTCCTCGCCCTTGGTCTGGACTGTGCATCTAAATTATCTTCATTTGAAAGGGTTTACAACTACCCCTCACTGCTAAAGACAAATGGGATACCCCTTCATCTCTCATGAACATGCTAAATGAAGAGCTAGGGCTGAGGCGAAGGGCTAGAATTGGGATTGGGCCTAAAACTTAAAACATTTTGGTTTCAAAAATGAACATTGGAGCATAGGCCAGGGAACATGCTTAAGTCTAAATGTCAGAATTACCTGCATTTCTTTCAATAAAGTCTTTCAAAGACCCGTAGAGAGGTTTGAACACGAGGTCCCATTGGCTCCACTGGCCTAAGTCCTCCAACAGGGGGCAAGACAGTAGACTAGACAGGGCCTGGTCCTTGGACATCTCCCCCAGGCGCCCCACCAACTCACACTCTTCAGAACTGTAGAGCACACAGGAGTGAAATACAGAGAGATATGGGTATTTTGCTGGTTAATACCTGAACTTTACAGAAATCTGGAGCTAGATCATTGTATTTTCTTATACAGTTTAGGGCTGGGCAATATGGCCAAAACATAAAACTTATAAAACTTTGGATGACTACAATTTTAATTGCTTTTAATCAAAGTCACTGTCACTGCTGCTCTTTAGGGAAGCTCATAATATCTTAATATGCCTGCTATTTATCAAGCATAATGCCTATGAGCCTTTAGTCTTCTACTGAAAGTGTTTTTCAGACTTCCTATAAGTGATCTGTTCTTCTGTATCTACCTCTGTATCTACCTGCGTTGCACCAATGAAATTTCCCCATGTGGGACAATAAAGGAATATCTTATCTTATCTTTAGTTTATTGTAAATTGGTTTAATTAAAATGTGTTTATATATATATATATATATATATATATATATATATATATATATATATTTATTTATTTATTTATTTATTTATTTATAAATACATTTGAATTACAATTATAATTATAATAGCACAGGAGTTATGGCAACTGCTCCAGCTGGTTGATTCCGGATCAGGATTTCACTAGCTTTTAACTCGTAACGCCAGAGCAAGTCGGGGGAAAAAATTAACGCAAAACTACCCAGAAGTAGGTAGGTTGTGTTCAGTCTCAAAGCACATGCGGCTCTTGTCAAAAAGATGCTAGATTGTTCAGTTGACTCTTCGTGAAAATCTTTGCGAGGCAAAAGCGGCACTCTGGGTCATCTGAGAAGGAACAATAAACTTGTAACTTTCACAGAATAAACTACTTAAGGGTCCTCAGAGCTGGGATTCAAACTCACAATGCCGGCCGCACGTGGGGGAAGTGTGAAAACAGTTGATGTTGTCCGCTCACAGCAAAGGTGCCCTCCATTTACTGATGTAACAATGAAATTTCCCCATGTGTGGACAATAAAGGACTATCTTATCTTATCGTATCTTATTGAAGATGCAAATTCGTTTTAATAATTCTATTTATATCCCAGGCCTAGTGCAGTTATTAGCCAATTATGAATAAAGAAGTTTCAGCTATTGTGAATACACGTGCCACATTTACGTGATGACAATTTCGAGTTATGAATAATGTTTGTGTCTTCTCCTTTTTCATAATTGCAGCTTTTCCATTGCATTAAAAGTACAAGAAGAGCTCAGATTAAACACCGTGCAGTGCGGTGGTGCTGGCGGAGGTGCAGGGGCGCTCCGGATTCTTTTTGTTGGATTGAAATCAATGCCGAGGCTGGAGCACAATGCAAACCTTTTACCGTTATTATTGTTATCACATGAGCATGTGGTCGCAAGTGCACGTTCAAAGCCGGTGACCATAACAGCACCACAGAGCTGTTGACCTAATAATCCACCGCAGGAACAACGCTCCAACACTGGGGTTATGTGGGTCTGGTGAGTACTAGTCAGTTAATAAGGAACTCTTCACATTGAGTACATTTAATAGGTACACAAAACAGTACCAAGAACTCAGTGCTCCGATCCCCCAGTCAATATTTAGTCAGAAGAGCCACCCAGTCCCCCTTACTCGTGTTCATCAGCGACAGTGGCTGAAAATTGGTCTAACTGGCTTTTCTCCCCTTCATCCTACTTCCATTGAGCACTGTGATAAAACTGTGATGCATTAAAAAAGAAAAATACGATACATGGACAACTAAACTCAATTACCACCTACCTTAGTTATTCAGAATAGTAATTATAAAATGTATTTAGTCATTTCTCTTGTGGATCTGTTAAGTTTGTCTATGTTTGAGAATTAATTAAATGAATGAAGTATGTACCGTATTTTCCGGATTTAAAAAAAAAAAAAAAAATGAAATGCAGTTGCAAGTGTGAAAATAACACTTAAAATAAGACTTATAGTCCGGAAAATACGGTCCATCCTGTGCATACTTCCTGTTCTGTCTGGAAAGTACCAGCCCCAGAGAAGCTATTCCATAGTTCCTACTTTGTGTGAAAAGTATCAAGAACTGCCAAAGGTTCCTACTGTCTGAAAACCACTATTGGAAGAGCTGTGCCTGCAGAAAGCAATTTCTGTTCACACCCTGCTCACTGCACCTTAGACTGTCTAGTGTCATTGGATTTGCAAACCAGTTGTCATTGAGTGTCTCTACGCCACCATACTGCCACACAGCAGGAAAGAAGCAATAACACTAATAACTTCCTGTACTTGAGCTTTCATACATATTATGCAGAGCGAGCAAGCCCACCATGAGTTATGTTTAGCCAACAGCGCCACCTCGTAGTAGACAGGGCTCAGTCCTCCTCCGGACAGCTGCTTCTGCTGCTGGACCAGAGCGGCCAGTCTGTGCAGAGCCCCAAAGCCCAGGTCCCTGCTGTCCCTCAGCTTGTATTGAGAGCAGAGAGCCGCCTCTATGAACGAGAGCTGTGCCAGGAGAGATTGGAGACTGGTTTAGATTCCAACAACACAAAACAAGAATTGAGCTAGCTGTGAGAAGCCATACCTGCTCTGGGTCTGTGTGGTTCAGGTCTCCACACTGTTTGATGAACTCAAACACGTCCTGACGGGTGGGCTTGAAACCACCGTCCCCCAGCTGCGCTGCACTGCTGCTGCTGAGGAACAGAGCTGAGCCAAGGCACTCCTGGAGAAGCTGCAGAGGACACCACATTAAGCAGCTGCTTCACAGACACAGTATTATATACATGTTTCTCCCATCTGACTCACCTGCACGTGTTTCACAAGGAAGTCTAAGAAGGAGCCCATCTCCAAAGATAGGAAGTTTGGGAGGTGGAAGTGCTTGGTGAGTTTCTTCTCCAGTGCAGCCATGTGGGACAGAGTGATGGCAGAGGTCTGAGAGGACAGATTGTCCTTCACAAACTGCTGCACCACACCTGAAAAACAACTCTCATCACGAAACTGTGCTGAATTAGAGTCTACACAGGAAACATAAATAAGCTAATTAACTTGTGTATGTGCACAATCATTTTACTTTATGATAGTTGAGTCTATTACACAGCAAGATGGCAAGATGGATTTAATACAGATTGTCTATGTCCCTACCCTATATCCACTCCACTACAGAATAATAGGCTGGTCTACCTTCACTGGGCCTTGGAGTAGAGGCCTTCTCCTCAGGTTTGGCCTGCTCTTGGGCTTTGGCGCTCTTGTCCTTAAGCACCAGGTCCTGCGGTGCTGCCAAAGAGCCTCCACAGATGGACAACTGGAACAGAGCTGTGGCCAGACGGTCCCCAGAGACCTGTAGCAGGAAAGCCTGCACATGCTGAACACAACATCACATTCATCAAATACAATGTCATAATGTAATATAAACATTTGTGTGTCCTCACAAATGCTCCCAATGGAAAAAAAATAAAGTCCTTCCACTCAAGGCCATTGCCTCTCAGAATTGCATTACAGTATGTGTGATAAAGATGCTGAAACAATGATGAATTATTTGGTTGAATTTGTACTGATAGGACAGGGAAAGCATGACGTGTTGTTAGTTTTGCTTTTGTTATTAGTTCGTCTACGAATTTGTATTTAATGTTGAAGAGCACAATGAGGTACTGTGCCTTAGAGCAAAGTGGATAGAACTATAATGCAAATGCACTTCAGTTGAATTATAGGTAGAAATATTTAATTAACAATAGATAAGCTTTTGCCATCTATTGGCTTGCTTTTTTGTCTCTCTTTGTCTCTGCATGGTCTGTTCATGTCAAAACAGACATTACTGGTCAGGAGTCATAAACAAGTATTCAGATGTGCTCTGAATTAAAAGAGCTGTGGTCGATAAACTATTAGTTCTCAGCACTTTCAAACCCTTGCGACTTGCCTTGGTCATCTTGGGGCTGAACACTCCCTCTGCTTGTTTAAAGACGGCGAGCACCACCTCTGCTGCGGTCAGGCTGGCAAACTTCTTCCTCAGCTCTGCATTGGCTCCGGCTGCAGGAGCCGGGAATGTGTCCAACACACTCCTCTTTACTTTCCTCAGCCGCTCCAAAGCCTCATCCTCCAGCTCCTTCTGGATCTGCTCCCGGGCCTTCTCCAGTAGGACATGCTCACAGCGAGACACCTTTGACAGAGTCTGAAAGCACCACCACAACACCGGTCAAGAAGATTAATTCACAATTCAATAACTTCAATTCTTAGTGTTATTGGATCATTTCAAGAAAAAACAAAACAAAAATAACTGTAAATCATAATCACGATCATATTAAATTAAATAAGAAATTGTGTATAAATGAAACACAGGCACAGCGTTGATGTGGAGTGGACACTTAGTGAGCAAGTTACACCAGAGAAAGTTTACAAGAAAGTTAATTTGAATATCATTCATCGACAAAACAGGCTTAAGCTCAAAGGTGCTAAAGCAGAGCTTCTAAAAGTGGGGAGCGCGTACGTTTGGGGGGGACGCAGAGGCGTGCCAGGGGGGCGCACAAGACGCGAGTTCATTAAGCAGTGCAAACACATGGTTAATCTCTAAATACAAGAGAGCACTGGAGGAGTGGGTCAGCCTGCTTCTGTGCCCCACACACATTTTACAGTGGGTTTAGAACGAGTCATGGTTTGGCCTCTTGCACAATATGCGCTCCCTCCTCGGTCTCTCTGTGCGCTTATGTCCTGGTTCCCTTCGCGCTTGTCTCCTCCCTCCTCTTTTTGAGTCTTAGTTTTAAACTTCTAAACGCTTCGGACGGCTCTAAAGAATTTGTGTGCAGTCGTTTCCTTCCCGCGTTGATCCCATGCACTTTTCGTGTTAAATGTGAAACATTAACGCACAAGAGCTAGAAGCGTTCTTGGAGCAGATCAATGCGGTGGTCCCGAGTATCAGGTTTATAAGAGAAGATGCTAAGGAGAACCGCTTTGTCTTTCTTGATTGTTCCACTATTGGAGGAGAGGATGGGAAACTCCAGATAGAAGTTTACAGAAAACCTACACACTTTGACTCTAACCATCCACTCCATTCAATCTTTTTCTATGATGGAACACTCCTGCAATTTCTTCATGTTAGCTGCACTGAGAAGGGGTATATGGTCCATGTAGTTCATGTTTGAGTGTGCTGATTGTACAAAATTGTATTCAGACACAGGATCTTGCCATTTAAGATCTTCTGAGAGTCTGTGACATTATTGTGACACCACAGATATTGCAATATAATGGTTGTGATTACATTCTGAAGAAGCATTAGCACATTCTTTGTGCATGAGTGTATACAAGACCAAGACCAGCACTTTTGCACATTAGAGCTACAGATGGATACATACTGAAATAGGAAGGCCCACACTGTGGATGCGGATGCCCAGCTCATATGGAGAGTCACACTTGTACTGATCAGCCAGGTATTTCATGAAATCTGCCAGGTCGATTTTTATTATTTTGGTATTCATCCTTCGAAAATTGCGAAGTTGCTAAAAAAAAGAAAAATACATACAATATTAGAAAATTATGACGTGTTTTAGTTTTATACATTTACCGGTACTACATTCTTCAAAGCAGATTTTTAATTTCTCTTCCACCTATTAGACATCTATAGCGTCATGTTATAAATTGATACTTTGCAGTGATCAAACTGGGGAAAACTGCATACGTTACCATGGTGATGCAAACGTTAACGTCAGGCGGTTGTGATCAATCCGTTGGACTTGTTTAAAAGCACGAATCAGCTGATGTAGTTTCACATAAATCAGTCTTTTATGGTCAGTATGAATTAAATTAAGTTATTAATTAAAATCTGACTTGTGTAACAGGGCTTCAGGCAGAGCAGTTAGCTTCACCCTCCAAGTAAATTTGTTTGGTTTGCTAGTGGCTGATTTGTAGTATTTTATGTAATTTAAGTCATATAAACGCACTCTCACTACATTGTACATTACATTTTCCCAATTCAAATCTTGCTGCTCTGCTTCATGACTTGTCATCCATATGAGCAAAGGACCAAATTTGTATTTTGATTTTTGTTTTATGATCACAAATTTCTATACCAAACCAGTTTATTTGGTGCTTGGATTTTATCATCACCTTTTATTAGTTGACAAAACATCTAGTCACATATTTAGTATCATAACAATAAAACTGGATCAAAGTGACAGGATTGTGAAGCGTGTGCCTGACCTTCAGTATGTCCACAGTTTCGATCTGGGGGACATCGTCATCTTTGGTGTTGCTGTCGATCTTGAACATGCGATGCACCAGGGGCAGTTTGCACAGCGGGCCCAGGCTCAGCTCCTCGTAATGCTTCTTGTTTTTGAGCGCCGCCAGCGCCTGGCTCAGCTCATACAGCGTACATACGCACGACACCGTCTCTGTGGCCTGGACCGCCATTTGGAAAGGTGAATTTAGGATTCATGTAAAAAGAAACGCAAATATCAACCTCACCTCTAGGTACATGTTGACCTCTCTGATGGTGTACTGCAGGTCTTTGAGTGCCTGGATTTGCCACGGTTTGATTCGGGCCGATTCCAAAGAAGAGATCTGCAGCAGCTGGCACGTTCTGGAAATCACCTGGGTATAAATATATGAAGAGTGACTTAAAAAAAAAAAAGATTAAAATATATGTACATTAATTGCTGAAGAATGGTAACATTTAAGCAGATCCCAAAGGATAAAGAACACTCATGAGAGAATTCAGTTGGAAACATGTTTCACTCTGTTTTATAACAATGTCAAAGTGCACATTATTCACAGGGAAATACGGTCTGCTCATCACAAACATGTGTTTTTGGTCCGCCCTGGACTGAGATGAACGAAGCACAACAAATGATGGATACTGATGGATACTGATACTGATGGATACTGATGATGGATGTTGGATACCTGGAAATGTATTTTTGGCTACCGCAAAAAGTAATAAGAAAATGGATGACAGAGATGGAGCAGACTATCAAGAACTGGACTGAAAGATAATTTGAAAATGGATAACTGTTGCCAATTTCAAACAAAAAATTTAACATTTTCATTGGGAAAATCTCCTGTCAACTGAAGTTCGTGAGCAGGACGCCTCCACCTCTGTCTTCGGACCACACCTCTATTACCCAGAAGCCTTCTTATACCAGCCTAACGCCTCAGGCACCGTTTGACTCTCCCTCCCCTTGGAATATGCTTTCTTTCAGCATTCAGTCTTCTAAGAGGGGGGGTCCCGAACCGGCTGGGCAGATTGCCGAGACAGATCCCCAGCCAGAGTCTCTCGTCCCAGACGTCAATATATAATTGCTATTTGCACAGCTTCGTTTTTCATGCTGATGGTTTTCATTTTTGTTTTTTTTTGCTCTTTATGTCTTGTGTTTTATTAAAAGAAAGACAATTGGAAAAAGTAAAATATCTGTACGTGACATTGGCATAGCTCACCCTTTCTTTGGTGACGAGCTCTCCCTCTGTGGCAATGTCTCGTATCACACCTTTCATGAGGTCATGGACATTCTCCGGGTCCAGCCTCTTGTTCCAGCTCCTTCCTCCTCCTCCTCCTGTGTCCTGCTCCATGGCCTCCACCGCCCTCATGTTGGCCCCGTGCACCTCCCTCAGCTGCCTGTGGTAGCCCTCTGTGAACATGCTGCTACTCTTGGCTTTTGGTGCGCTCGCATTCACCCCGGCGTTCTGCTCTTTGGGTACTTTTGCTCCCAGCGCAGGGAAGTCGTTGTCAGAGAGGAGGCTTGATGAGGACGCTTTCACGGTTGGTTCTTGAAGACTTTTCAATGCAACTGAATGATACAGAAATATGTCAAAATGAATAAAAGTGCAACAACCATTTAGAGTTGAATAGTGTTTTTGTATTTTATATTATAAACCCTTAAAATGCCACACCATCAGAATGTTCAAAAATCCAGAGTGAAGGTGATTGTGTATTTCCAGGGTAGAAATAGTAAATTTACTTAAAAAAATAATTATTTCTAGCCTGAATGGACAATTTTTTTCAGCAATTTTTTAATCATATTTCCTCGTGGCGTGGATAAATCATTTGTCCTGCCACGTATCAATCATAAAACGCACCTACCGCTCACCTGCAGCCGCGTCAGGCTCGTCCCCACGTTTCCGCGTGCCTAAGCGCATGGATCTATCATAATATAGTTCCCTCAGTGTACGGGGCAAAATGAAGACGGAGAAAGACAGTTCGAGCTGACGCAGAAGTGGACAGAAATCTACGGGAGACGAGAGATGCAATGCGCTCCGTTGCACTAATAAACATACGCACGTGTGTGTTGTATCAGTCCGCACGGGGGAGTGCGCATGCGCACTTCCGCCTGCGTTCTCAAATCGCCGAAGAATCGTCCATTGCGCCTTTAAAATTGTAATATAGCTACACATTTTGTAATTTTTTTTTATATTTATACTATAATTTCCGTATATATTGTATAATTTATCCAGTAAAACCTGAAAACAGGATTTTGCCTTTATCAAAAAGTGTCATAATCTCCTATTGAATAAACAAATCATGTCAAATGTAGCGGTAGCGGCGATGATGGCTCTCGCCACCTGCGAGACCGCCTTCCCGCACGACCGCCTTCCCGCACGTCCATGTTTTCTGCCAAATAACGCTCAGTAATTCACCGTTGAGGATTGCGTAGTTTGCGAATCAAATAGTAGTTTGTCCTTTTGACAAATTGCAAGATTGTGCTGAACGCAGACCTGAGCAGGGAGAAAAAGAGAGAGCCTCAATGACCCGTGACTTTTCATTGATGTTCAAGGGGTCAAAAATACCCGAGTTGTGGCAGAAAGAATATAGTCTAAAGAATAAAGTCTAACGGCTAAAGAATAAAGCCTAAAGAATAAAGCCTAGAGACCCGCCGCTAATGCTAATACTGCGGCACGAGAGGAAATGTCCCATCATAATAAAAGAGGAAGAGGAAGTGAAGGCATTAATTGCGCCCCTGCTGGCCAATGGACATGAGAGAGGGGACGCGCGAGAGGGGACGCGCGAGAGGGGACGCGCGAGAGGGGACGCGCGAGAGAGAGAGGGGACGCGCGAGAGAGAGAGGGGATGCGCGCGAGAGAAAGAGAGGGGACGCGCGAGAGAGAGAGAGAGGGGACGCGCGAGAGAGAGAGGGGACGCACGAGAGGGGACGCGCGAGAGAGAGAGAGGGGACGCGCGAGAGAGAGAGAGGGGACACGCGAGAGAGAGAGAGGGGACGCGTGAGAGAGAGAGGGGATGCGCGCGAGAGAAAGAGAGGGGACGCGCGAGAGAGAGAGAGAGGGGACGCGCGAGAGAGAGAGGGGACGCACGAGAGGGGACGCGCGAGAGAGAGAGAGGGGACGCGCGAGAGAGAGAGAGGGGACGCGTGAGAGAGAGAGGGGACGCGTGAGAGAGAGGAGAGAGAGAGAGGATAGAGAGCGAGAGGGGACAGAGAGAGGGGACAGAGAGAGAGAAAGGGGACGCGCGAGAGAGGACAATAGTGAGAGGATGCGAAGGAAAGAGGCAAACTCCCAGTCCATTTGAAACAATTTCTTAAAGCCCACTCAGCTTTAACAAACGGGGGCTTTGTACTTAAGCTTCATGTCAGAGGTTTGGGTCTGAACCAGACGGCGCTTGGTTTCCAGAGTGCACCTAATAGTGACCTGGGCATTATAACATAACAACAAAATGAGCATAATATAGGCACTTTAATGTAAATATGGAACATAGAAGCAAAGTTTAGGAGAAAGTATACCGTTTGTGATGGATATACTGTCTCATGTATGTTAAACACACCTGGCTGATGGGCTGCATGTCTGACTGTGTCATCTGGTTTTTCTTGTGGCGCTTTCTGTTTCCAAGGGTTGCTAGGGGTTGTTGTTGTTGTTGTTGTTGTCTTATGGCGGTTGGCATCCGAGTGTTGCATTACCGGGGTTGTTGGGGACATCGCTGATGCCTCCAAGTTGTCATACAGGGACAGATATTGGCCAAAGGGAAGCTCCGTTCCAAAGTGTTCCAAATAGCAGCTTTGAAGCTTGCCCATTGGTGGGTTATCAAGGTTGTACTTCCTCATGACCTGCAACACGGGGAAGGTTAAAGGGGACATGTTACAACATTTTTCAAATACAAAAATATGAAAAATGAAGTTTTGAAGAGGAAGTCAATGGACAAACAATGGATTAACAAAGCATTTTACAAAAAGTAATAATGTAGTTTAAGTTCCAGATAAAAGCACAATAAATCTTCTTTTTTTTAAAATCTGTTTTTCTCTTTAACTATTTGGTACATTTATTTATCCAAACCACAGCAAGGTAAAAATATGCTCATCTTTTGTATTTGAGTAGAAAGGCCTAACCAGGGACTGGAGTTAAATGTAAAGCTGGTAAATTAATAAAAGTCAATAGCCCTTATATGCTATAAGCTAAGTTAAAGCTAATATATAGATTATTACTGTAGAGTATGATTTGCCTTGTATCATTACAGTGTTTCCCACCAGCCCTATTTAGCATAGCGGGCCAATAAGCCCCTTATCCTGAATCAATCAAAGTAAGAGAAGTCGAAGGGACATTGAGAGAGTGGACTCATACAAGTACCTGGGTGTTCATCTGAACCACAAACTGGACTGGACTCACAACACAGACTGTACAGGAAGAGCCAGAGTCGGCTCTACCTCCTGAGGAGACTCAGGTCTTTTGGAGTGACAGGGCCACTCCTGAAGACCTTCTATGACTCTGTGGTGGCATCAGCCCTCCTGTACGGTGTGGTCTGCTGGAGCAGCAGCATCACAGAGAGGGAGAGGAGGAAGCTGGACAAAGTCATCAAGAAGTCCAGCTCCGTCCTGGGCTGTGCTCTGGACTCGGTGCAGGAGGTGGGGGACAGAAGGGTCTTGACTAAACTCACGTCTATGCTTGACCATGAGTCCCACCCCCTGCAGGACACTATGTCCACTCTGGAGAGCAGCTTCAGTGACAGACTGATCCACCCTCGCTGTGTGAAGGAAAGGTTTCGCAGGTCTTTCCTTCTGCTGCTGTCAGACTAACACTGTTAGCCCTGAACATGTGTCACTGATCTTCATATTCATGTGCAATATTGTTTTTTCAATATTCTCTGTCCATATAACAGCTGTAAGAGAGTAATAATAATAATAATAATAAGAGTGTCACTATTGTTATGGTTTTTTTATAAGAGTTTTTTTCTATAAGAATGTTTTTTATAAGTTTTTTTTATTTTTCATTGTTTACTTCTATGACTACTTTGTGTTGCAACACTGGGATTTCCCCATTGTGGGACAAATAAAGGCTTATCTTATCTTAAGTCATTTTGATAAAAACAGCTCATCGTCATGACGAGTCTGGTGGTGATATGTAACTTGTGAGTGTAAAGACAATTAATATGTAAATGAGACTCATGCAAAAAGTCATCTGATGGATGATGATATGGAAGAAAGTTGTAAATAAGACCATCTGACTTAGTGTTGATTAATTTGATCAAAAACTAATTTTATTGGCCGTGGCTGCAGAGCCGCGGCGCGGTCAAATGCCCCAGCAGTTTCAGGAACCGCGGCACTGCCATATAGCCTCATGGCTAACCTTAACCCTAACCCTAATCCTAACCCTGACCCTAACCCTGACCCTGACTCTGACCCTAACCCTGACCCTAACCCTGACCCTGACTCTGACACTAACCCTAACCCTAATCCTAACCCTGACCCTAACCCTGACCCTGACTCTGACACTAACCCTAACCCTAACCCTAACCCTAATCCTAACCCTGACCCTAACCCTGACCCTAACCCTGACTCTGACCCTAACCCTGACCCTAACCCGGCGCGGTCTAAAATGGCGCGGTCAAATAGCGCAGCAGTTTCGGCCGCACGCCACGGCTCTGTTGACACTCCCTACTTTATTTGCAAGTTTTCTGTTTTAAGTGTTTAAAAGTTAATTTGTTAAGAGTTTTTTAAAAAAAAAAAAAGAATATTTACAAATACATTTGAAATAAATAATCTTGTTACATCAATGGAAAATATTGATTGTTAGTCATATTTGTAAGTAAGTAAGTCAATTTTATTTGTATAGCACCTTTCACAGACAGAAGTCACAAAGTGTTTCACAAAAGCACAGTGTGTTCTGCTCTGCAACTTATCAGATTGCTATACAAATTTGAAACAAATTACGGATTATTTAGCAGCACTGCTATACAAGAGAAAATCCTTCATTTGAGCCCTGGACTGCTCTTAACAGTTAAAACAGACCTTAGGAACCGGATGTCCCCGAATGTGCCCTTTTTGTAGGGAAGTTTGCCCTTTTTTTAAATCCTACTACGCCCTTCTGAAATCCTCGGGGAAACACTGCATTATCTAGTGTTGTTATAATACGGAGGAGGCCCAATACGCTACAGATTTTCATAAAATATGTATTTATATTTATTTTTTAAATGGGGAACTGAGGACACGCAGTCGAGAGCCAAATTTGAAGCTGCGGCCTGAGCCGTGAGTTATGATAAAGCTCAAGATTGTTCTAAAATTGTTCAGGAAAGGTCACATTTTGTTGTAATATTTTGTACTTACTCAAATGAGTATCTCTCTAGCTTTAGTATTCACTGTCTGATTGTTTTACCACCCTAATTCCAATGAGTAATAACTGGTATGTCTGGCTCACCTCCATGACCCGCTTTAAGAGCTGATCCTGAGTCAGCTTTTCTGCCTGCCTGGGTGTTGTGCTGGGTACAGCCGTGGGCAGACTGGGTGTGCCGAACACAGGGCCCGTGGTATACATTGGAGGGCCCAGGAAGGAGAACATAGATTTGGGCAAACCGGCCGGTGTGGAGCTGGCAGAGGGCTGGGCTGTGGCAGTCATACTGGGCTCTGGAGAGTTTGAGGATTCTTGTTGCATCTTGTACATGACATGGATCACCCGCTTTCCTTTTACAAAGAGATGCTCGCTTAGAGAGTCCACCAGCTCTTCTAAAGTTGTGAAACCAAGCTGTGTTAAAGGCATGTCTTTCTTGTACTTATGAGTATATACAGAGCTCAAAGTCTTCAGCCGACATCCCTTTGGGTGCTCTTTCATCATGGTTTGAATGTTGTCGATAACTTCCCTCATATCCATTTTCTTTTCCTTGGATGTCGCTGATGCTGTGTTTGGCGGCTTCACAAGGCTTTTCCCGGTGGACTCCCGGTGGAATACTTTGCCGGCTTCAACGACCAGCTCTTCGTCCAGGCTGTCCACAAGGCTGGCTATGGAGTCGTAGCCCAGATCCGCCACGCACAGGTTGCGGCGGTAGGTCTGCTGGAAGCTCTGGCTCAGCGTTTTCACAGGGAGGCCACCAGGATACTGCCTCACCATTTGCACCAAGTCCTCCTCCATGACTGTCCAAACGCTGTCCAATGCACTGGAGAAAGGCAAAGGTGAATATTATATAATACAGTGGTATCTTTGAAATGTCTCCATTGTAATAACATTGTAATAACATTGTAATAACATTGTACATTTAATCAGTTAATGAAATAAAAAGAGAACTAGCCCCCAGTATTATGTGACTTCCTCAGCTATTTAAAGATACACTATGGAACATGGTGGCGGAAGTTCCCAATTGTCTCTATGCAGATGTTATTGGTTTGCCTGGAATGTTCCACAGTATGGCATTGAACATATCTATCTCTAGAGACAAGTGAATGATGGCACTGGTCTATTATTATTATTATTATGTCTTTTGTTTTTTGTTTTTTATAAAACACAAGAATTAAATAAAAGAGTTTAAAGCCATACTGTGGAACAATCCATCTAGGCCATGGGCGGGGAGGACAACATAAAACATGAAGCGGAGAACAACAGACATGTGATGTAAGCCTGACTGAGCAATCACACCTTTCATAAGACTTGGAATGTTAGGTCTTGATCACGTCACAATGTTTGTTATTTAGGTCATGACAGTAGAAGCTTTCAAAATTTGCAGTAGAAATGGGCATTATGGCTTGACATTTTTATCATTTAAGATTAATTTATTCCATAATTCACGATATACTGTAACTAGACGCTAGACCAAATACAGCTATAATATATAATATTTCTGCTTCAGCTCCTCATTAGTGTTTTTAGACTCTGCAGAGCTTCCAGAGTTGGTGTGTATCTAGATGTTGGCATTCGCAGTTAGTTGCAGTCTCTGTCTGCCTCCCTTTGATCAGCTGTAGTGTATGCAAATATATCACAATATTCAAAATTTCATATTGCCCCAAAAGTAAATGGCAGTAGATCATGATTCATGACCCAGGCCTGGTTTGCAGTAAAGAGTACTTTTCAGCAGGCTAAAATGCCACAGTTCGGTTTAAGTAAAAGCAATAAGCACTACTGATATTATTGTATAAATGTACCCTAGAAAGATTACACATTTGAATTTAATTTCTGAGTCAAATTCCAAAATAGTACTTATTTGTTTTTATTAAAAATATTGTTTAAAAGATGATTCATTTGAGTAAAGATAATAAAGGAATCGTAAAGGCAACACTGTATTGCTTGTTAAGTTTCCACTTCTGTGAAAACGATAGCTACGATGATGATGCTTTACAAATGGACAAATCAATATATATTTTCAGTACTTTTTCTTGCTTGTTATTCCAAAGGCTTTGACAGTAAAAAACAAGTCACGCATACATTCAAATACATGTACACATTCAAAGCAGGAAGGAAGCAGATGTTTACACACTCTGACAAAACCATTAGCATTCTTATGGAGTTTTAAATCCCGGTCTTACCTGTTGTAAAAGAGTGTTAAGTGCTTGCGTTGAGTGCTGGCGTTGTCTTGTGGTCTCTGGACACAGGGGCAGGGGTGAGAGGCTTTAAAGGGCCGGCCCCTCCCTCACACCATTTCCTTGGGTTTCATTCTGCGTTAGGAGCGGCAGAATGGAAAGTGAAAGTAAAGCCTGCGTCTCCAACAGCAACCAGCCCAGTCACATGACACCTACAGGCACAGCTGATAAGAGGACATGCATTTCATGAGAAGTAGATGACCATGTATACTGGGAAGACAAAACCGAATCTAGAATTAGATTTTTAGTTTAGAGTAAATTTATGTTAATACGTGACATTTTCTGACTTGCTCAAACACTGCTGTAGTACTCAAACTGTAAAACTATATTTGGTTCACAAAATAAAAATAATAGCAATGATTTTGAGGTGTCTATGGACAGTTTAATTACAAATAAACAAGAACGTGTCGTCACATTTTTCCTCTCATCATTAGAGGCAGGCAAATTGAAGTAGAATTTACAAGTGGATTATACTTGATTGAAAACAGGCAAATATTCTGTCTGAATCTGATTGATGCTATTTGGAGGATGATAGTGAAACATATCAAAATGGGCTAAAACTCACATGTAAATGATTAAGGCTGAAGGAGGGGAACAGGCTTGATACATATTTGAATACCACAATAAGAAACAGAAACAAAATACATGTTCAAGATCAAAGGCTGTACTTTACAAATCAAAATGATATAATATATATATAATAGTAACTTTCTTTTTTTTTTGAAGTGTCCTGTGGTCTGATACTAGTTCTGATAAAGCTCAAGATTGTTCTAAAACTGTTCAGGAAAGATCACACTCGGTCAAGTTGGTGGGATTTATTTCTATCTATACTTCAAACAAGTGTCTAGTTTAATACAAGGGTGTAACTTTGGATTCAGGGGGAGACAATTATTTCAGTCCCCTGCTCACTCACCCTTATACTAGTCCCCTGCTCCCT
Organism: Eucyclogobius newberryi; assembly: GCF_026437365.1. Lineage (NCBI taxonomy): Eukaryota > Metazoa > Chordata > Actinopteri > Gobiiformes > Gobiidae > Eucyclogobius > Eucyclogobius newberryi. Next base: position 24,958,239 of record NW_027315835.1, read on the forward strand.
CTCCTCTTAACAGGGAAAAATGTTGCAGATTTAGGACACTTCTACTGCTGCATAACATTTCATTTCTTCAACAAACTGACTCAAAACATCTTATTCAAGGAGAGAAAGTTAATGAGTGTGATCCTAAAGTCTTCATCAGAGACATGCGAGTGTAGCTGCAGTGTTCTGTTGTTTATCTGCTTTTATACAATTATTGTATAGATTTACTTCTAACAGATAATATTTACCAAAGTTGTAGACTTTTACATTTGATATTAGGTTCAATCAGTTTGTCCACAATTTAGTTATTTTGCGCTCTTAAGAATTCTGTGAGGTCATCCACCAAACTTCTAAAAAACATACTTTGGAATAATATGGGATTGTTAAGTAATGATGTAATTCGACTATTTAGACTATTGTCCAATAGTTTGGGCATCGGCTTCCAAGCTAAAATCTTAGCACACATGGGAACCAAACCAGACACTCCGCTCTAATGCACTCCTCCCTCCCATTACCTAAAGCAAATGCTTTCAAAAAACCTGTATCATACAGAGCTATTTCAGTGTGAAATAATTTGCCTCCATATTTACTACAGGTACTGTGGTACTTACTATGGTTTAACATGAAATTAAAGCAATCTATATTTAATAAAGAAGTTGACATTAAAGAGTGAGGGAAGGATGGCAGGCGGATCGGTGCAGCGGCTGCAGTGATGCAGTCGCTGCATTGGACCGTTGTGGTAAAGAAGAAGCTGAGTCGAAAGGCAAAGCTCTCTATTTACCGGTCGGTCTACGTTCCTCCCTCATCTATGGTCATGAGCTTTGGGTAATGACCGAAAGAACAAGATCGCGGACACAAGCGGTCGAAATGAGTTTCCTCCGCCGTGTGGCTGGGCGCTCCCTTAGAGATAAGGTGAGGAGCTCGGCCACACGGGGGGAGCTCGGAGTAGAGCTGCTGCTCCTCCACGTCGAGAGGAGCCAGCTGAGGTGGCTCGGGCATCTGTTCCGGATGCCTCCTGGGCGCCTCCCTGGGGAGGTGTTCCGGGCATGTCCCACCGGGAAGAGGCCCCGGGGAAGACCCAGGACACGCTGGAGAGACTATGTCTCTCGGCTGGCCTGGGAACGCCTCGGGATCCCCCCGGAGGAGTTGGGGGAAGTGTCTGGGGAAAAGGAAGTCTGGGAGTCCCTACTTAGACTGCTGCCCCCACGACCCGGCCCCGGATAAGCGGGAGAAAATGGATGGATGGAAGTTGACATTAAAGGTGAGTTATTGTTGAAGTAAAGAAGATGACATTTTTGTATGTAAACTAGATATTATTAAAACTTTTAGAACAGGTGACAGGTTTTGTGGGTCTGACATTGTTTGTAAAACGTATTCACTAACAAAAGATACGTGTTTATGATTGTGGAATCTACATTTAAGTGTAATTCTTTGTGTTGTTTTGTGTCGACCCCAGGAAAAATACGGTAGTTATTGATTCGTAATAACTGATGAGGATCAAACACAAATAAAAATACAAATCACTCTCCAGTCTGTTCAGTTTAATGGCAGTTTGGTGATTTTAAGTTGCTTTAGGGTTTTTAACTAAAAGGTTTTAAAACATAATCAGGGAAGCCTGGTCTTTCAAAATCTGTGCCAAAAATAGTTAAACCCACAGACTTTTTTCTGTTCCCTAATATCATCCCTAATATGATGAATTAACTCACCACGAGGCTCAGACAAACTCCCTCATTTAGCTGATTGTCTGTGAAACTCTGGACATTTTGGACCCGTGATGTCACATTTAACAATCCCATACCCGAAGCAGCGGCATACATCTCCATGGAGACAAAACGCTGGCGACATTCCACAGTCTGGCTTGTAGGATAACTTTCTGTTTCCTCCTCCAGAAAGTGACATACTGTTGCTTTGATTGTTCTGATCAGCCCAACACACATGTGGACACCGCACTTTACCTGTGCGTGGCATTCACGTCCATGAAGTTACGTCTTAATGCGTTAGACAAGATGGGGAAAGGTTGACCGTGTATTGACAACATAACCGGATACTGCCATGGGTAACGGGAGCTTGAGAGCACAAGTAAACGGGTGTACCTCACTGGGCAGCAGCGTCTCCAAGTTGAACGGGGAGCAGCAGATGGTCAGTTCTGCCGGAGCCAAACGTTTGAATCCAGGACGTGGGTGTGCGCGCACGAGCCCGGCTCAAGCTAACGTCAATGCTAGCTGATAACATCCATGGCACGCTCCCACTACGCACGCACGAGCCCAGCACAAGCTTACGTCACTGCTAATGTTATTTCACGACTTATGTTGAAAAGCTTTATGCACCATATGCAGTTAAAATAAAATACAAATTGTCCGTTGCATCGTTTATGCAGGAATAGCAGCACAAACAGCAGAATTAACGTTAACTCTTGAAGCTAGTAGCGTTAGCATGGTGCGTTCACGGGACAATAACAGTGGGAGATTTGTCTACCTAGCGCAGTAGTGTCGTCATTCGTTATCATTAATTAGATGCATGCGTGTAATAATAAACTATATATGTCTGTATATGACGGTAGTTTTATTTAAGAATAAAGTAGCACCAAATATGGCATAGTCAATTATAGCTAAAATCATCTTTGTCAGATTTTGGATCTGGTAATGGTCAGCTAATGGTTAGTATTTGTATTTCGTACTATTATTGGGCCTGTCATGGGTCTATCAAGTGGGCGTCATTATTCAACCCTACATGAGATGTCAAAATAATGAGGTTCAACATTTGTTTATCATACCTTGGATATTTCTGGGCCAAAAATCTAAATGATCAGAACTCAATTATTAGACCGGATAGATAATCAATGAATTTTTAGAGTAAACTGTTGTATTTGAAAGACAAAACACAAGGAATTTAATTTAATTTCTATCTTGATTTTTATTTCCTTTAATTTTTGCCTTTACCATATTAGTGGTTGTTTTTTTTGCACACTTTTCTTTACCAAAACCTGCACAGGTCTGAACATTCAGAAATCTGATTAGAGGTTGAGCGTTAGAGGGGCTGCAGGAGGCCTTCACATTCAGCAGGATTATTACAGTTAGGGGGGGAGCCTCAATACTAATTGCATTTCGTGACAGAAATAAAAATCAAAGTTTATTAGCACTCCAATATAATCATTTGCTTATTTTTACCCTCATGGTTGGCAATTGTGTAATATTTGAATGCAGCTGTATACAGGTTTACTAATCCCAAATCAGCAAATGCATGTAGTTTAGAGCAGACGTTGGAGGAAAAAAATTGACTGTTAAATGGTACATTTATGTCCAGGGGTACCTGCAGTTTATTGACAGGTGCGGCCCATATCTGTACAATTTCTATTTTCTTCATAAATCTCATGAGTGCAGCTTTTATTCAGGAGAGCTGTACAGCCCGAAAAGTACGGTACTTATATTCCTCACTGTATTTTTTAAGTTACACCTGAATAAGATAAACTGTTACTGTATAATTTTGCACGGGTGAAAATATTTTAATAAAAACAAACATTAAAGTACACGTTTTTTAATGAGTAAAATTGTTGCCCCCTATTAATCATTCATAGAACTCAAGACCAGTTCAGACCTGCTGCTTATCAATTTCATATGTCTATGTAAAAGCCAGTCAGTCATTTCATTTCATTGACCTCTATGACAAGATAAATGTCTCTGATGATGCATTACTCCATGGAATCCTTTTTCTTCTTCTTCTTCGGTGGTGGTGGGCTCTCTTGGGCATCATCGTTTTGCTGGATTTGAATCTCCTCCACACAATCCCTCTTTTTCTTCTTCTTTTTCTTACTTTTTACCTCCTCTGCTTGTCCACTTTCCCCTGCATCCAAACAGGTTGCACTTTCTGCCGCTTCACAGTCTTTACTCTTCTTTTTTATCTTCACGTCATTTCCCTCGCTCGCTCCGATCACGTTGTTCTCTTTTTCTGGCTGCGTCGTCTTTTTCCCGTACTTTGCCATGAACTCTGCTTCTTGCTGCTCCAAACGGGCAAGCTTGGCACTCATCTTCAGTCCGTGCCTGGCTCCTTTGTGGGCCGTCCGTCCGCCACACGCTTTCACCAGCTCTGCGTCGGAAAGCTTGGTGGTCGAGGACAAATCCAGCTTCAACTCGTCTTCATCTGAACTGCTGCTGCTGTCGCTGGAAGCGTTCTCCACAGCGCGCTCCAGGCCGGAAACGAGTGTGGCCGATTTGACAAAGGCCCCATACAGTTTGTCTTTAGCCCTGCTGTACTTCAGGGGTCTCTTGTTGGAGATGGCGCCGTCATTTTCGCTACTGTTCTTGTGAAGTTTGGGGCCAGTGTGATCAGACTCCACCTGAAGGCTCGCAGAGGTCTGGTTGAAAACGTGATCCCACCAGTGAAACTTGAACTGGTCTCCCTCCTTGTGCCCGATGCCGCCTTTGTCACATTTGACTTTCACTTTGATGGCACTTTGAATACCGTTTTCATCTCGCCCAAGCCCTTTACCTATAAAAATACAGATGCACACACAAAGAAGGCAGTTTTAATAAATAGAAAATACTGTTAATTATATGAGATAATAACAAATAATCATAACTATGTCATTGTAATAACGCTACTTCATGTGTGCAAATAAAAATCAAATATAGGATAATAACAGATGAGATGACAGATTGTAATAATATACTATTCAGTATGTACAACTATGCATGGATATGAAGTTTTGTAATGGAGGCGACTGAAAAGTTAAATGACCAATGCAAAAAAAAAAAAAAAAAGTACGGGACTGACATTAAATCAAATCAATTACTTTTTGTAAGGCCCAAATTCACAACAACAGCTGCCTCTGAAGGCCACAGGGAGAAATGAAGTAACAATGTCTGTGGTGGCGATGGAGTCAGACAATGTCTGTGGTGGTGAGGAACAATGTCCCAGAGTCCTCTGTCCTTAGACCCTCCTTCTCGGCCAGGAAAAACTACAAAAAAACCTCCTTGGGAAAAGTAAAAACCTGGAGGAGTTCCAGAGTGAAGGAGAGATCTGACTCTCACATTATAGTTGGCATAAAAATATCACATTCAGACTTAATTTTAAACTGTATACATTTAACAGCCTGTGGTCCAAATTTACTTTGGCCTAAATGTGCCTTAATTTTATTTGGATGTCCGTCTTTTCTCGATGTTGTTTTTTCTGTGCTGAATCTAAAAACAAGTACAAAATAAATAAATAATAAGTTTGGTTCACATGACATTTTGGAATTCTCAGGTAGAATTCACTGTTGAATTGTCAAAATTGCAAATTAGACCTGCTTTATTTTTTATCTTTAATTACTTGGCCCATCCACATGAAAAAATATTGAAACAAAGTTCAACATTTTCTCACTGATGATAATAAAACATTTGTGGATCATGTTTAAATATTTCTCCTAAAAAGAGTTCATCTGCCATAGTTATACATATATAGTCATATTCTCGCCGTGAATACAATCAGTTCATCAGATTACAATCAGATCATTGCAGCAGGACAAAGCACACCAGAGGAAGTATGATCATGATTTTCAGCTTTTTTAGTTGTCTTGCACAGCGACTGCCCCTGTACTCCGTCCCACATTATTTAGGGATGTTTCACCTTTTCACTGATGTCACACATGTATAAAACTGTGTGTATATTTGTCATAACATTAATAACATTCCTCACTTTATCGGGGTCCTCTCTTTCAATGTGATTAATTGGTACAGTACTCCCAAACGTGTTATAAGATATAAAGTTGAAAATCATGCTGTTTTATAGCAGTTTTCATCTGAAAGGCACGATGTCAGTCCCACCACATGGCCAAAACTTGTCCCACTGTTACTATTTTAATGTCACTGGTCACCCTATGTGCATGTGTCCACTCTTCATAGTAAAAGGCTAGTCCACTGCTGAGAGTGCAGTCCCTTCAGGCCCTTACCGTGCTCCCAGCCGTGGCGAAGCATCTGACGCTCGGCGAACTGGAAGCCCGAGCCCCGGGGCACTTCCTCGGCTCCAGTCTCCGCCATGATCAGAGACACAGCTGCTAAAACTCCTGCAATGTTACAGAGGAAACATGCGAGGATATTTCACACATACTTCACTGATAAGGAGTTCAAATGGATCAGATGTGGCTGCGGCGGTGTGGTTGTGGTCCACTAATGATGACGCAAGAGTTAACGCGACTGCGAGAACTGTTTTGTTTTTTACCCAGCATGCAGCACCAGAAGTATTAATTGTTTACGCCACAAGAGAAATCTGAAATTTCTCAGAGGATTGTTTTTTATTCTTTAATTTCAATTGATACAGACTCTGGAATATTGGATTCTAATCCAATTGCGATTGCAGCTCCCTCAGTGGAACACTACCGTTGTGTCCTTGGGCAAGACACTTTCGCCCCCAGTGCGTGCGAATAACTGATGTGTGATCGTGTGTGTGAAAGGGTGATTGCACTTTGAGTGCCTTGATGGTAGAAAAGTGCTATATACCGGTAAATTTAGCCATTTTACCATTTTACTTGGTATGTATCACATTGACAATACATCAGTATGTGTATGGTCAAAGTACAACTGGCCATGCTACATATGTAATGCATTATAGCTCCATATTTATTTTTTTATTTAGTAAAAAACATAAATTTAACATGTGATTTGCTTTATATTAGCCAATATAAACAGTAAGGATAGGCCTTAATACAAAATAATGAATCTGGTATTTATACCACTGCATTGAATTGTTTATAATCCTAATTCTTGCTCCTGTATGATTTAACAAAATTGTGTTGACACTAACAGGATGTGTTTAACTCTGTATTGTGTGTTATTCTTATGTCAAATGTTTATAATAATAATAATAATAATAATAAATAAAATTATAAAATAATAAGGTTTGTGTTCAGGCCATGACTCATTTCAGCTCCTTATCCAGAATTCCAGGTTCACTGAGATGCGGGGCACAAACTAGTACTGATTTATGATTGGTGCAGGTGCAAGGCCAATCAGGCCATTCAGAGCAGAGGAAATACAGATTGAAATATATTTGAAATGAGCATGGTCACAGACCGATTGTTCACAAAAGGGATAATTCAGAGGGGGGCATTTAACAGCCTTAAGTGAGTTACTGTACCTTGAATAAGGCTTGGAACATCAATATTAAGTCTGTAATACAGTGTTTGCCATGTTGTTGTTTTTTTAGATTACGGTTATGGTTGAAGTACTTTTATAGTAACAAGTACTGTCTATTATCATTTGGGACAGTCCAGAAGACTGAATTTAAGGGCCAATAAAACTGAGGGATACATTTGGCCTTGAGCTATAGTTTGGACACCGCTGGTTTAAACACACTGAATTTCAGCTTTGAAACCAACCCATATAGAAGACGCGTTTGAAGATCATTCTGCTCTCTGATTGGTGAATCCTCTTGAACCAAAACATATATAAATGCCCATCATGTCCCATGTTTGTGCAATGAAAAATAAATCAACATTATAGTTATATTTGATTTGAACATGTTACCTGGTATCTTGGACCACAGAGATGTTTATTAAATCTGAAATGGAAATATTCCATACAGTTCCTTCAATATGGACAAGTGCAGAGCTGCAGTAACAATTATTCACCACTAGAGAGCACTGTGATATAAGGATTAGAAGGTACTGTACAATTAAACAATCTAGGCAGGCAACTCTTAACCTAAGGCAAAGTTTAAAAGTGCTCCAATAGGTGTGAACAAATATATAATATTTTAAATACTATTGTGAATGCAGTTTTGAAGATGTGCAAAATTTAAGTATCGATTATATTGTTTATATTGTAGTCTATAATGGAACACTCCTGGAAGAATGAGGGATTACACCAATGTATTGTTCATAGTAAAATGCTGCAAAACGAGCTCATTTAAAAAAAAAGAAGAAAAAAAAGAAAAAAGTGATGTGGTAAACTGTCAAATAAGGGTAGCACAAACAGGCAGCACAAAACCTTCTGTTCCATGTTTCTGTAGTTCTTGTGTATAAAGTTGTGGTCGACCAGGGAGTTTTGTAGCATTTGTAATGTAGTATGTTTAATACTAGTAAACTCAATACTATTAACCCAAAGGCATTACGAGTAGCATCCTTTAATTTCAACGGCATATTGATCCCAATCAAAAATATTAACAAAAATTAGAAACCGATTAAAGCAATATAGAACATTAAAAACTTACCAGATTTTGTTGTGTGTACTATTCACCATACAGGGACAAAGGAGGGGGCGTTGCAATGCTTATTTCAAACCAAATCGTTTTTGAACAGAATTTGGAATGTAAAGACAAAGATGGCAGATATGTACTGGTTAAAGGAACTATTAATGGGAAGTTTTTTACGTTAGGGAGCAAGATCACCTTCTATACTAATATTTAGGACTTGATAGCCAACCACGCTGAGGGAACCCTAATCTGTGATTGGAATCTTTGTGTACAACCTACATTAGACGTGTCAACTCAATTAATGAAGAGTATAGGATTGATAATATCTGGAGGGATATGCTCCTATCTACATCACTGTACACTTAGAGGAAAAACTCAAAATAGCCTACTTAATGACCCTTTGTTTAAGAAAAAAATTCAAATGATATTTAAACTGATCGATATTTAAACTTGAACTTCCCGCCCATTGTCTGAGATGCTGTGAAAGCGATTTTGAGAGGAAAAATGATAGTCATTGCCTCAGCAGCAAAATAAACAAATGGAGAAAAAGCTAAATTATCTGCAATTATGCCAAGGAGGGGATTCCTCAAGTGCTACAGGAAATAAAAAATATAAGAGGAGAAATTAATGATCAAACCTCACATGAAATAGTTAAGAAAATGTTCTTTATCAAACGAGAATAGATCAAAATTGTCCAAATTAATAGCCCAGAAATTTAGAAAATAACAAGCTGAAATACATAAAAGAAAAATATGACGCAGGCAGAGTTAATGTAATCTTAACCAAACAAGACCAAAACTAATAATAATTTGAATCGTAGTAATCGTCTGTTACTATATCAGTCCAGTCTTTGATCGTTGGTCAGGTTTGTATATCCATTTCTTTGTAATGGCTGCAAAGTTATCCATTTATAGTGTCCATGTTGGAAGTTTTGAGGCCCAAGTACATAGTGCTAAAATTTAGTGGGATGGCAATATTAAAAACAGGACAGTCCCAGAACACATGAGTGGTTTGCCTCCTGGCTGCCACAGATGCTCCAACAGTTAGCATAGAGTTTTTCCAGCAAAATTCCCTCCAGACATATGATTTTGTGGTTCTCCACAGAGATGTACGAAAACACATTTTCCCACTCTTTGTCTAATAAAGTAAGATTCATTCAGAGGGTTATAATGGTCATTACTTTGTTTAATATCTTGGTTATAATAACTCCTTTTTTGTAAATACCTACAAATGTCCTGTTTCACTAAGCCAAAGGATCCTTTCAACACATCAAATCTTTTTGTCTACCCCTAGCCTCCTCTACCCCATTGCCTACTCTTCTACACCCTGTTACATCCCCATCTTTTTCTTTCTACTTCTTCTGTCTTGTTCATTTTATCTGTATATTATTGTGTATTGTACGTGCTGTCCCCCCCTGTCTGTAAATACCCCCCCCCTTTTTTATATATGTTCAGCATCATTGGGTCACTGAAAAGCGCTATATAAATAAAAGTTATTATTATTATTATTATTATTAGTATTATTGTCGGTGTAATCCCTCATTCGTCCAGGCGTGTTCCATTGTAGAAAAAGCTTCAGTTGTAGTCATCTGGACTCAGTTAGAAAAAATAGACGTTTCGACTCTCATCCAAGAGTCATTGTCAATAAAAGAATTTAGGTCGGGAACTCCGATATTTATACTCTTCTGTGGTAAGACCAGCCCATTGGGCGGAGCCTTCCTGAAGTAGAAAGAGTTGTTTGTTTCAACAGAAACTCCCCCCTTGTATCTACCGAGCTAGCCTATTCAGAATCTTAATGGGCTATTAGAATCCTCTTTGTCTTTGTGAGACCCTGGCTCAACCACCCTGAGTACCTGATTAGCATCTAGATGTCCTGGTCCTGGTCCTCTACCTTTCCAAGGGTTCAGTATACCATTATAGATACCAGGAAGATTGAATCTTAGCCCTCCATTCCAAGGGACTTCAGTCCCTGTTTATTTTAAACCAGGAAACACTTTAAGACAAAAACTGGTTCATCCTAAGGACAAGTTGCTGACTCAAAAACAGAGCAATGTAGTTTATTCGATCCAATGCAGTGAAGAAAGTTGTAAAGAACGTTACATAGGTGAGACTAAACAGCCTCTACACAAGAGGCTTTATCAGCACAGAAGAAATACAAGTTCAGGACCACAGAGTGCCGTGCATCTCCATCTTGAAGCCTCTAATCACTCGTTTGAAGACGGTGAGGTGAAGGTTTTAAGCAGGGAGAAAAGATGGTTTGAAAGAGGAGTCAAGGAAGCTATTTTTGTTAAAAAAGAAAGACCTTCTTTAAACAGAAATGGAGGGCTTAGGTTTCATCTTCCTGTTATTTATAATGGGATTCTGAACCCCTGGAAAGGTAAAGGACATTCAGATGCTAATCAGGTACTCAGGGTGGTTGAGCCAGGGTCTCACAAAGACAAAGAGGATTCTAATAGCCCATTGAGATTCTGAATAGGCTAGCTCGGTAGATACAAGGGGGGAGTTTCTGTTGAAACAAACAACTCTTTCTACTTCAGGAAGGCTCCGCCCAATGGGCGGGTCTTACCACAGAAGAGTATAAATATCGGAGTTCCCGACCTAAATTCTTTTATTGACAATGACTCTTGGATGAGAGTCGAAACGTCTATTTTTTCTAACTGAGTCCAGATGACTACAACTGAAGCTTTTTCTACTATTATTATTATTATTATTATTTTTGTGTGACGTTTCTACCTTTTGTTATCCAGACTTTAAATCTCAAATCTGTGTTGTTGGGGGCGATGCCTGGGACACCCTTGAACATCAAAAATGTAAATCATTGGTTATCTGACAAACCCACTGACTCTGAAAAGGGGGGTGAAACGTTGTAGGAGTTGCAGTGGTTATAGTAGAAGTAGTAGTACTGGTTAAACGTGTGGGTGTAAAGTAGCCTTATTTTGAAGGCGTCTCCCGGATCCGTACTTTTGCCTCGCTTCCGTTGACGCGTGGTATTGACGCGTGGTCTTGACGCCGTGTGCTCTCGCTCTCGCTCCAGTGCCGTGTCTGCGGGCGGCGTGTGCGTCTCGTCTCCTCTCGTACGTCGCGTCTCCACCTGACGCTCCGCCGTCTCTACAAACCGCCCCGCGCACTCACGCAACTTTAAAACCAACACGTCAACTTTACAGCGGGTTTTTGGACTTGTCCCGCGCCGGGAGACAGTGGACCGTGGACACGTATTTTCCTCCCGTCTGCCGCGTGTGACAAGTGACTGATATTCTGTTGGGACTTGTAAGCGGTAAGGCTGTTTGTGTCTACTTTGTATTTGTCTTCTACTGGAATATTCCTCCGTTTCTAGTCCAGTTTAGCTCTACAGTAGTTTAATGTTCGTTCACACTTATCCTGATTTGTTCCTGGATTGAGCCCATTGTAGTCCGGATATAGACCTGCTTTTATCCTGGTTTGGTCCTTGGTCCGAACGCATCCTAAATTTGAGTGGAGTCTTTAATCTTTTAGTCTTGGTTTAGTCCTCTAATTTTGTCCTTTAGAACTGGTTTGACCTGAAAATGACTATTCTAAAGAAACATTTTCAATATGATGAAATTATGATCTAAAATCAATATCACTGTTGTCGAATTGTTTTTTATTTTTGGACGTTGCATTACATTTGTGGTTGTAACTATAAGTTTGTAGTAACAGAAGTAGTAGGAGTTTTGTTGCTGGTGTAGCCTTGTTTGTAATAGTAATATTAGTAGTTGTAGAATAAGTAATAATTAGTTGTTTAACTCTACTGTACTCATCCAAACTTTCACATTGCCAAGTCACTTTACCTTAAAGTAGTTTTAGTGGAAGTAAAATGTGTAGAACAGTTAGTTATAGCAGTTTTAACAATGTACTCAAAAGTAGTAGTAGTAGTAGTAGTAGTAGTAGTAGTAGTAGTAGTAGTAGTAGTAGTAGTAGTAGTAGTAGTAGTAGTAGTAGTAGTAGTAGTAGTAGTAGTAGTAGTGTAATAAGCAGAATAATTAATGATAGTGCAAACTCTGTTGTTTACATCAAACCTTTCACATTACCATGTCACTGTACTTCAAAAGTTGTAGTAGTAGTATATGTACAGTAGTAGTAACATCGTAGAAGCTGCTGTAAAAACTACAAGATATTTAGAAAGATATTTAGAGCATATTTACTGGTGCAGGGCTGCATGCTATTGGAAATGATATAGCTGTTAAGTACTGTGACATTGATTTTATTGTGATATTTTATACTACTTATATTACTACTTATATATTAACTGCGGCGTAAACCAAGAATAAATGTGTTTGCCAATATTGTGATATCAATACTTTTGTGATACTGTATATCGCGCAGTGGTAGTAATCTAAACTCTTCACACATCCAACATTCCACCACTACTGTACTTCAAAAGTTGTAGTAGTGGTGCAGTATGTTTTTTAATGAATGTTCATCATGAAATTAAGATTTGGAGCCATATCATGAGTTTATTTGTCATATCGCCCTGCCCTTTTGTATAATTAGGCCCGAGCGCCACAAGCTGGCGAGAGGCCTATTAATCTCGTAAGGCCGTGCGAAGCACGGCTGCGAAAGTGCGCACGTAGTGCGCACGAAATCGAGCGCGAAGCGCTCGCCCACTTCCAAACACTCACTAACGCACTCCTTCACTCATGCACGCCCCGTGCATACTAATTAGTAGTAGGAAAATGGAACATTACCGTTGTAAACGGGCGAAGCCCGTGCAAAAGTGCGCACTAAACGAGCACTTTACATTGAGATGACGACCGCGAAGCGGTCGTCATCCCCATATAAAGCACTCATTTGCATGTTCCGTGCATGTTCCGTGCATATAAGCATGTAATGCAAAAATGAACATTATTACTGTATAGAGGGCCAAAAACACAAAGTGGGCGGAGCCCACCCAAAATTAACGAAAGTACCCGTCAGTGACCAGGGACCCACACCATGAGGTAGGAAAGCGCGAGCGCTTTCCGAAAATGTATAGTTTATGATATTTGGAAAATGGGAAACATTGTTTTCGTATCGGAATATTATTCTTTCTTTCTTTCTTCTTCTCGGGACCAACCCCCCTATTTTTCACCCAGTGAACATTGACGAAAAGTCACAAAAATTTGCACACCTCTAAAAATCATGCCTCTCTACATTCTGGCTATTTCCCTTTTCTAAAATAAAAAAAATTGGCGCGTCAGCGCCCCCAAATGTACCAAAAATGCATTGAGAGATGGGAAATGACCCAAAAAAAATCTGATCGTAGAATCATGAAATTTGGCGCAGAGGTAGATGGTGACAAGAGAAGTAAAAAATATTATTACGGCAACGCCGTCCGCCCAACCAAATGTCGACCATATTGCTTCAAAAATGGCTAAACATGACTTCGGAGTTTTTCCAAACGTCGTACTTTTACGAACTCCTCCCAGGGCGTTGGCCCTAAAAAGCTGAAATTTGGTGAAAATGCTACTGAGGAGTGGGACATCAAAAGTTATCCAAATTACATTGATACCTGTCACGGTCTCTGTGCGGCGAAGCCGCAAACTGTAGCAAGAATTTCAGCGGCGGCATAGCGAGGGCCGATCATTGCCGCTTGCGGCTATATTTATGATTTACTATTGTTCAGCAACCCAAGTAAATTATAATTGTACCTTTTGTTCATGGCATAAACTGTAAATATCAGCCAATTTAAGCCAATTGATGCTAGCAGTTTTAGCGGCTAATTTGGAGTTCCACCACATGACCAACCACAGAGCCAATCAGGAGCGAGGTAGCGAAGGTACACGCCCCTTTCTGCCCACGCCGCTGGTTCCACGCGTAACGACGAGCTGTGCTAATGGTCTATCAAACCTGTTGCCTCCTGATTGGTCACTTATAATTGTTCATATCTTGATTTTAAAAAAGACAAAAGCAAAATAGAAACACCAGGATCATTCAAGTCCAGAATGACTACTCTGAGAGCAGCAGAAAAAGAGGCGCAGATCTGTCAGTAGAAGGTGAATGGGAGCCAGAGCTGAAGGAGTCGGTTCAAACATTCATACATCGATCAAAATGCACCTTTGAGTAAACTAATGATGAAGAAACACTGTTATAACAAGCTTGATTTGGCATATTATATCCCCTTTAAGAGCTAAACGTTGACCCTCTGCACCGCGCACTCCTCTGGTTCTTCCCTTCTGCTGTTTACGTTCCAGCCTGCACTTGTTTACCGCGTGGCACGAGGCCGGGCTAGTTTTAGATCTTCAGCATTCTCTGGCATCTTCTGCAGCGGCTGCTTGAATCCACCTCCCTGGATCTTAATAGTAACAGATTGTATTACTTCTAGAGCTGCACAATATATCGCAAAAGCAACGATACCAAGCTTCTCCATCTGAGTATGTTTGAGTATGCACATTAAGTGCCTTAATAAAGGTTTAACTATGCACTATGTACATTTTCTGGTGGAGGGTACGCCACTTGCTTGTCATCATGGAGATGATAACTGCCCAGCTGTAATCTCGATATTTTTTGGTATTCTCTCGATAACGACATTCAGACAATATTTTTTAGAAAGCATCAGAAATGTGCTATCATTTAGCAAGTATCACAAAATGTGTGTGGACCATAAAATGAACCACCAAAGTGCAGAAATATAACCAAATCTGCTTTATACATATAGCACATTTTGCAAACAAACAAAAATTGGGTAAATGGTCACATTTATATAACGCTTTTCTACCGTCAAGGAATTCAAAGCGCTTTATCAGTCACACACACACACACACACACACATATATATGCTGGGTGAGTCGGGTTGAGTGCCCCGCTCCAGAGCAGGATTCGAACCACTGACCAGAAGACGAGCTCTGAACTGCTGCCACCGTATACAACAGTTTCCAAAGTGCTGCACTCTAATATTGTCCGTTCAATTCCACCAGTCTTAAGAAAAACAAAACCAAACTGTAAAACCAAAATAAAAATAAAAAACACAATAAAAAATAATGATACATGCAAACAATATATAGACAAAAAAATAAAGGCCGTGGCTACAGAGGCGCGGCGCGGTCAAATAGCCCTGCAGTTTTAGGAGCCGCGGCACGGCCATATAGCTTCATGGCTAACCCTAACCTTAACCTTAACCCTGACCATGACCCTGACCCTAACCTTAACCCGGCGCGGTCTAACCCGGCGCGGTCAAATAGCCCTGCAGTTTTAGGAGCCGCGGCACGGCCATATAGCTTCATGGCTAACCCTAACCTTAACCCTAACCCTAACCCTAACCCTGACCCTAACCCTGACCCTGACCCTGACCTTAACCCGGCGCGGTCTAACCCGGCGCGGTTAAATAGCCCAGCAGTTTCAGGAGCCCGCGGCTCTGTAGACACTCTCAAAAATAAAATACAAAAGGCTTCATTACTCTGTTATGCATCTATTATCATCTGTTGGTGCCTTCATGTGCTCTTTGCTCGGGGGAACCGCTTGTTTGCGTTCATGATTTGATCAGGGAAGGTCTGGATTTTGAAGTCGCTAAATTCTTGCCCTATATCTCTTATTCTCTCCAAAAATGTAAAAGATCAATTTTCATTTTTACTTAGCCAATCGTTAATTTACATTTACTTCTGCACAATCTGACAACTGACAATAAACCTTTATATAAACCCTTTATTTGAACGTTTAGTCAAAACACTCAGGAGGATTTGCCAAATGAGCAGATTTGCTGTCGACTCCACGAAGCAGGTGACGTGGAGTGTGGAAGTCGAGCAGCAGCTTTTGACCCGATTTCCCGATTTGTGCGAGCGAAAACACATTTTCTCGGTTTGCTGACGACAACGTCTCATAGTTGATACATTTACACCAGGCACAGATTTGAGCTTTCTTTTCAAACTGCCTCGGTCTGCTGCTGCATTAGCCCCATTAGCGCTGCGGTGTAAATGAAAGCCTGTTTACTCTTCAAACACATGCAGGGCCATTTCATTTAACGTTCTCTCTTCATGATTGCTCTGTCTCTTTCTCAAATGTGTTCTGCTGCTGTGGTCCCCTGCCGTGTTTGTCTTTCCTCCTCCTGCTCTTTCCCCCGCCGCTGTGGCTCCGCTCTCAACCCGGTGTGAGCGTAGACAAGGCAGCGAGGAGCTTCCTTAAAGGCCGGAGAAGGGCACTGATGGGGCCCAGCCGGGTTCCTGAGTGGAAACACTGACAGAGCAGCAGAACTCCATGATAAGAAAAGTCCCCACGCAACTTCCCAAACATCCTTAAACAAAGGTTTTGATTCTGGAAAACGTACAAAACTGCTGTGTGACTATAAACAGGCTGAAGAATACTGAAAATGCGTCGATGTTGCATGTTCTCTCAAGTTTTAACACTCAACTCAAGTTCAAACATGTTAAAGAGCATTTTACCTTACTTATATCTATGTGAGACGGGCTTCTACTCTGACAATGTTCAAATCTAAGCTAAAAACAGTTTTGTTTAGCTGCGCATATGACTGAAAGGATTTTTTCTTTGCACTCTTCTCTTTTGTTTGTGATTTTATTAGTTTAGACAATCAGTTGGATTGATCATTTTTAATTTAGTTAATTTTATTGTATTTCTGTTTCTGTAATTTCTTTGTGATTTGAATGCATTTTTCCTGCTGTGAAGCACTTTGAATTGCCTTGTGTATGAAGTGTGCTCTACAAATAAACTTGCCTTGCCTTATATCTCTTCTAGTTCAGGTAACACACACTTTACTTCGCAGCTTTTTGTGAAATGAATATTGTCAGAAACATACCACCCATACTGCCCGGTACACGTTGTTTTGTCCAGTCAGATATACCTTTTCAGATGAGAACCATGTGGGAACAGATGTCTGTGAGCGGTGTTGACAGTGTTGACTTGTTGGTGCACATGATTATTGAACATTTTACTCAAATCAACCTAGTTTATACAATATTTTAGCATCTTTTCCCTCGTTCAACACTTACGTGAACCGAATTCCTGCTCAACCAAAAGTGCCAATACAACAAAAGTGCGAATCTGTAGCAACAAGAGGCAAAAGTGGTAAGAATAATTGTCTGTAAATCTCCAGCACAGGCTAATATTCAGTTTGAACAGACCACCAGCTTAAAAAACGGGCTTAAAGCTTTGTGTTGACACTTTGGTGCGAAAGAAAGCTTGGCACAAAATGTGATTGCACTGCTCCTTTATGGGTTTGTTGTAAAATAATTATATAGTGTTACAGTAGTAATAAAAGCTGCCCTACTACATTTGTAACAAGAATTATTAGCAGCTCGGCAGTTCTGGTTCTGAAATATTGGTGTTGGTATCTCATGTAACTTATAGCGCCCAATCTTTATTTTATTGTGAACAAACTAAAACTGCAGGTTGGGGATATCATTTTATCTGGCAACACAGAGTCAGAGGTGACCTGAGCCTGACTGGTCATCACCTGCACTAGAGTAAAGTCCAGAGGCTCTTGTTAAATGTTCCAACTGAAGAAGTTGTATTGTTGTATACTCTGGTGGTGTGGGGGATCGTGTAAGGAAGAAGCACTTGAACCCAACATGTACTGTATATACTGCTGTGGAAACCATTGAGTTTGTGCAAATGAGTGAGCAAGACAAACTCTGGAGAGAAAAGGGTTTACAGTGTGAGAAGAGATCAAAAGATTTCTTATTCAGAAGCTGCTAAGAAACGTAAAAGCCTGGTAGTTCCATCAGTTTGGAGTTTTCAGTCAGAAGATCAGGAACTATTGACATGGTTTTAGACATTGCAAAGCGGTTTATGAGGGTAGAAAGTTGATGGAGGAGTTGTTACAGACAATTAAGAAGATGATGCAGCTGGAGGAATAACTTGTCAGAGACGAAAATGTGACGAAATGTGTCTGTCTTTCTCGTCTTATAGAGAGAAGCTTATTATGACCATCCACCCCGCCTTGCAGTAGTGTTCTCTCTACCTTCTGAAGATGGATCTATCACCTCCAAAGAAGCTGGTTGTCTGACGCCCCGTTGTTCTGGACGTTTGTGGCCCCCAGATGCGGACACATAGCTGGGATTTAGCAGCCGGCTGTGACCTCTCTCCCTCATGTTTGTGGAAGCTTCAGTGAAGACGGTCCTGGACAAGTGAGTGTCTGGAGGCATCATGGGGAAGGAGCAGGACTTACTGGTGGCTGTGAAGAGCGGAGACCTGCTGCTGGCCCACAAGCTGCTGGCCAAAGTCAAGGGCAACAAAGCAAGTGAGTACTGGGGTTTAAGCATTTGTCCAAAAGTCTTTCATCTGTGTGCATCCTGATCATATATTGTTGACTTTGGTGTTTTGATATATTTTGTAATTGAAAAGAAATCCCAGACCAGTCTTGCAACTCTTCCCAGTATGAGTTAGGTTGTATCCATGCTGGTCTGGGTCTGGTCCGGGTCTGGTCCGGGTTTGGTCTGGGTCTGGTCCGGGTTTGGTCCGGGTCTGGTCCGGCTTTGGTCCGGGTTTGGTCCGGGTTTGGTCCGGGTCTGGTCCGGGTCTGGTCCGGGTTTGGTCCGGGTCTGGTCCGGGTTTGGTCTGGGTTTGGTCTGGGTCTGGTCCGGGTCTGGTCCGGGTCTGGTCCGGGTCTGGTCCGGGTTCGGTCTGGGTTTGATCGAGATGTAGACATGGTTTGGGTTTTCTGGCTTAGTTCTCGGTTTTGTCTCAATTTTGTCCCAGTTTGATGTAGTGTCTGTAAAACGTTGTTTCTCATCAAACGCTGACTTGATTTTATGATTAACCGCCTTATTTCCAGTGATGTTTGTAGGTTGAGCTGAAAGTAGTTTCCTGTTTACTCTGGCTTTTGCCACGTCTCCCAGCGTCTTAAACTTGGAATGACGTCATCTTTTTTGTGAAAGGCTGAGGTCAAAAGTATAATGTAGGTACGATTTAGGTTTTATTTACTGATGTTCGGGTGGTGTCAGTCGCTCGCGAAGCAGAGCTCTGGCATGAAAAAGCGCCCTGCTGTTAAGGCACAGCACATGTATGCACAGCTTCCGGCCGCAGTGTCGTGAGTTTGAATCCCGACTCCGACAATTTACTGCAAGTCCTCCCTTCTCTCTCATTCTCCATTTCACGCTTCATTAGACAGGAACTTATAACGCTTACGGCCCAAAACCTTTAAAAAAGAAAAAAAAAAATCCCATGGCATTTACAGAACTCCAAGTGAACATTTCTGTGGGTCCAGCATTATGTCTTAAGAGTGAACACACCTTAAACCTACTGTGAACAACACTTGTATGATGACATATGAGTCCTTTGGTGGGGTGTTACAAAGGTGCACTTAGGTAACTTTTCTGGTGGAAGCAAAAGGTCCGCCATATGTTTGTCTCCATATGGACACGGTTCCTATGCCTGGAATGTTCCACAATATGGGCTCAAACTTATTTATCTCACATTTACTTAATTACAGGTGTTTTTGTTGCATACAAGACCTTGCTGGAAATTTGCCTGGTTGTCCAATAAAACCTACGTACTAACAAAAAATAGTATGTCAAAGCTGTTAGTATTTAGAGAAGAAACTACTCAAGTAGCTTAACTTGAGTAACTGACATTTTGGGGTTGTTTCCTTGCCACTACTGTCTTTCCCGAATGTCTCTACCCTCTACGTCCCCAATTCACGCGGTCCTGTCCAATCAGGAAAATAAATATATAGGGGAGGAAATCCTCTCCTTTGGAACTTCAAAACGGCCCGGCTCATGACAATTTCTGGCTTTAAGTGGATTCAAAGTCCGCCAAAACATGAGCTAATCTCCCGCGCGCAGCCCCTTCTTCTCTGTGGTACTGCTCCATGGCTTTTCCGAGGCACTTTCTCCTTATCTGCAGATTTCCCGTCAGCGAGGCGACAAGCGTGCTGGTGTTACAGTGGCTTTGTTCACAATGACACTGCCACGGCTCGTCTCTGTGCGGGGCAAAAGTTAAGGCCAAGTCCCTCCCTTCTGTGGCACTATCAGTGGAGGGCTTTCATCAGGACGGCTGGAACAAAGAGTGCGCTGTCAGACAAACGCATGGAAAATGTGCACTCTCCACTGGATCTCATGCCATCTCATTCTTATTTACTCAATAAATTATGATTATTTATTTAAGAGACGGTTAATAAATATATTGGCATAAATTCTTTACTAAAACTACATCCTTATATCTACTTTAAATCTAAAAATTATATTCAAAGTGTGTCCTGTGACATGAAAAATCATATATTTAAAAAGACATTAATTGTCTACCGTTTGTTCCCGTTATGGGGTCGTGGGTGCCTGGAGCCTATCCCAGTGACTTTGGGCCTTTGGCGGGGTCCACCCTGGAAAGGGGCCAGCTCGTCGCAGGGTTAACACAGAAATATAAACACACCATTCACTCTCAGGGGCCAATTTAGAGTAGCCAATTGTGATGGCTTGGGAATCAAACCCATGATCTCTGTATCGGTAGGCGAGCGCTCTAACCACTCTGTGAAAATACACACCGTGTATTTTCTTACCGTGTAAATCCTACTTTTCTGAAAAACTTTGAGCATGCACCAGTTTGATATCAATTCCAAGAATTTAAACAATATCCTTTATGATGGGATGTATTATGTAATTTATTTACATGACAAGTTTGTAGTAACTTTCCTGTGATCTAACGTCACATGTTAAAATATAAAAAAATAAAACAGTTACACTTTCTTTCTCGCCTTCGTTATACAAGGTCAAGTACCCAGTGTAGTTGTATCTGTTCATCTAATGAGGTCATATCAAAAGGGTTGATTTGATAATACAAATTAGAATGAATAATATATAAATGGTACAGTGTAGAAATGGAAACAAACAAAAAACACATTTTGCCAAATGTTTTAGATTTGATATTGGGAAAAAAAAAAAAAAAAGTGAGTGCTGGTGTTTCCTGGTGCGTTGCCCGGTGCGTTGCCCGGTGCGTTGCCCGGTGCTTTTCCTGGTGTGTGTGTGTGTTACATATTTAATTAAAAACACTTGAATCTGTGATGCAGTTCAAAACCCCAGGGATCACCGGTCTCATTCAACAGAAAGTGTTACAAACAAGTTTCTTATTTTAAGGCTACTGTAACTGTCTACAAACAGTCTGGTGACAAGTGAATTAGTCCTTTTATATATATTCGTCATATACAAACTGAACCGTTTGGACTGGTGAAAATTAAGAATAAAAAGTGTTATTTTAGTCCGAAACTCCTTATTTGTTATTTGTTTAATACTATAAACTATAATGTCTGATTAGAAAAAAATATTTAATATGTTTTTAAATAGTTTATGAATGTACAAAAAAATTACTTGATTAATCAAAGAAAATAATTGATAGATTACTCGATTCCTAAATAATCGATAGCTGCCGCCCTAGTGTTGACAGCATCAGTCCACAGCAGTCAGATGAGCCGCTCTCAGCCCAGCGTCGATCACAGCTCATGGATTGGCTAACACTGACCTGTTTTCAACACCAGACGCTGAAATAGTCCCGAGCCGCTGGTGCCTCGCTCTCTATATTACCTTTAACCTCAATACAGGCTTTATGGCTACTTGTTTGGCTGTAGGATTAGCATTTAAAACTGTCTGCTGCTGACCACAACGCGCCATAACATACAATATGAGTAACTTAACAGTCTTAAGTAAAGATGTCACGATTATCAGGTAATTGTTAATTGTGATTGTTCAGGTTACATTATAATTGTACAAATAAAAAAATAATAGTCATGATCATTTTAAAAGCTAAATTATATATCAAAATGTAAAGAACTTTATTTTGTCTGGCTGTTTTTGTTCCGTTTCACTTTATTTTTTCTTTCGTAAAGTTTCATTTCGGAAATCCGGTCACAATCTTGAGGAACAATAATTGTAGCGCTAAAATTTGATACAGTGACATCTCTTGTGTTGAGGTAATTGTACTGTAGCCGCGCTGATTATAAAAAAAACTGAAAAAATACGACTACTGCAGTTGGAGAGTTGAAGGTTGTTCTCATGAAGGCTTCAGGCGGTGTTTTTTAAAGAGGCCAGACTGTGCTTTCTACTTCCAGTCAGTCATAACAACTAAGAAATATCATGGCATCTAGTTTGTGGGTTTTGTTCTTTTAAGGTCTGTTTGGCTTGTAGACTTGATTGGACAGGACAGTGCAGGGTGAAACAGGGATGGGTTAGGGGAGGGGTCTGTTATACATTGATCACACAGGACGAAAGAGGGATTACACATAATGCATTATTTGTATTGTTTTTACCTTCAAACCTTCTCTTGAGTGACATTGTTTTAGGACTTAATGATGTGTCTACTATAGGCCTACAGGTCCTTAATTGTTACGGTAATCGATCGGTCGATTTTTGATGATAGACCTGTATTAAAAGGTGTTTAAATAGCTTAAACCTAGCTTAAAAATAGCTTAAAGTCAAATGTTTGTCCAACTAACCGTGTTTACAGTGATGGTGATCAGGCGCAGTTCAAGCAGAGGGGAGATTTACAATGCTGCACATTCCCCAGTCCAGGTTCTAAGCCAGGGGCCACAAATTGCACTTGCACCAGCCTCTCCTCTCTGTGGCCCTAAGGGTGAAGAGGGTCTGGGTTCAGGGGTCAGCAGTTGATCCACACGTGCTTCTGTTGTGACCAGCCAGAGATGCTTATATAATACTCCAATAATGCACTGCTGTTTTTGTTACCAGGTCTGACTCTTTGCAAAATCACTTTACTAATCACTAGATGAAACATAATTTTTTATGTTTCAAAAAGTTTTGTAGCTTTTAACTATGCAGTTCCCTCATCCAGAACGTACTTGAGGTTGTTTTTTTACTTCATCTGGTGGTATTTGCCAGCAATGAAAATGCCCCAAATATATGGCCAAATTACTAGTTAAATCTTGATTTTTTTCCCCGAGGAATTTCGATACAGGGGCACGGCGGGCCCCCTTCTTATTCAAACCCCGGGCCCGCTGGCGATTTGAGGGCTTACGGGCCCCCATCTATTTCGCAGCCTGATTTCTGAACTACTCCTTCATATTGTTAAAGTATACGCTTGATGTTGTAGATGTTTTTTACCTCGATAGAGATTGGGATTGTCTTGTCACATCTCAAAGATATTCTGACACTACAGTGTGATAAATGTATTTACAGTAGTGAGAGACCCAGCAGCTTATCGGGTTATTCCAAGGCTCTTTACTTTTTATATTGTTTTGGCTCATTTATCTTTATGAACTGTCAACAATGTAAAGATTTTAACGTTCTATCCGTGCGTTTCAGATGAAAAATGAAGACCGCTATAGCACAGTATCACATCTTTTGAAAAGTCTTCAAAATGTTGCCTTTTGATGCATCTGAAGTTACATCACACAAGAGCAGTAGTGTTCTTCTCCCGCGGGAGCGCGTGCGATGAGCGCGGGCTCACGTACCATGTGACCACTCTGACCAATTGTAGCGAGAGTTGCTAGAGCAGAGAAGAGCAGAGCGAGCCGTAACTAAAGATAAAAAGCTATTTATTAGTAATCTGAAGGATTCTGAGCTGAGAAGATTTCATGATTTGAAAATAGGCAAGAATCACCAAAAAATGTGACCTTTGTTAAAGGCAAGGCAAGTTTATTTGTAGAGCACACTTCATACACAAGGCAATTCAAAGTGCTTCACAGCAGGAAAAATGCATTCGAATCACAAAGAAATTACAGAAACAGAAATACAATAAAATTAACTAAATTAAAAATTATCAATCCAACTGATTGTCTAAACTTATAAAATCACAAACAAAAGAGAAGAGTGCAAAGAAAAAATCCTTTCAGTCATATGCGCAGCTAAACAAAACTGTTTTTAGCTTAGATTTGAACATTGTCAGAGTAGAACCTGTCTCACATCTTCAGGAAGACTGTTCCAGATTTTAGCTGCATAAAACTGAAATGCAGATTCCCCATGTTTTGTCCTGACTCTGGGCACCAGCAGGAGGCCGGTCCCTGAGGTCCTCAGAGTCCGAGATGGTTCATATGGCACTAACATGTCTGAGATGTACTTTGGTGCTAGGCCATGGAGAGACTTGTACACAAGCAGACCTGCTTTAAAGTCTCTTCTCTGAGCCACAGGGGGCAGTGCAGAGACCTGAGAACAGGACTAATGTGATCATACTTCCTGGTTCTAGTCAGGACCCGAGCAGCAGCGTTCTGGATGTACTGCAGCTGTTTTACAGCTCGTTTGGAGAAGCCAGTGAGCAGGTCGTTACAGTAGTCTAATCTACTGGAGACAAACGCATGGATAAGTCTCTCTAAATCTGGTTTTGACACTATATTTTTGATTTTGGCAATGTTTTTTAGATGGTAAAAAGCTGCTGATGTTATTGATTTGACGTGGCTATTAAAGTTCAAGTCTGAGTCCATTATTACCCCCAGATTTCTAATTTGGTTTGTAGTTTTTAGAGCGAGACTCTGGAGGTGACTACTAACACTTTCTCTTTGTTTCTGTGCCAAAAACGATTATTTTAGTCTTGTCTGAGTTCAGCTGGAGAAAGTTGTTTTGCATCCACAAACTGATCTGTTGGATGCAGTGACAGAGTGAATCTACTGGTCCATAGTCACCTGCCGATAGTGAAACATAGATCTGAGTGTCGTCTGCATAATTGTGATAGGACACATTTTCACTGCGTATCAACTGACCTAACGGCAGCATGTAGAGGTTGAACAGAAGGGGACCCAGGACTGACCCTTGGGGCACTCCACAGGTCAGGGTCATGTGGTCTGAGACACAGCTACCAATTTCAACAAAGTACTTCCTATCTTCCAGATAGGACCTTAACCAGTTTAGGGTCGTGCCAGTGATGCCCACCCAGTCCTCTAGTCTCTGTAAGAGGATCCCATGATTGACAGTGTCAAAAGCAGCACTCAGATCTAACAGAATTAAGACTGAGGCTTTGCCCGTGTCAGTGTTCAGGCGGATGTCATTTGTCACCTTGACAAGAGCAGTCTCAGTGCTGTGATGAGGTCTAAAACCTGACTGAAAAACATCAAATGAGTTGTTTATTAAGAGGAAATCTCTGAGCTGTTGGTAAACAACCTTTTCAAAGACTTTGCCCCAAAATGGCAGATTAGAGATGGGCCGGTAATGACTCAGTACTGCGGCATCAAGACTGCTCTTCTTTAGGAGAGGCTTTATGACCGCAGTTTTCAAAGACATTGGGAATGTTCCAGATTGAAGCGACATGTTAACTATGTGAGTGAATGGTGCTAACAAACTGTTCAGCACAGACTTTAGAAATCTGGTGGGTAACACATCGAGGCAGCATGTAGATGAAGTCAGACTGGTGATGATCTCATGGACAGTTTTGTCAGTTACTGGTGCAAAGTGAGTTAGCTCTAAGTGTCTTGGTGGTTTTAGGGTAATTTTTTGCATTGTGGCATTTATAGCATTTTTAATGCCCTGAACTTTGTCATTAAAGAATAATGCAAACTCATTACACTTGGATGTGGAAATGAGTTTTAACGGCAGCTGAGCTGGAGGGTTTGTTAATCTGTTTACTGTGGCAAACAGGACACGCGAGTTGTTACTGCAGCTTCCAATTATTTCAGAAAAAATATCTTTCCCTAGTTCTACATAAGATTAGGTTGTACATGTTCAACTTCTCTTTGTAAATCTCTTTTTGAACCTGGAGCTTTGACTTGCGCCATTTCCATTCGGCCCTGCGGCACTCCCTTTTCTGTGCCCTGACCAAATCATCATTTCTCCACGGCGCCTTCTGCTTATTTTTAACCATTTTAGCCTTTATAGGGGCGATGGTGTCCAGAACATTCAAAACACTAGATGTAACAGAGTTCAACAAATCATTTACATTAGAACATGAGACATTTTCAAAGTTTATCATTTCCATAAACAGTGCACCTGTGCCATCACTTATGTGTCTCCTCTGAACAACTGCAGGACCAACCGGTGGTTTGGGAGAAACAGACAGGTCAAAGAAGACACAGAAATGATCAGACAGAGCAACATCGATCACATTAACATTTGAAATATTTACCCCCTTTGTAATTATGAGATCTAGAGTGTGTCCTTTGCTGTGGGTGGGGCCTCTCACATGCTGAGTAAGACCGAAGGTTTCAAGGACAGCATCAAGCTCTTTAGCGTTTCTGTCACAAATATTATCAACATGCACATTGAAATCACCTGTAATGACCAAACCATCAAAGTCTGTGCATACGACTGAAAGCATCTCAGTAAAATCATCAATAAAACTTTGGCAGTTCTGGGGAGGCTTGTATAAAACAATGAAGAGAACGGATGGAGACCGTTTTATCTCCATTTTAAAGGATACATACTCAAATGATGAAAACACCCCAAAAGACAACCTGCGGGTAATTATTTCATCTCTAAAGACAGCACAGACTCCACCCCCTTTTTTGTTTTCTCGTGTTTCAGATTCAAACTTAAAGTTGGGTGGAGCAGATTCTATCAGAACTACATTTCCTGTGTTTTTGTCAAGCCATGTTTCAGTTAAAAACATAAAATCAAGATTATAAGAAGAAATAAAATTATTAATTAAGAGAGATTTGTTACATAAGGATCTAACATTTAGCACAGCAAGTTTCAGACTAGTTTCAGTGGGACTGGGCTTTATCTTTTCACAGGGAATATGAATCACATTTCTCAGATTGGGCCTGACTCGCATTTTGTTTTTCCATCTGTGTGATGATGTGACTACAGAAATAGCACTAGGGAGGGCTCTTTTTACATAGGCAGGGCCGGCCCAGCCTATAAGCGAACTAAGCAGCCGCGTAGGGCCCCGAGGCGTTAATAGGGCCCCCAATCTGGCAACCCGTCTTATGCGATGTGCAAGCGCAGCGTGCGCCACTAGTGTAGTAGCGCTGCTGGCGCGGCAGCGCACACAGCGGTAACATATAACGCACAAACTGCATTTATTTGTAATGACAATCTGGCAACCAAGACACCAAACCTGCGCTGATTGGGCAACTTCATTGTGCGCGAGCAGAACGAGAGCAAAACATAAACACAACAGAACGTGGTCATCATGTCCAGAGGAATATATCCCCCCGATGCCGAAAAACGAAAGAAGAAACTTCTTGATGATGTAAAGAAACTGCAAACTCAAAAACACTCTCCAGGTATTGAACTTCTCTTACAAAGAGACGGTTAATGCTGCTGTTTGAAACAACACGAGTCTGTCACGTTAGTTCGCTTAGGCTGGAGGCGAGGAGAGCTCTGCCCCGCGCACAATAATATGTCTGAATGAAAGATAATAAGCTTCACATTTACACCAGCCCGGTAGTGTCAGCTGCAGGTGAGGCCGGGGAGGGGCGTCTATGCCCCGGGTCACTAAGAGGCGGAGAGCCGGTCCGGGCCCCTGTGCAGCCTCAGTTAGAGATGAGCGGGTTTGAGTTTGCGTCCCTCTCTCTCACATCACCATGTGTGAGATCAATCGTGACTCGTGATGTCTGTTTTACTTCTTAAAGTGCAATGAGAGGAATGTAAAGGTTTATGCACGTAAGGTCCATCAGCCAATCACATCGCAGCATTGTTTCATGCAGGAGTCCAGTGTGTGGTGTTCTGATCAGAACAAACATTTATATTGTAATTCACTTTTAATAGAGCAATAAAACATTTCAATTTATTTAAAAAGCATCATTAGACTATTTGTTATAAATTATAATAAATTGATAGTGAAAAATAACCAGACATATTATGATTACTTACGTCTGTTATAGAATAATACTATATATTTTTATATAAATGTGGCAAAGTTGCAGAAACACAGTCTCTTCACTATAGCTAGGTTTGGACCTTCACTTCTCGTTCTGTTCATTCTCTGGGAATAACATGTTTGCACTGTTTTATCAGTGTTAATTGTTAATCAAGCAATGCTTATGCCATTTGTTTAATTTAATATAACTTGTTTTGTCACTTTAGCAAGAAGGAACAGTTGGGAGCTGTAAAAGATAAATTAGTAAGGATAACTATTAATTTTACATTTTCAGTTAAAATTAATCAATTTGATCATAATTATTTTCATAGCCAATATTGTATTGAGTAATTAAGTACCATAATGTATTAATAACTGGCTTTAATCATTTTCTCCTGGCACAGTTTCATCACATCATCATTTTATAGCATTACAACCTCAACATTTTACTCTTACTTTAGCCGGCTGGACCACATTAAAATGCACCAGAATACACGAAAAAGGTCTGAAAATCTCTGGGGGAGGGCCCCCAGACCCCCCCTGTTCATTAATTTAAACTGCTAATGTGCTAATGTGGCTGTAGACCTTTAACGCCCACAAATACACCCAAAAACATATCTGGGACGTGTGTTATTTGTACAGGGAGTAGAGGTGATGTCAGCGGAATACCAAGTTGCATTGTGGGATTTAAGTTATCAATATTTGACCTTGTGAGGTGTTGAGAATAAACTAACTGGCAAACGGATGCCCTCGGGTTTTGGTGCGCTTTGTTTGCGTTGAAGAAAGTTCCCATATGTGAATTGTTTACTGACAATGGCAATAAAACTGATTCTGATGACATGGTGAGGGGCCCCCAAATTTTTTTTCGCTTAGGGCCCCCTGAAGGCTTGGGCCGGCCCTGTACATAGGGCCCCGGGTTGGTTTGATTTTTAATGTGACAATAAGTCCCGGCAACGCTGAGACCCAGTGCATCCTAGCTATGGGAGATACCAGGTGAAAGGCGAGGTTGGATGGGTGGTGGGGCTTTTGTAGCCAAGGAGAGTTTGGGACCAGGTGAGAGGCGAGGGGGGATGGGTGGTGGGGCTTTTGTTGGTGTAATCGGCTTGTGCAAGGAAGAGTTGATAAGTATTGACATAGCCCTTGCTATATTGGGCGTGAGTGGAGCCATCTTAATGCCTGATTTGATCAGACTTTCAAAATGGCTGGGAAGGCCCATGGGTGAGAGTGGAGATGAGAAGGAGAATGATGAATCTTTAGTGGGAGTAGATGTTGCAGGGGGAAGCCAGGGCTGGTGTGAAGGCAAGGGCGATGACAGGGATGTTGTTGGGCTTGTCACAGATGGGTCCAAGGCCTTTGAAGATTGTTCCTTTGCTGGAGGCGGTGGAGGTGAATGTGGAGCAGCTGGAGCTGAATCCTTTGCTGGTGGTGGTGGAGCAGCTGCTGATGAATCCTTTGGTGGAGGCTGAGGTTGTGGTGCTTTTGATGTTGAAACATTGGCTCGGTCTCTGGCTGATGGAGCAGGAATTCTTCTCTCATTCCTCTCTTCTCTAACTATCTGCTCAGGACCCTGTCCAGGCCCAGTCCAATGCCTCAGAGCGTGGAGCAGGTTCTCTGTCAGCACCCTCACTCCACCTCTGCATAGGTGGGGGCCATTTCTCTTAAACAGGTCCTCTTGTTTCCAGAATAGATAGAAGTTCTCAATGTAGTGTAGTCCTCTCGGGGAACACTCTTTGGACAGCCATGTGTTCAACTGAAGAAGCCGGCTAAACTTGTTTATCCTCCTGTCGATGTTTGGGAGAGGTCCACTTATGAATGTTTTGATTTCCATTTTATCAAGCACATCAAATAACTTCAAGAAGTCTTTTTTCAAAACTTCAGTCTGTTCCCGCCGCATGTCCACTGCACCCACGTGCACAATCAGTTGTTTAGCTCCTCCATGCTTAGCCATAATATTTGGAAGGAGTGACGTTATCTCAGAAACAGTGGCGCTTGGAAAAGAATGTGTGTTTATCTTTTCATGCGTCACGTGACTTATCGCGCTGTCCCCAACCAAAACAATCTGCGTGACCTTGGCTCCTGGCACAGATCCTCCCCGCTGTATTTTGGCCACGTCATCTTTCCTTTTTTCATTTAATTTCATCTCTGAAAGTGGTAAAAATCTGTTTGTGAGCTGTATTTTAGGTGACTTCACGTTATCTTTGTATCGTTTAGGCTTTGCTCCAAGTTTGTTCCAAGAAACAGCCTGGTCTTTCTGGTTTTTAGACAGTTTTGGAAACGACGGAGTCACTGCGGTTTAGGTTGAAAGTAGCAGTTTTTCTTGTAAAAAGTGTGCTCTTCTTACCATCGGTTGACACAGGAATGGTATGGTGAAGAACTTTTTTCAGATTCCAAAACAAATATCCGTGTTTTCAGCTCATTAATTTCTTGTTGATATTTCCGACAGCGTTCACAGTCTTTCTCCCTTCTTCTCCCGGACATGTCGCTGGCGTTAGATATGTCGTTAAAACTGGAAAAATGTTCTTAAAATCCTTGGTTTACTTGAAAAAGTCTAAAGCAAAAATGTTTGGAAGACAAAAACTGATTAAAAAGCAAAATAAATAAAGCTTCAGGCCCCTGTCAGCCGAACACGAGCATTTTGTTTTTACATTGTGCTCAGTGGGACAAAATGTGTATAATTCTTTCGCTGCAGTTCCAATGGATGGCCACTAGTTCAACAGGTTTAAACTAGTAATACCCTATCCAGATATTTTAAAGGACAAATATGATGCATCATTTGTATTGTTAAAACATGCTCTTTTGTACCTTTTAAGTTTGGCAATTTCCCCATGTGGGACAATAAAGGAATATCTTATCTTATCTTATCTTCGGTTTTAGATTTTTTTTTTTTTTTTTAAAAACAAACACAATTACATTTTACCCTGGGACTACCTGAGTTTTAGGAATTACACAGAGTTTAAGATAAACATAGATCCTTGAGTTCAGCTCATGTCAAGCTAGCCTCTCACTTTCTGGTCCCAGCAAGCAGTTGTACTGATTGTGGTTAGACGGGAGAAATTGACAGAACGAGTCTGGCGATGATTTATAGACGTTTGCAGAGAAGATTCTCCGAACTAAGTCACAGATCGAGTTAAACGCTATACACATAATATGTCTTTTAATAGATTGCTGATTGTGATATTCTAGAATATGATTTCAGACATAGAGCAGGGGCTATAACTCCTCAGAAAAAATGTCCTTCCAGCTGTGAATATTGCTAGCAGTGTTTAAAATGTGATGAACTATTTAATCTTGGTTCCCTTTTTTCTGACTGGGGCTGGGTATGACCCTGTTCTCCTGATATGGCCCTTGAGCTGACGCCAGAGTATGTTTGTGGTGTCCCGAGAGGATTAGTGATGGACACAGAGCTGAGAACGAGGTTTCTGTCCGATCAACCGTCTGCTGACACCAGTTTGCTCGCTCACTTGTCCAAACAAGATTTATCACAGCCCTTTTTCTGCTTGGCAAGTCAGTTGACCCGATGTCTGGGCTGGGACCTAGAAAAGAAAAATGTTGACACCGACACCGACACCGACTACAGCCCTTTTCTAATATTTTTCTAATCATGAATTGCATGCAATAAATTAAATGTCATCTTAAACATTTATAAGCATATTATAATTGGTTAATGCTGAGCACTGAAACTGGGTTCCTCTTTGGAACAGACCGTAAGTATTCGGGAAGTACTGGAACAGAAAAAGGTTTTGTTCTGTGCCAAATTTCGGTGCCTTGGCTTTAAATGTTTAAACGCATCAATGAAGCAATAAATGCACTGCTTTAACAGCAGCTGAGGTGTTGGTACAAACCGAACTCTTGTTTTAATATAGTCCTCCATGCTCCCAAACAGTGTACATACATATACATACACCATATTCTTCCTCCTCCACGCAGGTAAATGTGGCGTAAAAGTATAAAGTTGTCACAACACGAGCTGTGAGGCTTTTGATTTTGGGAAAAGCAAATGACCACGTGAGGGAGCGCCCCTCACAAGCGAGCGCCTACGTGCCGTGATCTTAATACCTGGTGGTATCTTTTGAGCATGGAGGGTCACAGCCGGAGCATGGCGGGCCGCCATGCTAAAACCCCTCAGCGAGAACACTGGTTGTTGTTGAAAACAGTAACCGGCCCTAATGTTCTCTCAACATCAGCATACTCATAGTTGTATTTTTTTCATACACATTTGAGTAATCCTGTATTGTCCTGCATCTACCCCCTATCCCCGCCCACAGTATTGTCGTTTCTTGTGATTCTTTCAAGTTGAACGCAAATGTTAAAAAATGTCAGCATTGTGTATTGTTTCTGTGTTTGATGGTATTTCTTCTGTGGATTATGTTGACTCTGGCTGTGACTTGTGGGAGACTCTGAGCTTTTTAGAGAGCAATGGGTGTCATTGGTCCTTCAAAGGTCCTAATGATTACAATGCCTTTGTTCCAACACATGCTTGCTTTCATCTCCACCCACAGCCTGGCCCTGTCCTTTGTCCTCGCAAGTGCATGCCCCCCAACACACACACACACACGCACACACACACACGCAAACACACACACGCAAACACACACGCAAACACACGCAAACACATACACACATGCAAACACACACACGCATACGCAAACACACAAACACACAAACACACACACACACGCAAACACACACACACGCACACACACACACGCACACACAAACACACACAAACACACACACGCAAACACACACACACACAAACACGCAAACACACACACACGCAAACACACACACACGCAAACACACACACACGCATACACACACACACGCACGCACATGCAAACACACACACACGCAAACACGCAAACACACACGCAAATACAAAAGAAAAGATCATATTAGAACATCTGCTGCGTCACTCATTTGCCCCGTTGGACTAAATCATGAGCGGGTCAAGCTGTCACGTTACCGGTACATTTCCTGTATTTTGTCTAAATCGTTTTAAACTCCATACTTGAATAGTATATTGTACAGGGTAACGTTTTACTAAAAGTGTTGGTTCCTCTAACATCTTAATAGTATTTTATCATTCCGTGACCTCAATGCTTTTGCGTCCCAGAGACATTGATAATCATATACAGTTTAACAGCAAATTTTAAAATGGGAATTTTTGCATATATTGTTTAGACTATGTTTTGTTATATTCAATCATTTTAAACCAATTTCAATTTATTTTAACATCTATACTTCATAGCTACAAACATGTGTTTTTTGGCCTGTCCTTGGGACATTGTTTGTCTTAAGCAAACCTGATGAAACATGTGTACTTTTCTGGCAAAACCATGAATAATACACATTTCTCACAAATTCACAAACTTTTGAGAATTCATCTTGTTTGGCTCTCTCTGATTTGTTTGCAGTCCACACCAGTGGTTTAACGGGCCAAACACATGGCATTTAGGGCACACAGGCGGGACTAGAACCAATCACAGAGTGGCATTGTGGTTTGGGCTGTCAAAAAACCAAACCAAAACAAACATGTTGGCACCGACGGCCGTACTTCCTCCTATTTCAGGAAAAATATGCACTATTTTGTTTTTCAAAAACGTGCACATACAATAATGACACTGTATATTTGTTGATGAAAAAGAGGACTGTGCTTTTCCGAACACTGAATTTAACACAATTTTCAGCTTTTTCTGCTTTTGTGATGCTTTGAACAATAAGCATGAAGTATTTTTTTAACCTCCCAAATTGATTCAATGTGAAGAACTAGATGACGTGAACCAGGCTATTGTCATTGTTTCACAATGTTTCTGTCATAAAACATAAAATCAGTCATTTTTATTTATTGTTTTATACCTGTCAGTTTTGTTTTTGTCATTCCTGTTACTAACACACAATGTGAAGACGGATCATGTTCTCCAGCAGGAGCGTGGGAGAAGGCGTGTAACACTGTATCAAATGAAGAGACAATCACACCGTCATACTTGCAAGGTTAATTTTTATTTACAGGTGAAGAGGCAACATTTCGTCAGCTAGGCCTTCATCAGGCAAATCTCCCCAAACATAAGGATACATTCATCAACAGGAAAAAGTTACATTACACTTTCCCACGACCCGAGAAAGAAACAGAGCTCTATTTCTCTGCAAGGTTTTACCTTCTACATGTTTTTGAAACTTTGTTGGCGGGGCTTTTATGTCACATCATCCATGTTATAATTTTGTTGTTGTTGTTGTTGTTGTTGTGTTCTTCACACTCATTTTATTCAGATCTGCAAGTAATTCATTTTCAGTATTTTATACAGCTAGCAATTGACAAAATAGTTTTAAAATGTCACTCCTCTTACTGACCATTTGGAATTGGAAAATCCCACACAAAACATACAAAATACAAATGTTTTTATATATTTTAACAAATATTTCAAATATGAAAAGACCAGATACTTTTAGTTAAAACTTGCACTTGTTGATCTAAACAAGCTTCTGTATCAGGCTCAGCACAACCAAAATAAACCCCAGTGTGACGGTCAAAATGGGTGAAGTAGACTGAGTGAGGAGGAAATGAAGAATCCCTATAATTTTATATAATCAAACAGAAATACAATGTTCCTGGCACTGATCACAAAAAAACAGTGAAGTTTAATCACAGGGCTAATCACAGTGAACACTGGTTGTAAAGCGCTGTGCCAAATCCTCACATCATTTACATGGATTTATTCTAGTATAATGGTCTGGCCTTTTTATCCCGGACAGTGGTAATAAAGTTGCCATAACAATGGTTTGTTTGGCCGCTCAGATAATGCAGCCGCCACATCCCCTTAAGTAAACTTTCTCCTGCTCCGACACCCTGAAAGCTGCCTGCAGGCTGCGAAATAGACGGGGGCCCGGGGCCCGCAAGCAGTTGAATCTCCAGCGGGCCCGCGGTTTGCCCCTCCTCGAAAAAAAATCAAGATTTAACTAGTAATTTGGCCATATTCGGGGCATTTTCATCGCTTAAGTTTCGTTTTGACAGACACGCTTCTCATTGGCTGAGCGGTCTCCGTGATGTAATATCGTTGAAAGCGGGCATCTGATTGGCCGCTGCGTTCGTGTTGCGTTCACGTGTCCTCGGAAATGCCCGGTCTAATTTTCGGGGCAATGTAAGATAAGATAAGATAAAATAATCCTTTAATGTCACACAAGGGGAAATTTCGTTGTTGCACTGCAGTAGAAACAGGAGGAAAGGACAGATTATAGGAAGTTTCAAAAACACACTCTTAATAGAACTCTTATGAACAAAAACAAAAAACTCTTATTAACAAAAACTCCTCTCCTATCTTAATAGGGAATGGAGGGGGGGACATAAAATAGACAAATAAAGATAAAACGATAAAGATAAAAATAAGATAATAAAATAATGATAATAGAATAAAATGAAAATAAAATAAAGTAAAAATAGCTTGCACAAGACTAGGTAATACTATTAGCAGGTAAGTAAACCGAATAAAAACAAAATAGAACACTTGTATTTACAGGTACAATGTATATGTTAGTAGTTTATTTTGTAGGACGTGATTTCATATATTCCACAAGATCTCCTTGTGTCAAATGCTGTGAACAGTATTTATTTTGTATATAAGAAACATATTGAATTAAACAGTATTGAAAGATCATGATCTCTGGGCCCCCCAGCAATTTTAGGGGCCCACAAGCGCGCGTGGCATCGCGGCGTCATAAGAACAAGATAAATTTGTTGTTTTAAACCTCGTTATTAGCATGTAAAACAATTTAAAGTACTTTTATCTTTTATTTGACATGAAGGAAGAGCACAAATACTCCTATAAACCAGAGATCATGATCTTTCAATACTGTTTAATTTAATATAATAATGTTTCTTGGATACAAAATAAATACTGTATACAGCATTTGACACAAGGAGATCTTATATGTTCTGCTGCAGGAATAAATAAAATCACAGTCTACAAAATAATCTGAGTACAGACCCCCTCCTAATTCAAACTGAGAGCCTGCCGGAGATTTGACTGCTTACGGCCCCCGGGCCCCCGTCTATTTCGCGGCCTGTCAACTTCTCAAACTGCTTTGAGAAGAACAGGGAGAATCACGACGCTGTGGCACTACCTGTCTCCTCTCACTCCTCCCTCACAAAGCCCTCCTTCAGGAGCATGTGGAGCTTGTGCTGTGGCCTCCAGCGAGGCGTCAGCGGTGTGTTTCCTTTGCCACATCTAAACTTTCATTGATTGAAGCTCGCAGTTCACTCGTGCTAGTATCGACCTCGTGTGACGGACTGGTCATTCAGCATTTATCCACAGGCACTTGTACACTACACTACTGATCGCGATCGACTGATGGTGGCGGCTGATTCCTCTGGCCAATAGACAAATATTTTCTTTTGGTTCAGTTAATTTGAGGTGAAATGTGGTGAGAACATGATCCGCTCCAAATGAAACTGAAACAATGTTTAAACTTTTAGCCCCTAATCAAACCTATTAAGTGGACTAACAGGTGTGAAAGCATAAGCAAATATCTTTATCACTTTTATCATTATTGCCTCAAATTCATCATTGGAAGATGTTTGTTTCCGCTTGTCATCTTAATGTCATTATCATTGTATTCAAATTACTGTAGAAAAATGTGTTTCAGAGGTTTGTGTGTGCTGGCCTTGGCTTGAAAGAAAAGATTATCATTTGAAGCAGTATCCAAGGACCACATCATGTGATAGATATTCATGGTTGATAGTTTGTGCAGATTTGAAGTGTTTGTGCTCTCAAATGTCTGGAGTAGTCTCAAATGCACTTTCACACCTTCAGAACAAAGAGATGGAAGCCCTGCAGGGACATGCACTTGACTAATAAACAAACAGTGAAAATAGGTCAAGTCACTGGTTTGTCTATGGAAAGACCTTTGGGTTGGTTCACTACTGCTTAACCTGGTGCCTAATGTACACAATATAATTTTAGATTTCAGTTAAAAATGCCATTCCTTTCGTTTAAAAAAATTGCCCCAAACAATAGATTCATTTTCAATATTATTATTGTTGCAATTTGGAAAAAAATATCTAAATGCAAATTTTCTGACAAAAATTGCGATTGCGTTTACATTTGTGTTTTTGTTGTTAATAATCAGATTCTGTTCAAAGTTCACATTTTAGTTGCATCCAGGAGAATTGACAAATAGACTGGAATATGAACTGACAAAGTATGTATTTCAGAACATGTTTGTATAGATGTTTTTTATGCAGAATAAGAATCAATCTCACTGTACAATATTTATTGCGATATTTTAAAGAGGCTAATAGAATGGTAGATGGATGTAGACCTTCCAAAGGAAATACTTTGATGGAATGGCCCTTTTTATGAGTTTTCAAGAGTTTTCACTGCTGTGACGATGCTGCACACACATTGCATTACACACACGTTTGTCATGAGGGCTGTTACCCTTCTGCTGAGCCTACCTTACTCCTGTTGTGCTGCTCTGAAACGTTGCTGTGTTTTCTGTTATTGTATTTAACTGCTTATGTCTACCTTTTGTCTACACTGAAATGGAGCAAAAACACATTGAAAGGCGATGGCCCTGATTTTCACTATCTTAAAAATGTAAAAAACTGAATTAATTCATTTTAAACAGTTTGTAATCTTCCTAATTATTCATTGCAATGAGTTTATAAACTCTTACAAACATTAACATACTAACAGCACTCAAAACACTGTACATTACACTCATTTTCACCCTAAGAGCTGCTTTTACAATTCATTCATACATTGATGTAT
Source organism: Eucyclogobius newberryi (assembly GCF_026437365.1). Lineage (NCBI taxonomy): Eukaryota > Metazoa > Chordata > Actinopteri > Gobiiformes > Gobiidae > Eucyclogobius > Eucyclogobius newberryi. The sequence goes on from NW_027315835.1 coordinate 24,995,758, forward strand.
TCTGTCGGCCCACAATTTATTGCGTAACTATTGACGATACAACATCACCATATAGTTGGGTTGTTAAGTCCCATCTCCAATCTGTAAAAAAAAAACCATCTGTCCTCACGTCAGATTAGCCCGACTTAAGTCACAGGTAGTTTTGTTTATAATTGGCTGCAACGGGAAGTCTTACCGCAGCTTCAACGTTACTCATCTGTTCGCATTGTATTGCTCGTGCTTGTCATTCATAACCTTTGTCTTTGATAGCAGTAGCAGGCCATTGTGGTTGACCTGTTTGTTAACCAACTAATTGAGCTAATCACTCTTGGCTGGGAGCGGTCGAGTAGTGTGTGAACAAGTATCAGATGTACACACATTAATCCCGAGCCCTCCCTCCTCCACCCGACAGATGGAAGAGAACTGTCTGGGACTGTGCAGGAATTTAGCAGAGGAATTAGGACTAGACGCACTCCTAATCGTGCCTCTTTACGGCTCCATGCCACGAGACAACAGTGCAAACATCTGAATCCCTGAGGTTTCCAAACAATCATTAGCAGACACTCATTACAAGGTGATTTTGGCGTGTATAACCAAAGCAGAGCGGGGTAGTTACATTTACTTGAGGAACTTCATAAACATTTAGAATTAATAAACGTGTAGTTATCAAGGGTAGTTTTCTTTTCAGTCTTACTTGATGTTAAAGGGTTGGTTTCTTCCCACTATGAAGAAGTCTACAACTGACAAAAGCTTTATGTTGACAATATAAAATGATTTGAACCAGGAGTGTTCATGGTTAACCGATTAACTGCCATTAAATGCCTAACAGCTGAAAACTCCAATTATAATGGATTCATTGCACAAAGACTTAGCAAACCGGAATTACTGCGTTATTTATTAACTAATATCGATCGTACATGGTTTATTTCACTTTGATTTCACATTGGTGGAGAAAACAGGATTAATCAGCTCCATATTTTATCTGTTCAAACTTTACACCGACTGTTTAAGAGTACTTTATTCATAATCGGGTAGATGTGGATTTGCCGTCTTGAGCGTTTCCACGGCGCGTCTTAGCTTGTAGCCTTTAGCCCTTAGCGTCCAATAGTGAGATTGGCTTTTTCAGAGCTATTCCTCAAATATCTCATGGACATTCATTTGATAATATCTCATTTCACAGACAGAGCGTTTCTCCAGCGTTTGCTCAAATGCATAGAAAATATGTATGACTCGATTATCAACACCAAAATCAGAAGAGTAATTGTAGACGTAACTGATTAGTGTTTGAACTGCTATTGCATGTTTGACAGGTGTTAATGCAGCAGAGGAGATTTTACTGTTTGAAAGGCAGTTTGATCTTCCACATTGTGTTCCTCTGTCAGATCAATCACCTCCGTGTTTCTGTGTATGTGCAGTGCCCGAGCTGGATGTGTAACGTGTGAAGTAGAGCTAATAGCAGAGTCTTAACGCGAGAGCAGAACAGAATGTTTTTCTTTATCCCGCCGTGCTTTAAAGACGAGCCCCTCTGAATGTTTCATCACACTTGCCTCTGATGTTGATCTTTCAAATTTGTGTTTCCCAGTGAACCAGTTTCCCTTCTTTCTCATGCTTAAAATTAGCAGTTTGAAACCACCCTGTCATATCACAAGCAAATACAAAAAGATTGGAATAATATATGCGTGTGAATATGTATCAGTGGTCCTGGTGACGTGACCCTTTAAGTCATGATGGTTTTCCTCACTTTGATCACTCACAATTTTTTATTTAATTTTGGCTCATTAAAGATAAACCAAAAAGCATGTAGAAACAACAGTTTCAAAAAAAGTAGTTTAGTTAATTTAGTTTTAATATTGCAAAAGGTAAAGTTAAGTATTATTAATAGTAAACATTGTATGATTTGCCAGCCTTGCCATCATTTAAATAGATATTCATATTATTTGACAAATATTGGATATATGCTGAATCCATACCAGACCATCTCTACTGGTAAATACAATGTTACTTGCTTTAATTGAAGGAACATTTTATGTAAATACTTTAATGAGCTTCTAGTCATGTTTCCTCATCATTAGTCTTCTCAGTGCCCCCCCCCCCCCCCACACACACACACACACACACACATTTCCTGATTTCTTTTTTCTTTTTGCACATTTGTCATACTTAAATGTTTCAGATCATCAAGAGAAAGGGAAAACAAAATCCAAACCTACATGGCCCTATAAAACATAACTTAACTGTGGTTTATCACACTTAAGTTGCATTTCTCTAGCCACACTCAGGCCTGATCACTTCCCAACCTGTTCAATCAGGGAATCACTTAAATAGGACCTCCCTGACAAAGTGAAGTAGACCAAAGGATCCTCAAAAACTAAACATCATGCTGGTTTAATTGTTGAACATTTTTAATCGTCAATTAATCACAAGTTTGACAAACATTATATTGAGGCTTTTTTTGGTCCATAAATTGCTTTTTATTTGACCCTAAATAAGTTGTGTTGTGCTATTATATCTTTGTATCTGAGACTGTATCTTAAGTCCAAATAATAACAATAGGCGCAATATTATTTTTGCCAATCTATATTAAAATTTGATATTCTTAGGATTAGAATGTTCTTTAACCTTTTGAGGCTTAACACAAGTCTCTTTTTGATTGGACTGGCAGAATCCTGGTTTAGTTCTGATTCAGTCCTGTAAACCGTCCTGGTGCAGTACTGGTCATACTCACTGCTTACTAAATACATTGTAGGAATTAAAACATCTTTGTTTTGATTGTTTTCAAAGTAAACAAGTGCATTGCCGCTGATCGATCGCTCATTCTCCACACGCATATGTAATGATCTGCAGCATCACTCTCGATTAAGCACTTGATGTGACATTACATTATCGCCTTAATATGCCCAGCACTACAAAAAACAAAATAAAAAACAAAAGTTATTGTTGGATACTGGAAAAAAACATAATATGTCTTCTTTAAAGGAATAATAGAGGATTTTTGGCGAGCAATCTGAGTCTCATTTCCTCTTGCCGTGGACAGTCGAGCAGTTCTCCCACGTGTCAATCATTCCCTGCATGCTACTGCACACCTGCAGGCTCGTTCCCATGATAGCAGCACGTTTCCCTGGCTGTGCATGTGTGATTGATATGCCAGTGTGTGTTTAGCGAGTTCCTTCAGTGTACAGTACAAAATGACGACAGAGAAAGACTGTGTTCGAGCTCAGAAGGGACGGAAATCTGCAGAGACGAAAGATGCGATGCGATCCGTCGCGCTAATAAACAAACGCACTGTAGCAGCGGCGCTGTTGCATGCTTCAGCACAAGGTTTGATGGTAGGTGGACTCTTGGAAAGAACAGGAGGGTGGGGGTGAGTGTGTGCATGTGCATTTTATAAAAAGGGACTAACAGTTGCTTGAGTTCTCAAATCGGCAAAACAGCCTCTATTATTCCTTTAATGCATAGGTGTCAAACTCTGGCTCGCGGGCCAAATCTGGCCTGCCAGACGTTTTAATCTGGCCCGCCAAACATTTCAAATTTATGTTTAAAAAAACAACAATATATATATATATATATATATATATATTTTTATTTTATTTTTTAAATCGATTCATAGAACCGTAGTTACATCCGTAACCGTTTTTATCGCTAAAACTAAGCGTCCCACAATGCCGCCGGTGGCCGCCCCTCCCTCACGGGGCTCTGCTGCACTGCTGTGTGAGCTGCCGGGGAGAAGTGCACTTTAAGCACTTTTGAGCAGACGTTTAGTGGTTTGTCAGTTCAGGTGTACAGATAACTACACAGACGTGGAAATGTTAGTTAGTACATTTAAACGTTTTTTTTAGATCTTGAGAAGTTTATTTTGTTATAAAGTCAAATGTTTATCTCTGTGTAGAACTGTAGATCAACTGAAGTTGTAATGCACATAAACTGAAGCACAGTATTGGTGAAATTTCACTTTCAGTTTATGAGAACAAACGTTTTGTAAATTTTTTTTTAATCAATCCAGTATACTATTTATTTCTTATATTTTTAATAGTTTTATGTTTTACGTTATGTTCGGCCCGCGACCCTACCTGAGCGTCGAAATTATATAGAATAATAGAATAACTCAAAGTGCAGCCTAACAGGAGGATTCCTAAAGCAAGGTCCGGAGGAGAGTAACAGCACCTCAGGACATAAGTGTATCTCCTCTGTGACGGGAAAGCTCTCTTACAGAGCTATAATAATATTTTTAGTAACATTTAAAAAGCTAAATCAGTAATAATTTAATATGTAGAGGGAAAGCTAAAATGATCTTGCCTTATTCTTAAATGCAATGGATTGTTCTGTTCATAATGAATGCGTTTTCTTGAGACTTGATAGACCCGTGACTTCTCTGTAACCCCACACATTTAGCTCATTTCCTCTGTGCCCTGAAGCGTATACAGAAGTCATTTTCGTCAAACTTCATTAAACACAATCATTGACATTTTTGCAATAGGCTGATGCACATAAACACTTTTCACTTGGCTTTGTAGCTCACCTGCCTGGGAACACGGCTTTGTACCAGTGCGCTGCTCAGCTTTGATGGAACAGCTGTGCACCACCGTATCATTTGCCCCAATTATATGACATGTGTACAAAGCAGCGCTCCGTAATGGCCAGTGCATTCAGAAGCTTTGGTGTAAACAATCACAGCTCAGAGAGAATAGGCTGTCGAAAACAAAGAGCGTGTTTTCTGTTTGCATAGACTAGAGCATTCTCACTTTGAATGAAACCTAGCTTTCATTTAAGGCCGTGGCTGGAGAGACGCGGCGCGGTCAAATGGCCGCGCAGTTTCAGGGACCGCGGCATTTCCCTTATAGCCCGTTATAGCCTCATGGCTAACCCTAACCCTAACCTTAACCCTAACCATAACCATAACCATAACCATAACCCTAACCCTAACCCTAACCCTAACCCTAACCCTAACCCTAACCCTAACCGTAACCGTAACCGTAACCGTAACCGTAACCCGTCAAATAGCGCAGCAGTTTCAGGAGCCGCGGCGCGCGGCCGGCACAAAAATAACATGGCAGTTTCGGCTGCACGCCGCGGCACTGCAGACACTCCCTTGAATATTCCAAAAATCAGACAAATAAGTGAAAACCAAGATAAGAAACTTGAGTAGAATTTGAATGGACTAAACAGTTATAGAATTATCTTGACATTTATCAGAAATAGAATTACATAGTAACAGAAAGACGGTACCGGTATCGGTACCATTTTTTTGTGTTGAAAATGAAAGGCTGGGCCAGATGCACAACGCTTCACCAACTGTTTCAGTATGATTATACTATAACAACAACTGCTACAAACATGCCAAAATCTTTTTTTGTGAAAAACAAAATACAAAAGGCTTTACCAAAATTGCTCTACCAAACCAGTATTAAACTACTTGACTAGTAGCTACCGGTTCTGTATAGGACTATCCCAGAATTAAGACAGAATTGGGAATTATTATTTTTATTTTTATTGTTAGTATTATTATTATTATTACAGTGTTATTATATACCACGAGCAGGGCCGGCCCAGCCTATAAGCGAACTAAGCAGCCGCGTAGGGCCCCGAGGCGTTAATAGGGCCCCCAATCTGGCAACCCGTCTTATGCGAAGTGCAAGCGCAGCGTGCGCCACTAGTGTAGTAGCGCTGCTGGCACGGCAGCGCACACAGCGGTAACATATAACGCACAAACCGCATTTATTTGTAATGACAATCTGGCAACCAAGACACCAAACCTGCGCTGATTGGGCAACTTCATTGTGCGCGAGGAGCTCGAGAGCAAAACATAAACACAACAGAACGTGGTCCTCATGTCCAGAGGAATATATCCCCCCGATGCCGAAAAACGAAAGAAGAAACTTCTTGACGATGTAAAGAAACTGCAAACTCAACAACACTCTCCAGGTATTGAACTTATCTTACAAAGAGACGGTTAATGCTGCTGTTTGAAACAACACGATTCTGTCACGTTAGTTCGCTTAGGCTGGAGGCGAGGAGAGCTCTGCCCCGCGCATAATATGTGTCTGAATGAAAGATAATAAGCTTAACATTTACACCAGCCCGGGAGTGTTAGCTGCAGGTGAGGCCGGTGAGGGGCGTCTGTGCCCCGGGTCACTAAGAGGCGGAGATCCGGTCCGGACGAGCGCTGTCTCGTCCAGAACCTCTGACGTGAGACTTTGGAGTGAACAGTGTGCGGCCCCTGTCCCGGGCTCCTGTGCAGCCTCAGTTAGAGATGAGCGGGTTTGAGTTTGCGTCCCTCTCTCTCACATCACCATGTGTGAGATCAATCGTGACTCGTGATGTCTGTTTTACTTTGACTTCTTAACGTGCAATAAGAGGAACGTAAAGGTGCAGGAGTCCAGTGTGTGGTGTTCTGATCAGAACAAACATTTATATTGTTATTAACTTTTAATAGAGCAATAAAACATTTCAATTTATTTAAAAAACATCGTTAGACTATTTGTTATAAATTATAATAAATTGATAGTGAAAAATAACCAGACATATTATGATTACGTCTGTTATAGAATAATACTATATATTTTTATATAAATGTGGCAAAGTTGCAGAAACACAGTCTCTTCACTATAGCTAGGTTTGGACCTTCAGTTCTAGTTCTGTTCATTCTCTGGGAATAATATGTTTGCACTGTCTAGTTTTATCAGTGTTAATTGTTAATCAAGCAATGCTTTGCATAATTTGTTTAATTTAATATAACTTGTTTTGTCACTTTAGCAAGAAGGAACAGTTGGGAGCTGTAAAAGATAAATTAGTAAGGATAACTATTAATTTTACATTTTCAGTTAAAATTAATCAATTTGATCATAATTATTTTTCATAGCCAATATTGTATTGAGTAATTTAGTACACTAATGTATTAATTACTGGCTTTAATCATTTTCTCCTGGCACAGTTTCATCACATCATCATTTTATAGCATTACAACCTCAACATTTTACTCTTACTTTAGCCGGCTGGACCACATTAAAATGCACCAGAAGACCCAAAAAAGGTCTGAAAATCTCTGGGGGAGGGCCCCCAGACCCCCCCTGTTCATTAATTTAAACTGCTAATGTGCTAATGTGGCTGTCGACCCTTAACGCCCACAAATACACCCAAAAACATATCTGGGACGTGTGTTATTTGTACAGGGAGTAGAGGTGATGTCAGCGGAATACCAAGTTGCATTGTGGGATTTAAGTTATCAATATTTGAGCTTGTGAGGTGTTGAGAATAAACTAACTGGCAAACGGATGCCCTGGAGTTTTGGTGCGCTTTGTTTGCGTTGAAGAAAGTTCCCATATGTGAATTGTTTACTGACAATGGCAATAAAACTGATTCTGATGACGTGGTGAGGGGCCCCCAATTTTTTTTTCGCTTAGGGCCCCCTGAAGGCTTGGCCCTGACCACGAGGCAATATGGGTGAAGTGTCTTTCCCTCTGCCGTTGGGCTCATGAACACTTCCTAAACACTGTCACTTTAACCATAATTTAATCATTCACTGCACTGTTCACTCTCTGCACTATATATGTAAATTCAACTGTAAATTTGTGTACATAGTAAGCCTATTTTTATTCTTATTTATTTTTTAAATCTTTTAGTCTGTTATTTTTATCCCATAGAAGAATTAAATTGTTTCTCTTTTTGACTTTTATAGTTTGTTTTATCTTTGTTCATTGTTTTATGTTGCACCTAATCACCAAGACAAGTTCCTATGTTTGTGAATTCTGGCAATAAACCTCTGATTCTGATTCTAAAGCTGAGTTCACACCACTGCGTCGAAATTTGTGTTGGATGATTTTTTATTGGTGCTGGGTTTGAGTAGGTACGTCACTGGAGCATAGTTGGCCGCAAAAAAGTTCAGATTCGTCCAACTTTTCTGCATCAGCCGTTCTGGCTGCTCTGGACATTCTGGATGCGCAATCAAAGCGTCTGACGCTCAAACGCCACTGATGCACAGCGTCCGACGCTCAAAACGCGTATCCACATAGACTTTGAATGTACACTGGACGTGTGAACGCTCATTTAGGACACTAGGACATTTCCTCTTGCTGCCCCCCTTTGGAACCTGGTGTTTCAGCGGTCTCCCATCCAAGTACTAAACAGGCCCTGTTCTGCTTAGTTTCTGAGAGCTGATGAGATCAGGCATTGCCAAGCGGATATGGCCAGGTATGGATGCCAAGATGAACATTTTTTTCATGCTATGCTAGGTTATTTGTTTATAATGACTGTCTGGAGTACACATGACTGGATAAACGCGCTGAAAGACTGGTCCATTACACACGGAGGTCCGCACCAGTGCGAGTCAACCACGCAAGCGACAGTCAGCGCCAGTACAGTTTTATGTTTTATGCCGCTGATTCACGAGTTGACACGAAGCAGAGTGAGGGGCCGCGTCAAGGACGGCTTGTTGGAGCTCAAATCAGCCGCTCAGCCGGAGCCGAAAGCGGAACCACGGAACGCACATGAAGAAGGAGCAGGAAAGTGAGGATAAGAGGAAGAGACAGGTAGTGCCAGAACGTAATCCTAACTGTTAGCGCTGTTTTTATTATTCACAAAGCTGTTTGTTGTTGACGTGAGCCAAAGGAAAGTGACTTTCTCAAAGTCTTAAGCCCCTCCCCTGAGCATTTCCATGGAGCTCATTTCACTAATAACTGACAATAACCAAAGTTGAGTAATTGAGTGCTCAAAAATGTCCTGTTTTCTTCGTTAGTTGTGCTTATTTGAAAAATTAAGACACATAGGGTACCAAAATATTACCTAGCCATGTGTGATAAAATAAAAACATGATCATGACAATCTGCTGTTTTTTTAGGTATGCATTATGAAGAGGCTTATCAGTTCTGCAAGTCAATGGACCTGTTACTAAACCTTTTTAGATCAATATTGCAGTTTACAATGAGCAAAATGTAAAATCATGATTTCTTTATGGGCCTAAGATTAATAGGCCTGGTTTATTGGCAAACATTTTTTTTTTTATTGAGTTTGAACCTGAAAAGTTGATGCACATTGAAGCTCTAGACACAGACTTCAAAAGTGCCCCCTCTCTCTCGGTCTCCCTCTCTCTGTCGGCGTAGCTGTTGCTTTATGGAAAAAAGGCGTGGCTGCAGTGCTGGAATTTGAATGGCATGTAAAGCGCTTTGTCTTGGGCGCCCTGGGTTCAGACCGGTTATGCAATCCGACGCCTGCAGGTGTGCTTTTAGTTCACATTGTTTGGGTGCAAGTAAACACATCATATGCTTCATCACAGACACTACTGATGCCTCTGACCCACTTCCCCCAGGCGCAAAGAGAGATTCTACTCCGCTTTTTCAACACTGTCTGATACATTTTAAGTTTACGACCCACAGTGTCTGAGTAGCTGATATTTGTTCTTTTGCCTTAGCGGATTGTAAAAAAACTTTATGTCCAGGGGTGAGTTGTACTCTGTGATTTTACTTTTACCTAAATACACGACTTAAGGAGATAAATTGTGTTAAAAAAAAACTCCCGCATCCGGCGAGTTAATCTAACCGGTGAGATAAACGCAGACACAAGTAAAACAACTTTAGTGCAGCATTAACAGAGCCCATGTGAAGAGAGCACTGCACAAAATATACACAGCCCAACAAATTTACAAGAGAGCTGTGGTCATTTTTTTTCCTTATTAGCGGTATACTCTTCATAGCACAGTGAATCTCTCTCCTCTTAAAGATGGTCTGCAACGTCGGTTGATAAGTAGAATATAGCTTTCATTTTTTCACAACGAAGTCTGGACGGTTTGCGGTCCCAAAATCAGTGACGACACACCGGGAGATAGCAGTAGCCGGAAGAATACTGGTCTCGTCTGACATGCGCTAAACCGAGCGGAATTTTGTGTTTTATAAGACAAATCTTGCTGTTGCAATGACACTGAGATGTGTAGCAATGCACTGCTCACAAGAGGGAAGCGGGCTCTTTGAGTGGCCCAAACGGAAGGGTTGAGGACGTCTTTGGACACGATTTGTTCGTACCAAGAGAATGTTTTGGAATCCCAAATCGACAACGTATGGCAAGCCTGGTCCAATGCTATGCTACCGACATTTCACGGAAGACAGTTTCCTAAACCTTGTGAAATATCGACTTGGATATTCGTGTATTTTCACATCAAGGCAGTTGTCTGTGCTTTCGTAGCCGCCGTATGCGGCTGTTTGACTGACGCTGTGTGCATGATGGCGTGTTGTTGTTGGTGACGGCGAGAGTGCTCACTTTATGCATATTACTGGTTGTAATAATTATACCAGGAAGTTGAATGGATTTGAAAAGAAATTGAAGCCACCTCGAGCCACCGGCACATTCACGACTCCCGTTTTCAGGTCAGTTTGACTAGTAATTTGGAGTTTCAAACTAATACAGTAAGGAAGTCATCATTGTATTTCACATAATTTCATGGGAAAAATTCCAGTTTAACATGCACTATTCAGAAAGTCTGTTGATGTCCAGTCGCCATCTCATTCTCATCTCCTCATCATCATTCTCATCCGCTCCATTTTCATTCTCCGACGAGGCGTCAGGTTCAAATATATGAGGCAACTGTTGCTGTTCTTCAACTTGATGCTGTTCGTCATCCGTTGAAATCCTCTCACTTGACGAGGATTCACTCGTATTTTGGTCGCTATCGCTGCACACTTAAGTGTAAGTATCCTCCGTGTTGGCTAGCTATCTCCCGGAGTGACGCCACACTTCCGGGTTATGTGAAGGCAAAAAGACGGCAGCAGCAAAAGAGCGTACTTCTTTTCAAAAATAGTTTCTTTTTTTATCAATAATATCTGAATATATTAAAGGCGCAATGGACGATTTTTCGGCGATTTGAGAACTCAGGTGGAAGTGCGCATGTGCACTCCCCGTGCGGACTGATACAACACACACGTGCGTTTGTTTCTTAGCGCGACGGATCGCATCGCATCTTTCGTCTCCCGTAGATTTCCGTCTTCTTCTGAGTCAGCTCAAACAGTCTTTCTCAGTCTTCATTTTGCCCCGTACACTGAGGGAACTATATTATGATAGATCAATGCGCTTAGACACGCGGAAACGTGCTGCAGGTGAACGGTAGGTGCGTTTTATGATTGATACGTGGCAGGACTAATCGGCAGTCCACGCCACGAGGAAATAAGACTCAGATTTGGGTCCAAAAAATCGTCCATTCAACCTTTAAGACTTGGATACTAACTGCCGCCGACGACGACGACTTGAAAGCACAATTACAATTAACTTTGTTGCCCATCTTTAAATAGTTCTAGTTCCACTGCCCATCTGCAGATAGAAGCACGTCAGGCCTGGACAATCTGCGGCCTGTCATTCCGAGGGAGTAGGATCTCTCCTTCACTGTGGTTCTCCTCGAGGTTTCTACTTTTTCCACAGGGTTTTTTGTAGTCTTTATTTTTTGATATGGAGGTTCTACGGACAGGATTTTCTGGTTCAGTTATCCATTTGCAAAATTCCTGTGAATGTTGTTTGGTAAGCTTTTGATTGTTTTATTGTTTGATTTTCTCACTTTCTGTTCTTTATATGAACAATTCTGGAACGCCCACCAAGGCAACTGATATTGTGATTTTGGGCATTACAAAAATAATATTAATTGAATTGAGTAGTCAGTATTGGGAACTGAATGAGTACAATTACTCTGTCTTTTAGTGGTATAAAGAATATGGTTACTTTTCTAAAATCAGAGGAAAAAACTGGTATTTGATCATGAAATTCAGGCTTCAAACTGCAATGAATTTTTGAGGAAAATGATAAACAGACTTTGTGATAAAGATGATCTTATCTTATCATAACTGTAAAACAAAAAGCTGTTTTATTTCTATGTCGTGTGAATACAGTTCTCTGATTAGACCAAGTAACGGAATACTTTCGAGACGATTTTGAATAATATGTAACATTAAATTATATTTATTTTAAGGTTTGGGTGTTTGCTGTACACCACTGTAACCTGCTGCAGTTATGCGTTTATCCGGCTGCCATTCAACACAGCCCGACCTGATTGGTCTGAGTGGATTGATAATGATGATGTAGATGAAGACATGAAAGGAATTAGAAGTTAGAAACCTTTGGGTTGGCTAATCCGGATATGCATAAAACAGTCTTATGTAAAGCACCTGAGCTCTGCCATCCTCACAAGACTTCAGGAACTCATTTTGATAAGAATCAGTCAGAACTTTACAAGCTGCACCGTCCCAGGATGAGGTTAAGTGCATACAGCTGCTTTACATATATTTCTAATTATTACTACACTTGGTTTGGAGTTGTACATCAACAAAGTTGAAGCTTACAGGACTTGGGCTGTTCCTATTTTTTTCCTTTAATAATGCGGCAGCGCGCTACCCAAAAAATAGGGCCAGGCTGAAAAAACATCCGCCAGGTTGTAAAAAGCGCTCATAAACTCATTGTGGTGATTAATTAGGAGGCTCAGAAGGCATTAAGTAAATGAGCAATACATGTGGACTGCTGTAAGTGACTGACATTATTTATAATAAAAAAGTGCAGTTAAGCAGTTGTTTTTTATGTTATATTTTTGCTATCATTGTAGCACTGCTTTTTGTAACTATAGGGTCTCAAGATATATAACTCACATGTGCTTTTTGTTTTTTTGTCCAATCCAAATGTAATCACATGGAGAAGAAATCGCACAAGATTATTTTCACAAGATCTTGTCTCATCCCTAGTACATTAGGCCCAATTTAGAGGAGCTGCTTAAAACATGTTTATGGAATTAATTCTGTCACATCTGCTGCCCCTTTCCAACCTGTCATGATTTCAACAAAAGGAGGACCAACATGCAGAGCTGCTTTCATCTCTTTATAAGAACAAAGTAAAGCCCAAGATAAAAATCCAAATTAGCTTAGTTAGCCAACATTTTTTATTTGTTAAATCTGAAATAAAAATATTTGTATTATCTTAAGAACATGACAGTTATTGCCTCACTTAATACATTCCTTGCATCCTAATTATTCACCATGATGAGTTTATAACAGCTTTTCATCGTAAACCTAAAACAAACATTAGCATGCTAACAGTGCACTTCCTGCTTCAAGGAGATTAAAACGCTTTAATGCTTTAGTTGTTTTGTTGATTAATAAGTCGATGAAGTCTTAGTCTTTCATTGCTCTATTTATAAGTTTAATTAGATTAAAATGATTTCTATGGGACAACAGCAAAAAGTGGAGTGAGTTAGCTGAAGATTTTGGTGTGGCTCATCAGTTTAATCTAACATATTTCTGTATCATATAAATACACTGTTTGTACGAGTATTTTCTGTACAAAAAGTTGTGGTTGTAGTCTTTTTAAGTGCAATTTGGGCTTTAAACATACAGATAGACTTCATAGTCTTCTTAGCTTTTGCCACACACCCTTTTAGTCGACTTATCGGTCGATATGGGATGACTTAAGTTGACCAAGAATGTTTTTAGTCGACTGCAGTCCTAATAATTAGATGCAGAGGGTGCACAGAGGTCCAATTCTGATCAGATATGCTTTTACAATACATATGTACCGGAGCAGTACAGATTTATATGAACAAAATCGGATAAAGCCCATTTAACTAGTTTTGGTGAAAAGTGCAGTCCAACCTTTTGTTTGTTGTTTAAGTCTTAACTTAGGCAGTTCTTCATTTTCCACTGTTCCCTCTGGAGCACATTTTTCTCTCCATGGAGCTGTTCGCGCTAATGACAAACATGATTGGGCAATTAAGAGGTCAAGCTGGGTCGTCATGGCGATGTTGTAAAGTCATTATCCTCTTCTCAAACTACTTGATAAATAGTGTTAATTGGGCTTCATATAATAAAGTATAAGGCTGCACAATATATAGAGTAATATTTTATTATCGTGACACTAGCAGTATTGACCAATAAAAATATACGGGACAAAATTAATGCAAGATATTTGTTTAATGCTGTGGAACATTTCAGGCCAAGCAATAACAATAAACTATTAGCAAATGTTGAAGACTCAAATGATTAAGAATTATTTACTTTAATTTAGAAAAAATTTAAATAAAAAAAATACAACATCCATTTTCTACCGCTTGTTCCCTTTCGGGGTCGCGGGTGACTGGAGCCTATCCCAGTGACTTTGGGCCTTAGGCGGGGTACACCCTGGACAGTGGCCAACTCGTCGCAGGGTCAACACAGAGACATAACAGACAGTTCACTCTCACATTCATTCACTAGGGCCAATTTAGAGTCACCAATTTTGCCACGGTGGGAGTAGCCGGAGGAGAACCCGGAGGGAACCCACGGTAACACGGGGAGAACATGCAGACTCCACCCAGAGAGATCATGTGAGGTTGGTCTGGTCCAGGAATCAAACCCATGATCTCCTTCTTGGGAGGCAAGAGCGCTAACCACCTTTGCCACCGTGCACAACAACAACAAAAAAGACAACGAAAAAAATGACAAATAAATTCCTACATATATAAGACATATCTGCAGAGCATTTATAAAGGTTCAGTCATCATTGACACAAAAAACTATACAATAACAAATGTTTTACTAGACATTTCAATGATGAAAACTGGATGAAAACTGGATAATATATATATATATATATATATAAATATAATATATATATAATATATATATATATATATATAATAAATATATATAATAAACATATATATAATATATATATATAATAAATATATATATAATATATATATATATATATATATATATATATATATATATATATATATATATATATATATATATATATATATATATATATAGACTGCTTTACACAGTCATGTCAGTGATTACCTACTAATAACTAAAGGAAAAGAGTAAGTATTTCTTTAAAACATTCCAAGTTGGTATGAAATTCCTTTTGGGGCTCAAAAATATACTCTGGAATGTTTTGACGTTTGGTGACAAATTCCATCTCCTGACAATGCTGTGCTCTTCCTTTATTTAAAATAACTCGCTGGTTCTCAAACTTTTCACATCGAGTACTTCCTAGATAAATATTCAGGGTAGCACCAGAAAGCAGGCCTAAAGCAGGCTAAATGGGACTACATTCTTGCTAGGAAACTTATAAACAAAGGTTAACCTAACGAAATATAAAAATGTGGGTTAAAATGCCCCAAATCCAGCAAAAAAAGTAACTGCATAGTAATTCGTGCACCACTGGAAGTAGATTTACTAATTTTGGACGAAATAGCCAAACCTCTGATCCGCAAATATTTCTTCTACACATTATTTGTTTGGGTTTTGCTTCACAAACATATTTTATCATGGCAGTCCTTTCAACTAACAACAATCACGTCTTAGGGGTTTAATAATAGCACCACTTTCTGAAGCTATTGTGAACAAATAATCGTTTTGTTCATTTATGCTGACAGAGAAAACTTGGAACTTTGTGCCGGTTTTCATTTCATGTGGATAGGTCCAGTAATTACAGAGATATGAACCATAAAGCAGGTCAACAAATCTGCAATCTGACATCTAAACAGCAAACATCACACGATAATTTTGACCTGTCTCAGTTCAGTTTTGAACTATGGGCCGTTAAGAATGTTTTGATGTCACGTGGACACAACCTACTGTCAGTAATGAGAGCAGTTAGACAGATAAACCTGTCCCTTGACTGTTTATATCTTCAGACTCATGATGACCTCTAAATTACAGGTTCTCCGCTCTCCCCTGTATTTTTCCTCAGCCCTTTGGTGGCTTTTCGGTGTGCTCCTGTTTGGTGGCAGTGTGCAGTTTGAGATCCACATTGTCTTTTAAAGAGATATGCTCTAAATCTAAATGATTCCCAAATTATACCTTTTAATCCTAAGGCTGATCTCAGCAATTCACAAAGAGACATTAGTAATTCCATGTTTGTGTGGCTGTGAGACGTGGCTAAAGCTAGAGTAAACAGGAAACTACTTCAGGTTTATCCTCAGCTTTTTCTGCAATTATTTCACTTCCCTGCAAATCTACGCTGCATTTTAAACATCTCTCTATGTAATGCATTGGGTTTGGATAATGTTCGATGCATAATGCACTGGAAATATCATATTTTGGGTCTTGTGAGTGTCATTGATGAACAGGAAACAGCTGTGAACTCCACATATAAGTTAGCGTCAGAGGAAATCTGAGTCTCTCTTATCAAATCATCACACTGTGGTGCGACGATCCTCCTTAGCTAAAGCTGACCTGGAGCCACTTTTGACCCGTCAAACGTGTATTTTATATTTACAATAGGTAGATCAAAGTCTTTCAGCTTGGTCACTCAATGTCTTCTCCTTTTTGATGTTGTCCCATAATATGGAACAACATCAAAAAGGAGAATATCTATATCTATAATATAGTATCTATATATCTATATCAATCTATCGATCTATCGATCTATCGATCTATCGATCTATCGATCTATCGATTGACCAATGTATATTTGAGTGTGTATCAGCCACAGTGGATTCCTAACGCCGGACTCACATTGCATGCAGTGCAGCTCCGTTGCGCAGACATAACCCACGGAGGAGGTGGAGGTGCCGCAGCACGTCAGAATCATTCCGCTGGAAGCCGTTTCCCCCTATTAATGATTAGTTATCACATGAACATGTGATGATCGAAGCCTGTGACCAATAGCAACGCAGAACCCTAATGTGAGCTTTGCACTGCAAGAACATCAGTCCATCACAGCAGGCGGAGCCGGGTGCAGTGTCAGCGAGGCGTCAGCCTAAATTATTCAAACATCGTCACACATACATGCCTTCAAACAAGACAGGTTTGACAACCGCAATGGACAAGCTGCTGAGACAAGAGGACTGGATTCTGTCAGCACAGGAGGGTTGACTTCTCACTTCTAAAGGCAGTTTTCTCTTAAGAATATGTCTGCGTGTTCATCAGGATTAGAGTCGATTTGGTCTGCTCCAGTGTTCTCGCTGGGCTGAGGTTGAAGGATGCGGTGGGACGAGCGGCGTGCGAGCGAGCGCCGTTTGCGCCGTGCGAGCGAGTGCCTACGTGCCGTGATCTTAATACCTGCCGGTATATTTTGAGCATGGCGGTGACCAGCCGGAGCTGGTCGCCATGCTAAAACACTGTGAACACTGTGCTCATATGTGGCATCATACTGCATTTGACTTATCTTTGTGTAAGTAAAGCATGTAACATTTCTGCAGGGGGAAATGCCTTCTGCTTTTCTCATGGAGATGATATGGCTTTCCACAGTATGTTTAGGGCGGTACCATTATAGAATTTTTGTATCATGGTAATGGTAAGAAGAAACATCAAAATGTAAAAGTTATTCACACCTATAAGACATAAGAAAACCACAGTGAAATCCTCAATGTAGCGGGGTTAGGGGACTAAAACGAGAAAGTCTGGTTACTTTGTTGTTTGAATTTGACTCATCCTCCAGTGCTCCTGAGACCACTTGTCTGGAACATTTGAAAACCGGCGCATTAAAGGCTCTTGATCATGGATCCTGGTCAGGAGTACCTAGCTTAGTGTCATGTGCATGTTTTAGTTTGATGAGCGAAAGTCATTTTACATCTGAGGGCAGTTCATGCTTCTTTGCTGCTTTGTCTGTCTTTATAGCTCTTTAAATGTTGTTCTTTACACATTCTGTCGGCACCTGAGCGGGGTAAGCCGTCATCTGGTTCCCCCTCCTTCCCCTGGTGCTCCCTCTGCTGCAGGTGACTCCCATCCTCTACATCAAAGCCCCTGCTCTTTCTTCTCTTCTTCAAGGTGAAGCAGACGGCACAGCAAAACTGTTTCAAAGCAACGATTATGGGAAATCATCCAGCATTAGAACAAATTGTCAAACAAAACGTCATGTGACTCGGGGTGTCAAGATGAAACGGTTTTATCATAATCTTGAATCAGGTAATTAAAGATAATAAGCCATCGAGAGCTGAGGAAGCTCCTTAGATGAGGGTGAAATCCATTTTACTCTTGTCCACTGGACAAAATCTAGTTTTTTTTTTCTTTGGCGGACCGAGGATTACACACATCTTACATTCAGACAAGCAGGTGGTTCAACCAGGTCAAGTTACAAGTCAGATCAGGAGCCAGACGATCTCGTTTTTCAAGGTATTAGACAATGTAAATAAAAAGTGTATTCACCATTGTTTTGTTAGGCTGTTAATAATTGTAAATAATCATATGCCTTTGTTTCTTTCCCCCCTGCAATAATCTTGACACTAAAATGTTGATATCGTGACATTTCCACACTGGACCAGGATGCTTTGCTTGGGAAACATGGCAATAATGCCGGCTTCCTCCTGGACGAGGAACATTTGATAATGTCTGTTTGTGCTGAGAAGCTAAAGTTCCTCTGCCAGAAACCAACCCTGTCATTTCTGTGTGTGGAAAAGCAGAAGGTGGAGATGTGTCACAGCTGCTTGCAAACGTGTGAACAATGTTGCTTGTAATTTTAGTCTTCCAATGTTACATTTTATTTTAATAAGTCACATTTTATGCTGTAAAGTATGATAGGTTTAGGGTAGACCTTTGCAGGAGTACCGCATTTTAAACAAATGCACACTGACATAAATATTCTATCCTATCTATTTTAATGATGGAAAGTTTGTTGACAAGTAGCTGTTTTTTAGTATGTTTTTTACATTTGGTAATAATAGTCAATGGTCAACTCCCAAACTGAAATGTAATTGCCAAACATAGCTGGCCCGCTATGTTTTTGGTGCAGTATTGTACAGTAGGTGTGGGCGAGGTTGACAAAAATAAATATCTCATTATACTAGAGATGTCACAATGTCAAATTTTAGTGCTACAATTATTATGAGAAAAAACATCACGATTTAATAATTATTCACGACTATTGAGAATTATACTATTCCTAAGTTTGTGACTGGCTTTACGAAACTGAATTTTCTGAAAATTAAGTTAAATGTGGCAAAAAAACGTTCTTTACATTTAGGTCTATTTTTTCGGGCTATATATTGAACAAAAAATAAAAAAAATTGCTTTTGTCACTGATTGATTATTATTTTTTGGTTCTTACGATTATATTGTGACCTCAATAATCAATAATAATTTATGTAGTTGATAAACTTCCCTACTAAATATTTTTGCTTGACCACGGGATAACAAACATATTTGTGTAGAATTATTTGAAGTTATGATTTGCTAACAGGAATGGGATTATCTTAATGGCAAGAATATATCAAGATAATGTGAAGGGTACTCTGAGCTCTATCATTAGCCAAACATCCTGAAATGTTTCAGAATGACAACTGAGTAACGTGTCACCTAGGCAACGATTCCCGTAGACTCCATTATAAATCAGCGTTACATTCTACTTCATTATGTTTTAACACATTTACATTGGATTGACATGCTATGGGGATACTCCAAAACTGTAATTTATTGTCAATATTGTCCACCCATAGTTGCCCATAGGAGTTTGATTTTTGAACCATTATTTATTTTGTTATATTGTATCAAAAACACAGAGAACACAGAACAAGATCTTTTACCAAATTACTACAAAAAATGCATTAAAAACAGGATTGCATTGTAAAGTAGATCCTGATATCAAGCCACAGTTTTCCCTGCCTGTGAGCAGAAGGCGGGACCTAGTGCAGAGAGAGGAGTCAACACTTGTGGAAGATCCATGACCGGAGGGAGGGAGCGAGTGTGGGATGGCGTGGTGGGTGTGCTATGTGAGGAATGCCGGCTCATGTTGTAACTGGAACCCCTGAAAGGCTGTGTTCTCCCGGGGACAGTTCCTAGCGCGACGCCCGGCCCCTCTATCACTCACCATCAATGTGGCTTTCTGTGCCCCCGGGACGTGCTTTTCCCCCCCCAGAAAGCAGCAGCAATTCTTCTGACTGTGCTTCAGACGCGGAGATATCGGGTAAATCTACCACGTCTAATAAAAATTTACTGTGAGAAAAAAAAACAAAGTTCAAGTAAAAGTGTTATTGCTTCAAAACTGTATTTTTCATGGAAAGGAACAAAGAAATTACTCAAGTAGAACATATTTAAGTGTAAATGTCTAAAAAAAAACATAATTTGAAGGATAAAACATCAAATAATGTTTTAAATCTGGTATTATCAAAGGATAGACACAAAAATAAGAACACATTTATTATATCTGGAGGAGTATAGAAGAAGAAATACAACTGAAACAGGTTCATCGATTAATCAGGTAATCTATTTAACTAATTTAGTAATCGAGTGATGTTAATTGGACTTAACATAGACTCCAAAAAAATTTTATGTGCTAAAAAATAGGTTGTATGACGAAGATGTGCAGTAATGGCATCAAAATGACACAGGAAACATGTACATTTTGTGTTGGATGAAAAAGGATCAGGATGTCCTCATTCTGCATTACTTTGGCTTAATCTGGGGCAAATTGAGTAAAAAATCTCATTCATTGGCTTTTCGCCGTCTGAAACAACTAATAGATGAATCAAAAGAATAATTGCCAGACTATTTGATTATAAAAGTAGTAGTTAAATGCATTCCTAGTTCAAATGATTTTATATCGTGAACATAAAGCTTTTGCTAGATTTACTTACAGTGGGAAGAGGAATCAACACGTTTACTCAAGTAAGATACTTTTACACGGTCAGGTATATAGTACTATTATATCTGTACTCAATTGCAAGAGTTTGCCATGGCATTTCTCAACGTTTTGAAAATGGTGTAGTTTTTCTCACGTCCCAAACTGCCCGGCGCTCCCCCATCATGCCCTCTCTGCTCCTCGGACACATGTGATTTTCCACACCCAAGTCCAAAACCGCAGCAGATTTACAGCTCCGACCGACTCTGTATTCAGGAGGCCTCAGTGGACAGTGGACCTTTACCGCTCTGCACTCTTACACACACTGTAATATTCAGCCCTATCACTGTGTGGCAATGCGAATGAAGAAGATGGAATTCATATTTAAGTCTTGTTGCATGCTGTGGCCTACAATGTCTTCATTTTGATACAAAGGAAAAGGCTTAATATTGCTGTTGATACCAAAATGACAATAGAATGGCATTTTCAACACATACTTTTCTTTAATCTCCTCATGTGGTTCTGATAAGCCTTGTTTTCATTGGTCTGCTACGGAATGAATCAGTACGGTCTGTCATAAGTATACTGCACTTGGGGTAAAGTGGTCCCAAGTGGTCTGGGCCTCGTTGGCTATGGCCCGCATTCACCAAGGAAGAGCTAAAAATGCAGCAAGATGATTGATTAAGAGGGAACGCAGACGAAGGCCAAAACAAGATGGCAAAAAGCAGATAGAAACAGAAAGTCATCATTTCTCACCACTTGATTTTGTGATAAACAGTTGTATTTCCACTGATGATAACTTATATGTTGAGCCCACATGCTTAGCAAAACAAAGTTAGCACATGTTGGCATCCGCTGTTTCCTGTTCATTGACGCATGGTACTCTCTTTTTCAAGACCCAAAATATTATATTTTTAGTGCATAATGTTTGTAACATTATTCAAAGCAAATGCATGACATAAAGAGATGTTAAAACATTTTTGTGAATGGCTGAGTTTGGTCTTATGATTAAAAAGTATGATTTTAGGTATGCTTTAGATCAGTGGTCCCCAAATGTTTTGACTCGAGGGCCACATTGGGTTCTAAAATTTGACCGAGGGGCCGGGCCAGGAAAATATGGTGTGTTTGTGTGAACGAATGAATTACTATAAATTACACGCAAGATTTGACCTGTAACTTGTAACAAAGCAAACAAATACAAGGCTCAATGTACAAATTATTTTCCAAATGCATTAAAAAATGATTCATTTAATTACATCACATTTCAGTTGAATAAAC
Source organism: Eucyclogobius newberryi (assembly GCF_026437365.1). Classification (NCBI taxonomy): domain Eukaryota; kingdom Metazoa; phylum Chordata; class Actinopteri; order Gobiiformes; family Gobiidae; genus Eucyclogobius; species Eucyclogobius newberryi. Next base: position 25,017,508 of record NW_027315835.1, read on the forward strand.
ACAGCAGGAAAACTGTTTTGCCAGTGCATCAAAGTCTGGTGTAAGTTTTGTTGTGGCAATGCTCAGGATAGATCCTTTGGTGTTGGTCAGTGAAGCTGGATCTGTGACGGGCTTTGTTCATGTTCATGACACTGAATGTCTCACATATGCAGGTCGAGCAGAACAAGACCAGCATCTTCTGTACGTCCTCCGGAGGTTTGGAAACGTCGTTAAGTGAAGCATAAAAGTTTAACTTTAATTTTACATTTTTGACACGCCTGTCCTTCTCATGTCTCCAGTGGTTGGACACTTTGTCCAGGTTGATGCTTCGTTTGCTTCTTGCTGTGACTTTATGCTCATCAACTGCTCCAAAATGTGCCACTTCAAGACCATTTCTGGATGATTCATGAAACTAACAGGGCCGCACCTGTCATAAACGCAGGTGCCCACGTTGTAACATGAGATATTTACACAGAAATAAACGCAGTAGTGATGCGTCTTTTGAAGACGCATCACTACTGCGGTTCGCTTTAGTCCTGCTTTAGACCCGCTATAGAACAAATCACAGCTGTCTCTAGTGTCCCCTCTGTCTCTAGTGTCCCCTCTGTCCTTGATGACTCTGTGTGGCTGATTTACCTGCGTCTTCACATCTGGATCATCTGCTCCTGAGCGCGTACTCATCAAGTGAGTGTTACATTGTGACATGAGATATTTACACAGAAATATGGTCCAGATAATGATGCACATGTGTCTTTTGACTCGTGAGTCAGGTCTGGCCAAGAAAGTCTCATTTACACAATAGTGACACGCCAGTGTCTCTTGAACGTGCCCGCACCCCGCGCTGCGCCTCGAGCCGCGGTCCGCTCTGCGCTGTGGGACTAATACTAAGAGACTAATTTCTCAGTGAATATGATTCTGATTGTAATAAAACACAGCGTTTTGAAACTAAAAATGTAGAGAACACGACGTGTCCCCTGGACAGTGCTTCTACTGTCCACAAGAGTCTTCTTCAGTGTGTCAAACACTTGCGCTTCCTGCTAGATTGCCCCCGGTGGCCGTTTGTAGTGAATTTTCTTTTCTGCGCGCCATAGACTTTCTTGAGCGCGCACTAAGTGCGAGCAGTGCTCAATTGCGCAGGGTTGGAACTAGGTCATATAGGGAATTGGAAAGGAAGTGACGAAATCCAAGATGGCGGCGCTATTTCGGCCCAAATCACTTGCGGTTCACCATTTTGCTGGCCCGATGGTTAGAGACACGACTTTGCGCAAAGCGTTCGGGGTTCGATTCCTGTATATTCCAATATTTTTGCAGTCTAGTTTGTTTTGGGATGAGTTAGCTACACTTTTGCTAATACAAAGTCATGGTATAAACTAGTTTTAGCCAAACAAAGTAAACCTAAAACTTAGGGTTAGGTTTAGGGGTTAAGGGTTAAGGTTAAGGTTAAGGTTAGGGTTAAGGTTAGGGTTAGGGTTAAGGTTAGGGTTAAGGTTAGAGTTAGGGTTAAGGTTAGGGTTAGGGTTAAGGTTAAGGTTAGGGTTAAGGTTAGGGTTAAGGTTAGGGTTAAGGTTAGGGTCAGGGGTTAGGGTTAAGGTTAGGGTCAGGGGTTAGGGTTTAGGGTTTAGGGTTAAACCCAGACTCATGTGATTTACATTTTCACAATTCTTTGTTTTACATTCAATGCACGCCCATTTAAATTGTTTCTCAGCAATACAACACCGCCAGGAACTCATTGTTTGGTCCTTGTACACATCAAATGCATCGTAAACTTCAGGTTTGGACCCAAGAGTGAAAATTATTGATGGATCAGCAGAATTAGCGGGACCGTTCGCCATGTTTACCACGGTCGACCACCGTGGTAAACCAGGGTTAGGGTTAGGGTTAGGGTTTACCGTTTACTTCCGCCCGGCTCCCGCCATGTCGTCACGGGCATTGACTTCACTTCCTCCTTTCCGATTCCCTAAAACAGTGCCATCTCTTGGGGAAATGTGGGCATTACAGGTGAAAGGTAAAATGAACGGCCAGCCACAGTATCGTGAGTTTGAATCCCGACTCCGACATTTGCTGCATGTCCTCCTTTCTCTCTCATCATTCCCCTTCCTTTCTTTCTCATTCCATCTACTGTCTAATAAAGTCTACGGGGATTTTTTTTTATTTTTTATTATATTTGAATATAACTTGGACAAGCTTGGCGGACCTGATTGAAAGGCCCAATGCGTAGTTTGGGGACCACTGCTTTTGATTTTATTTATTACAGACAAGAGCATGGAAGCTCACTTTGCCATTAAAAATAAACACACTGAAGAGCTTCAAGGTTGAAATGTGCCTATTAAAAATATATATATACAGGAAAGGTTTTTGTTCTGTTTTATTAGTTTTTTTCCCCAACCAAGTCTACATCAGAACTAAACCAGTGAGAAGTTATATTACAATATCTTTCTTCAGTATACAAAGCAGAATTTTTTGTAGTCAGTGTAGTTGAATTAAAAGCAGGGTTGATCTCTTCACTTTTCCTCCTGCACCAGACCTTGTAAATGAGGCATTGCACAAGCTTTTGTCTGTCCACAGCTGAGTCAGGAGCGCTCATGTCGGCTCTTGTTCCCGGGACTCGTCACTGTAAATCCTGGAAAACTATGATAAGATAGCAGTGTTCGAGGCTGAACTGATGTCAGTATCATTGGAAAGACTATACAATAGGAGAAATGTGGAAAATGTGCTTGAAGTGGTAAATGTAAAACGGGAACCATTTCATTGATTGATTTTCTAATTGAATTTGTTTATTTAATCAACAGTTTTGTGACGTGTGTTTTTGTGTTTGTGCTATTGGGCAATACAGAAATACTTTGTATGTTTGGTGTGTGATTAGGTGCTACTTTAAGGGCTGATCTTTAGCATTTGGAGGAAATGGCCTTGAAGTTACAATGCCCCACATAAATCTATGGATGAAGTAAATTCATTCTAATAATAAAACATATCCAATTCTTACATTTTCCTTCTTTTGTGTTTTTCAGAGCTGCTGGGTTCCACCAAGAGGCTCAATGTCAACTACCAGGATGCAGACGGGTAAGGCGAGCCAGGGAGGACAAACTTGTACATACTGGCCCAAACATAAGCTGAGTCAAAAGAACATGGAGGGCCCATAGTCGCGATTTGACATGTTGAATGAAAATGTCCGCCTTGTGTTGTGTCTTCTTTGCAGTGACTCACAATAATGAGTGCCGTTCCCAGTTATTATCACATACTCTCAGAACATGGAATTAGAACAACTATGAATGAGTCAGTGTAACAAAGCGCCCGTTTGTTACCAGTAGCAATCTAACACTTTTCACTATTTCAGAATCAGAACAGAAATCATAAACTAGTAATTTGCTTTGGCATTAGGGTGCAACATACAACAATGAATTTGCACTTTAATTGCATTTGGCACATTATTGTACACAGCATTGATTTGCACCTTCGAAAAGACAGTTGCACAACATTAATTTTGAATATTTATTGAAGTAATGTCTTTCCTTTTACCCAATGTTAGATTCGAAGTACAGTGCCACTTTAATTGAATCCGTCTATCAAAGTCAATTGGATATGCTCTATATGAAGTGCAGTATTTGTGCAGTGTTTAAGTTTTTGTGTGTGTTGGTGTGATTTACAGTGTTTTTAGTGAATAGTTTTAAGAATGTTTTACTCCTCTGTCCCTGTAAGAGCTCCCTTATAAGGGTTCTTCGGCTGGACCAAGGCAGAAGATGTGTTGGGGAGCATGATAGGGCTTTAATCATAGTTTGTGGTGGTTTTTAGGGTTTTATGTATACATTGGTTTAAAGTAGTTTATGGGTTTATTTGGTTTTCACAGAGGTTTTAATAAGTCTTAAGAGGAAATGATCATTCTTACTCCCCTAACAGTGATTAGCCTTTATAGATTATCTGTCAAAGATTAGAACTATAGCAGAAAACCCATAATGTCTTCTTTAAATGTTCTTTTGCACTCCAGCATTGGTCAGCATGCTCTGGATACGATTAATTGATTACGTTTCAGTGACATTGGTGTCTCTGCTAGATATTGGCAAACCTCTTTGAACCGTACTGTGATCTGATCAGTAGAAATGTTTGTCCCTGGCCCACTAAAGTTTTAAAGGCGGTATGGACGATTTTTCGGCGATTTGAGAACGCAGGCGGAAGTGCGCATGCGCACTCCCCCGTGTGGACTGATACAACACACACGTGCGTTTGTTTATTAGCGCGATGGAGCGCATCGCATCTCTCGTCTCCCGTAGATTTCTGTCCACTTCTGCGTCAGCTCGAACTGTCTTTCTCCGTCTTCATTTTGCCCCGTACACTGAGGAAACTATATTATGATAGATCCATGCGCTTAGGCACGCGGAAACGTGGGGACGAACCGCACGCGGCTGCAGGTGAGTGGTAGGTGCGTTTTATGATTGATACGTGGCAGGACAAATGATTTATCCGCGCCACGAGGAAATATGATCAAAAATTTGCTGAAAACAATCGTCCATACCACCTTTTAAGTATGACCGAGTTTGGTAACTATTTTTGCCATTGTGCAGATTCAATTGATCTTGGAGTCTCGCGAGACATCGCCCGAAATGTAACCGATTCGGGCGAATGGTTTGGATTTGCAGACTTAACTGGCCCCATTCAGCCACAGCCACATTTTTTACCAGCTTCAGCTTCGCCAGTATGCAATATCCAGTATTTAAAGCTCAGAAAGCTTGACTCCAGTTGCTGTGTTTGTTTTACCATCCACTCATCTATTTTTGATCGATATACAAAAGTGGGCAGATCCAACCCAAAGCAGCCATTGAGGAAATAAACGTTATTCAGGCAATGTCAGCTCAGCCATACCTTATTTTAAAGATAATTCATTCAATGATTTTTGCTCATCATGCGAAATACAGCATTAGCATAGTTAGTATCCTTAGCAAAAGCTAATAGAGGCAGCCTTGGTCAAAGTTCAGGGGTCACAGTGCACAGCAATAGAATCTCACTCCGACATAATTTATGTTTAGATGTGTCTACTTCTTGTAAGGCTCTGCTTGGTTTAGTATCAAATGATTTGCTGTTGCAGAGTTACTGTGTAAAGTTCTAAATATGCCAATATAATCATGTGACATAGTTTTCTTAATCTGCGCAAAAAGTGTGAATGAACAGCATTGACAGACATTAAGTGGTTGTTCGTGCTTATATTGGATACAAAAATCCATTTAAATTAGCCAAGCTGTGGCACTTATTATGGTTGCTAGGGGGCATGGTATGTTTACCTCTTATATGCTGCTGATGTCTAATTAGGAAGATAATTTATACATTTCACAAAAATATCAATATATTTATGTTAACATTTAGTAAAATGTGTATTATCTGTCACCTGCTTATGAATAGACGGTTAGGGCTGCACTGTAGTCAAAAATTATGGAATTCAAAGTCAGTTTTTATTCATCAGGGGCCAGCACTGAGTGTGAAAATAAACTCATTTGAATTTCAAAGTTGAATCTCATTAGTGAATTATGAAGTTAGTTTAAGTTGTGCTGCCTGTGCGCGCATGCAGGGGGCGCTCTGCAGGGGGCGCTCTGCAGGGGTTTAATGGACACAAGGGCTCCGGAGGGGAGGCCGTCTTTGTGATATATGAGAGGGGCCAAACACAGGGCTGTCAGCGCCTCTCCAAACACAAGCAATCACGCGGGCTCAGAGTGTTGAACAGGGACCTGAAGCTGTGGGACCGCAGCAGGCACCAGAGCTGGAGGATGACAACGAGCAATCACTGAGCAGAGCAGGGCCGCTGTCCAATCCAAATCACAACATCAAATCTGAAATTCACAAATATAGGAACTTGCTTTGGTGATTCGGTGCAACATACAACAATGAACAACGATAAAAGCAAGATATATCAAATAAGGCATGCATTAAAAAAAACAATTACATTTAGTAAAAGATAATAATAGTCTGAGTATATACACAAAAGTACAGTTAAATTTATGCTTGCAAAGACTCACATTATTGCAATATCAAACAACAAAAATACTATTCCATGTAAATGCTGCTAGAGCGCTCTGAAATGCAGTTCAGACATCAGTCCCTTCCCGGTGGGACATGCCCGAAACACCTCCCGAGGGAGGCGCCCAGGAGGCATCCGGAACAGATGCCCGACCACCTCAGCTGGCTCCTCTCGACGTGGAGGAGCAGCAGCTCTACTCCGAGCTCCCCCCGTGTGGCCGAGCTCCTCACCTTATCTCTAAGGGACCGCCCAGTCACCCGGCGGAGGAAACTCATTTTGACCGCTTGTATCCGCGATCTTGTCCTTTCGGTCATTACCCAAAGCTCATGACCATAGGTGAGGGTAGGAACGTAGATTGACCGGTAAATCGAGAGCTTTGACTTTCGACTCACCTCCTTCTTTACCACAACAGTCCGATGCAGCGACTGCATCACTGCAGCCGCTGCACCGATCCGCCTGTCAATCTCACGCTCCATCATTCCCTCACTCGTGAACAAGACCCCGAGATACTTGAACTCCTCCACTTGGGGCAAGGACTCCCCACCCACCTGGAGAGGGCAAGCCACCTTTTTCTGGTTGAGAACCATGGCCTCGGATTTGGAGGTGCTGATTCTCATCCCAGCTGGTTCACACTCGGCTGCAAACCGTCCCAGTGCATGTTGCAGGTCCGGGTTTGATGGAGCCATCAGGACAACATCGTCTGTAAACAGCAGAGATGAGATCCTGTGGTCCCCAAACCGGACACCCTCCGATCCCTGACTGCGCCTAGAAATTCTGTCCATAAAAACTATGAACAGAACCGGTGACAAAGGGCAGCCCTGGCGGAGTCCAACATGAACTGGGAACAGGTCTGACTTACTGCGGCAATGCGAACACAGCTCCTGCTCCGGTCATACAGGGACCGGACAGCCCTGAGCAAAGGGCCCCGGACCCCGTACTCCCGGAGCACCCCCCAAAGGACACCCCGAGGGACACGGTCGAAAGCCTTCTCCAGATCCACAAAGCACATGTGGACTGGTTGGGCAAACTCCCATGAACCCTCGAGCACCCGATGGAGGGTATAGAGCTGGTCCAGTGTTCCACGACCAGGGAGAAAACCACTCTGCTCCTCCTGAATCCGAGGTTCGACTATCAGTCGGATTCTCCTCTCCAGTACCCTGGAATAGACCTTACCGGGGAGGCTGAGGAGTGTGATCCCTCTGTAGTTGGAACACACCCTCCTCCCTTCTTAGACAGAGGGACCACCACCCCGGTCTGCCAGTCCAGAGGCACGGTCCCTGACCGCCACGCGATGTTGCAGAGACGTGTTTGTCGAGACAGTCCTACAACATCCAGAGACTTTAGATACTCAGGGCGGATCTCATCCACCCCCGGGGCCCTGCCACCGAGGAGTTTGCGAATAACCTCAGTGACTTCAGCTTGGGTGATGGACGAGTCAGCCTCTGAGTCCCCGGTCTCTGCTTCCTCTTTGGAAGACGTGACGGTGGGATTAAGGAGATCCTCAAAGTATTCCTTCCACCGTCCGACGACATCCCCAGTCGAGGTCAGCAGGTGTCCACCCGTACTTATAAACGGTGTTGGTGAAGCACTGCTTCCCCCTCCTGAGGCGCCAGATGGTTCGCCAGAATTTCTTTGGGGCCAACCGATAGTCCTCCTCCATGGCCTCCCCGAACTCAGCCCCGGGTTTTTGCCTCTGCAACAGCAGAATCTGCGGACCGCTTGGCCTGCCGATACCTGTCGATGACCTCAAGAGACTACAAGCCAGAGTGGCCTGATAGGCCTCCTTCTTCAGTCTGACGGCATCCCTTACTTCCGGTGTCCACCACTGGGTTCGGGGGTTGCCGCCACGACAGGCACCGGAGACCTTGCGACCACAGCTCCGAGCAGCCGCATCAACAATGGAGGCCGAGAACATGGCCCACTCCGACTCAATGTCCCCAGCCTCCCCCGGGATATGGGAGAAGCTCTCCCGGAGGTGCGAGTTGAATTCCCTGCTGACAGAGGGCTCCGCAAGACGTTCCCAACAGACCCTCACAATGCGCTTTGGTCTGCCAAGTCTGTCCGGCTTCCTCCTCAACCAGGGGATCCAACTCACCACCAGGTGGTGATCTGTTGACAAATCTGCCCCTCTCTTCACCCGAGTGTCCAAGACACACGGCCGGAGGTCTGATGACACGACAACAAAGTCGATCATTGACCTAGGGACTATGTCTCTCGGCTGGCCTGGGAACGCCTCGGGATCCCCCCGGAGGAGTTGGAGGAAGTATCTGGGGAGAGGAAGTCTTCGAGTCCCTGCTTAGACTGGTGCCCCCGCGACCCGGCCCCGGATAAAGCGGTAGAAAATGGATGAATGGACATCAGTCCCTCTCAAATATCCAAATGCTCCTGGACGGGCGTAAAGTCACTGGGACAGGCTCCAGTCACCCGCGACCTCGAAAGGGAACAAGCGGTAGGAAATGAATGAATGAATGATTGGAAATGTATAACATATATTAAAGTATATTGACCTAAAATCACAGTTTTGAACCACTTCTGGCTCAAAACTGCAAAGCTGTTTCCCACCTGCCACATTACATACGTCAACATCATCACAACAAAAAAATGGCTGCTGGACGGGCCACACTGCTGGACAGGCCATGACCATGTGGAAAGACAATGCTGCAGTCCCCCATAGTTGTAAAGCACTTTACAGTCATTATTAGCACATTATTATTGTTTGAAACTCCTGAATTCAGATCATAAAAAATGTCCAATGTCCAGCACAAGGACTCACACTTTTCTGGTCTAGTGCGCAGGGAAGAGTTGGAAATTAGGCACAAAATGTCAGTTAAGCTAAATATTGGACCTCAGTGTTCTTCCCATCATAAAGCACAGACAGCCGTGAACCCAAACCTTAAGTCATAAAGTTGACAGATTTGCCACTCACACTGTTTAGGTACATGTGGTTTTACTTATGTTGTAAAGTAGACACCTGCATATTACTTTTTTATGATTTAAAGCTGCCCAGATGCCTTCCACATGGGCTGAAGGGACCTCAGAGAGGAGCAGTGAAAGTGCCAGACCATTTTTTTTCCTCTATAAATTTGGTCAAACAGTGGCAGCCCAGATGTAGTATTTGCTTCAGATAGGTAAGACGTTAGTCAAGTCACTGTTAGCTGCAGCCTTTATTAAAACCCCAAATTTAGCTTTTTACTAAAAATACTGTAAGATAAGCAATAGCAGTTGTTGTTCCATCTAGATCAGTGGTTTTCAAACTTTTCACACCAAGTACCACCTAAGAAAATACTTTACCCCCTGAGTGCCACCAGATCTAAACCTGGTCTAATACAGGACTATTCTAGGTCTAAACTATGGCCAAACTCAAAAGAAGACAAAATTGCAGATTAAATTTACTTTATTTTCAACAAATGTTTGCGCTACAGAGGAGACCATGCACTTGAAGGAGACCCCGTACCATACTATAAATCTGGACAGTTGTAGTGGTTAACTTTTGGTTAATGTGTGGTTAATGTGTGGTTAATGTGTGGTTAACGTGTGGTTAACGTGTGGTTAACGTGTGGGTAACGTGTGGGTAACGTGTGGGTAACGTGTGGGTAACGTGTGGGTAACGTGTGGTTAACGTGTGGTTAATGTGTGGGTAACGTGTGGTAAAGGATACCTTAATTAGGAAGTTGTCACGAGCGCCCTTATCATGCCAGTTGTAGGATTTTTGCGCAGAGTTTTTGATCTCGACAAGTTCTACAGACACAAGGCTGTTTTTAAGACTTTGTTCTAGTTCTTCATGCACCATAAATGTCTGATAACCATTGATATTGACTGGCATGGGTAATGGGCTCACACACATTTACATGGGTCTTAGGGTCCCTGAGGCCCACTTGCTCTTTACCGTGTTTCTGATTGCTTCTCCTGTGCTCCTCAGCTTCTCCGCTCTGCACCACGCCGCGCTGACGGGGACCACTGAGCTCCTGTCGCTTCTGCTGGACGTCCAAGCCACCGTGGACATCAAGGACATCAACGGTAAAACATTACTCATAAGCTACCCAATGAACAGGGTGGTGTTTTTGTCAAGCAAATAAAAAGTAATAAATCATATCATATATCCAAGCTTCGAAGGAAATATTTTGGGTTCAAAGACACTTTACACAATTTCAAAGGTGTTTCTGGCTTTATTTAACAGGACAGTTGTAGTTTGAAATGGGGAGAGAGAAGGTAAAGGCATTCTGCAAATATAATATAACGATATAACGAGGCTCGAGAGCTCAGAAAGTTCCTATGTTCACCATCCATTTTGAGACTGGATAAATGCGTCCATGTTTGGAGTGAATGCTTTCACGTTACAGAGGCAGTGCCTGAGCCGCTGCCACAGCCACGGCATTCTGTGCGGAAGCAGCGAACCACCATTCCGAGCCACCTCGAGCCTCTGACACCACACTTCAGACTTAACCGTGTTGCCCTGGTGCAGCCGTCCTCGTGCGTACTCGCAGCACGACTGTATAGAACCCTTACAGTGTGTGAGATCAATCATGACCCGTGATATCTGTGCACCTACTTATCGCTTTTGCAACACAGAGGTTTTCTGCTCATTTAGAGCGACACGAGAGGTGGGAGGAGCACGTCGCTGCTGTGACTTGCACCTCTTACATTTTGCCCCGCGCTCAGAGAGACAGAAATGCCTCGTATTTAGAGAACATGGGACTTTATGTGTGTTTTGAGTGTGGTACGTGCCTCTGAGCTTTTCCTCTGTGAAAAGGTGGAAAGGGCCTTTAAAGGCAATCAGCCAATCACATTGTTGCATTCATGACAATGACGACACTGATCAGTGCAAAAGCGTTTATATTCTCCCTCTAATCAACTTTGAAATAGCAATACAAATGGATGATTCAAACTGCTGCAATGATTAAGGACTGGATTAATATCATAACAGACTTACGCACAATGGAATAAATAACCCCTGGACTCAACTTAAAAATAAACACATTTAAAAAACAATAGACAAAATGGGACAATTATTCAGAACTTTTTATGCTCTAATAATCAGATGCCTCTCCCTTATTTTCTAATTTGTGTGTGTTTTTTGTGCTTTTTTTCGTCTTCCTCTTTCTGTTGTTGTATTGTTGTTTTGTTTTTATTGATCTATGTTATAATGAAAAAATAAATAAAAAATAGCTATCTGGGCTCAGAATAAGCGGTATCGCATCGCAAGATGCGACACAATTTCTCTCAAATGCGATGCATTTGTCAGAAAAAAGTGTTGTAGTATCGCAGCTTTTGTGATACAAAAATATGTGTTCAATTGTACAACCAAAGCGCCTAAAAAGCACTAATCACTCGTCAATCACTCGTCAATCGATCGTCAACAACAACGGCATGACACAATGTAGGATGCTGTGTTGACTTTACAAGGTCCCGCTGCTGAGCGGGAGGAGCCACCAGGAGAGCGGGAGGAGCCACGGGGAGAGCGGAGGCGACGAAAGGCTTTGATGAGCGCCGCGTCTCGCTAATCTCACGACAATAACTGTGTTACACAATAACTATGTATAACACAATAACTATGTGTAACACATAACTGTGTCACACATACTTGTTGTGAGATTAGCGATTTTCTGTTTTCGTGGATGTTCTGCAGTTATTTTGGCCAAAACTGTAAAAATGTATTCTGCACCAGCAACTCTGACACAGAGAGCTTTAAAACTCTCACAACCCACGGCTTCCTAGATCGACTGGTAGATTGACTTGAATGTACCAGTCGAGCCATGTGGGGTGGGCATGGCTTTGGCTCTGGCTCCCCATTCATTGAACTCGTCGTGTTCGAACGAGGTAATGAAGAATACGCGTCTTGACCGATTATTTCAAAACAATTTTGTCGTTACCATTCAAGTAGCACAAGTCCTACTCATGCCGACATGTCCAGCTCCTCTGTGGAGTCACGCGTTCTCATCTGAAGACATTGTAAGAATGCTACTTGTCTCGATGAGTTGATCTGAGCTGCGTGTCCACAACTCGAGCATGTGAAAGATTCCTACGCCACAACGTTGGACTAAATCCCTGTGGCCAAATTTAGGCTAGCTCAATAACACATTTTCATTCATTGTACACTTTGTGTTCCTGTCAAGACTCAATAAAGTTTATCAAACAGACTTGTTTGGTCACGGGATGATTACATTTCTGAGAAGCTGTCAGTCTGGGACTACTTTCTGTCTGATCACTGTGAGTTCCACCTTCCATTAAAGGCGTAATGGACAATTTTTCGGCGATTTGAGAACTCGGGTGGAAATGCGCATGCCCACTCCCCCGTGCGGACTGATACAACACACACGTGCGTTTGTTTATTAGTGCGACGGAGCGCATCTCTCGTCTCCCGTAGATTTATGTCTCTTATGAGTCAGCTCGAACTGTCTTTTTCCGTCTTCATTTTGTCCCGTACACTGAGGGAACTATATTATGACAGATCAATGCGCTTAGACACGCGGAAACGTGTTGCTCTCATAAGGACGAGACGCACGCGGCTGCAGCTGAGCAGTAGGTGAGTTTTATGATTGATACGTGGCAGAACTAATCGCAGTCCACGCCACGAGGAAATAAGACTCAGATTTGGGCCAAAAAATTGTCCATTCAACCTTTAAACAGTTAGTTTATGACAAGCCTGGCCAACCCGCGGCTCCCGAGCCGCATGCGGCTCTTTGCCTGGTTTCTTTTACGTTCATATCAACATTTGTGTTTGTGTTGTGCCAGACGGCGCTCTGCGTGCGCGGAGGCGCCCGCACGGTGATCCTCCGCACGGCGGGCGCTGCTAGGCCGCACGGAAGTGGAGCTTCGGCATTCTCCGGACCACGGCTTGGCAGCCAATCAGAGCCAAGCACACAAACTTTGTCGACCAATCAGCGCGCAGCATGCAAATTTCCATTTGTAAACAGTAAACTGTCATGGCGCGGGCCGAGGCGAACTTCAATCAAACGCGTCACGGCCCGGTTTAATGATAATATTCCCTTTTTTCTAAGATTTATAAATCAAAATGACCCCGTCCTTGCAGTCGAAAATGCCCGTCCACATTTCAAAATACCCCGTCCAAAATACGGGAAGACGGCCCCTATCTAAAAGAAAACCACCAATATTGAACTTCACTATGGTATGTAAATGATTATGTTTTTGTTTGTGGACTTTGTTGAACTGAGAGTTTGTGTGTGGGAGACACAATGTTCGTTGTTGAAAATGACTGTGGTCTTAGTACTGTAGGAGTCAATTTCTGTCATTATCAAGTTGGTGTGTGACATGATATTATTAATAATAATAATAATTTGGCTGAGCAGAGGTGTGTGTGTAAGAGGAAGGGATGGGGTGATGTTCATGTGTGCCCATGTGTATGATGTGGCTCTTTGCGGTAACACAGTAAAAAATGTGGCTCTTAGTCTCTGACTGGTTGGCCACCCCTGGTTTATGACATTGCAACGGCAGCGGTCCATCTCTGAAACAAATGACAAAGGATGTAAGGGTGTTAAACATGAGTACAGGCCATCATAGTACTCAAGTTCATTCATTCACCAGGCTTAGGGTTAAGGCAATCACTTTTTGGAGTCTACTTTATTGTGCAGTTGGCCAACATTTAATCAAAAATATTGTGAACAGGCTGAACACCAGTGGTTACATCATTCACATTTTGCTGGAGCCTTCTTTTTGTAAGGCATTTTTGTACACCGCTCAGTATAATAAGGGTTATTTTCAATACCTTGCATTGATAACTATAAATATGTAAATAATGTGATAGAGGTGATAGTAGGGCCTATATTCTAAGAATCCAAGAAATGTATTAGGAATTACATTTTATTTTTAAATTCAACGACTTCTGGATGGTAGAAATGTGATTTGATAACGTGGAAATAGAATTTTATTTTTATTCCGTCCTCCCCTCTTAAAAAATGCCATGGAAAGTCAGAGAAACAACTTATTAAAAAACTCGCCTTAGTAAGAAAAAAAGAAAAAAAATTCTCCTTTAATTTCTTATACATGTCAATTCAAAGCTCTCACAAAACATTCTACATATCCAGATTTTACAACTTTCAAACAGAAAATTCCTGCTTTCACTGCATTTACCTTTAAGCTACCAAACCAATTAAACCCCATACTACATACACAGGTTGAGATTTGTTTTAAAAATGTACATCACATCCAAATGATCATGTCGAGGTCAAACCAGTGCTGCACATTCTTCATATATTCATAGTTTTTGAGCGTCTCCCAGCTTCAAATGAGATGCTGCTGGTATGAATACATTTGACAGGCTTTTGAAGTCCTAGCGGCAGCATGCAGTGTCGGGCAGAAATCTTCATTTTCAGAGCTAAGGGGATGGGGTCCAATCTGTGCAGAAGTAAGAAAGTGATGTAGTCGCACTAACGGGAAACGGGGACAGGAAAGTGACCAAAACATGATCATTTTCTAAGGTCAAGTGGAGATTCACGTTTTAAAGATATGTAGACAAAACCTGTTCAAATCAAATGCTCCAATCTGAATGCAGGATGAGCTTTATACTTTTTATTGCCAGATCCTACAGCTAAACCGAGTAATAAAAAACATAAAAGGCCTTTCTTTGATCTCAATGGACACTGCCATAACAACCAAGAGTCGAACCTGGGACATTTTTGCCCGTCATCCATATTACAGCCCATTCACTTTTTGTGCAACGTGTTTTAGCACTTTTCCGATGGATTACACAAATATCATCTCATTATTGGGTCGCAGTAGACATAATTTGAATACTGCCTTATATAATTTGCATTACACAGTCGGTATGAACCTCTCTGTAGTCGATACCATCCCCAGTAAACTCTTTCTGCAGTCTAATTACAAGCACTAGAGTTATGTGGCAGTGACAGTCAAAGTGAGGCATATAAAGTGCTCTGCTCCCTCAGGCAACACTATTCTGATACTTCCAGTAGATATGAGAGGAACAACTAGTGCGCTCTATTTTAACCTCGTTCAGCTAAATTACAAACAAAATATAAAAAAGTTGTCACAAAGAGTTTTTGTAGTTTTTGTCCTTACGCAACGTCCTGCTGCTAATCGGCACGGCGGGAGTTTAGACTACAATGTCTGTTGGTGTTATTTTGTCTTTTTTGTCAAAGCTTGACCCAACAATTGCAAGCTGTCTGCATCTAATTGTAAAACTTTTTATGGCTCACAATCTCACAAATGATCTATTACACAATTATGACCCAAATTATGGTCATGACCTCATAATAGGATAAAAACAGCAGCTAAATGGTTTGTTATCTGGTCAGTGCAAACTAGACTGGGGTCTGTAAACACAGTGGAGCACTTCCACTCCGTGATGTCATTAGGTGGTCCCATAAATACGCAAGATTTCTCCATTGTACACTTAGGGTGAAGCAATTGATAATATTTCCATCAAGATCAAGATTATTTTTTTTTTCTTAGGGTCAATGATCAGCTTAGCTCTTTTTAAAGCAGAGATCCACTACCAATCCTGTCAGTAAAAGCACATTTTTCTTTTGGGGACGAGTTTAGACTTTGGAAGAAGAAAAGTGACTATTTTTTGAGTAAATTGGTTATTGAAAGTTTGTTAATGTTCAGGAAATTAAAACTGAAAGTTAAAGGCACTAAAACGTTTAGCAAGGCTTCAAACTGCCATAGTAACCTTTGTGTGTTGTGCTTTCTCTACAGGCATGCGTCCTCTCCACTACGCAGCGTGGCAGGGGAAAGCTGACTCCGTCCTCCTGCTCCTGCGCTCAGGCGCTTCAGTCAACTCCCCTTCACTGGATGGACAGATCCCGTTACATCTGTCCGCGCAGTATGGACACTACGAGGTGGTGCGTATACGCAACAAACACTGCACCCCCCGTGGGCTAAAGAAAGTACTGAAACCCCAACCTTTTGTCCATCACCTGCCATTGTCTACTACGAAATACACATACATTCCGGCCTTTCGTCTCATCGTTGGAATGCCTAATGGATATCTCCTACCGGCAGTGGCTCGTATAACCAGAAGTTAGGACTGCAATTGCCATTGTCTTTCCACTGTTGTCATTCCCAAAATTGCAAAGTCTTTAGGTAACTTGTCATTAGCCGCAAATATTTATGGCCACGGTAGGTTATTTGTGGAATTTTGACGGTATACCGCAGAAACTGTGCAACAAGAGTCATGGGCGAGCTTTGTCTGTCTGCTCAACATCATCACTTAAAATATGGAGGTTTATCACAGGCTTAAGTCAGCATTTGATGAGAAATTATTCTTTTATATCTCATTTTTTCTCCATTTAATTTTCACCTGAGCCTGTGTTCTCTCTTTTCTCCAATCATCTCGCACTATCCTAACTTTTTCCAGGTGCTGAAAGCAAGCCAGACCGACAGGCTTCATTTTGAATTACTTAAACAGGCCGTTACGGTTACTTAACGTAACGGCAGTAGAGACACAGTTGGGAACCCATTAAAAAGGTGGCTTATGCATTTCTGAGCTGTGACCCCATAGTGAGGATAATACTGTAGTAGCTTAAATGCACTCCTGGGCTCTC
Source organism: Eucyclogobius newberryi (assembly GCF_026437365.1). NCBI lineage: Eukaryota > Metazoa > Chordata > Actinopteri > Gobiiformes > Gobiidae > Eucyclogobius > Eucyclogobius newberryi. The sequence continues at coordinate 25,034,011 of NW_027315835.1, forward strand.
CTGTTCTTCTTGTGCGTTCTAAGACAAAACTGTTGCGTGGTGCATTATACATGATGATGAGGAGTATTACTTACACTGGGCTTTCTCTTTTCTGTCAGTCTGAGATGTTACTGCAGCACCAGTCCAACCCCTGTCTACGGAACAAGGCCAAGAAGACACCCCTGGACTTAGCTTGCGAGTTTGGGAGATTAAAGGTAAAAGCATAACCACACATCCAAACTTGCACCGACCCAAAGCAAAAATAGGGCAGTTGCCAAATTAGAATTGAGATTGAGTTTGTTTCTTTTCAATTCAGAGGTCTACAGTGAATTATCAGCAAAAGCTTGTGGTTTGGAGTGGAGTTCAGACTTCCGAGGTCTGTCTTGTTTATGTTCAAGAAATGATATTAAAAATACATTTTGGGTTTGAATTTTGAAATATTTGTCAAGTTAGTGCTGCCCAGTGGTCGAGTGGTTAAGGCACAGCACACATGCTAGGCTCCTAATAATAATATTATACGTATTTATTCTATCTTATATCAGTTAGCCTAATGATGTTTTTTAATTACTTTTCAAATGAAGTTAATTTGAGGTAGAATATAAAGCTGACGAGCAGGATTCTGCACACTGGACTCTGGCAGACTTTCCTCAGCTCAAAACTTTACTGAATGCAGCGATGTTATTGCTTATTTATTATTATCTAGGGGTAATAATGGACTCAGACTTGAACTTTAACAGCCACATCAAATCAATAACATCAGCAGCTTTTTACCATCTAAAAAACATTGCCAAAATCAAAAATATAGTGTCTAAACCAGATTTGGAGAGACTTATCAATGAATTTGTCTCCAGTAGATTAGACTACTGTAACGGCCTGCTCACTGGCCTCTCCAAACGAGCTGTAAAACAGCTGCAGTACATCCAGAACGCTGCTGCTCGGGTCCTGACTAGAACCAGGAAGTACCATCACATTAGTCCTGTTCTCAGGTCTCTGCACTGGCTCCCTGTGGCTCAGAGAAGAGACTTTAAAGCAGCTCTGCTTTGTGTACAAGTCTCTCCATGGCCTAGCACCAAAGTATATATTGGGCATGTTAGTGCCATATGAACCATCTCATACTCTGAGGACCTCAGGGACCGGCCTCCTGCTGGTGCCAGAGTCAGGACTAAACATGGCTCGGCCTCCTGCTGGTGCCAGAGTCAGGACTAAACATGGGGAATCTGCATTTCAGTTTTATGCAGCTAAAATCTGGAACAGTCTTCCTGAAGATGTGAGACAGGTTCTACTCTGACAATGTTCAAATCTAAGTTGAAAACAGTTTTGTTTAGCTGTGCATAAGGATTTTTCCTTGCACTCTTCTCTTTTATTTCTTAAACTGTTTTGTGATTGTGATTTTTCCTGTTGTGTGAAGCACTTTGAATTGCCTTGTGTATGAAATGTGCTCTACAAATAAACTTGCCTTGCCTCATTGGCTGATTGGAGTTGCGCGCATTTAGCTGCCTGCTGCAGTGCACACATTCAGTGGTGTGCCTCTGCTCGTTCCTCTCATTGCTCTAATGAGCAGAAAAGTATTGCAAAGCAAACTCCCTCTGCGCAGCGCTTCTTTTATAAATTCAATTCAATTTTTAAAATAAAAAATTTAAAATGTATTTTTGTAACGCCCAAAATCACAACAGCAGTTGCCTCGAGGGGCTATAGTGAAAAAACAGATTAAACAATGTTCAAGGACTTAGCAATGTCCCAGCATCCCCAGCTGTCCTTACACCCTCCTTCTCGACCAGGAAAACTACCAAACCTCTTTGGGAAAAAGGAGAAACCTGGAGGATTTTGCTGTAAAAGCTTTCTCTGGCCACGCTGCAACTCTGACCCGTGGCTGTGGGTCGGGACAGAAATGTATCATTTCATAGCAGCGAGTTGAGGCTCGGGGTTGGTGTCCCATCTCTGCAGTACATGAGCCCCTTTACATTTAGGTGCGTTTTATTTCATTTCCTTGTTAGACTCGTTTCTCCATGAATATGTGTTGGATTGTTATAAAACACACCTCATTTTAGAGCTTAATAAATGGAGAACATGTGTCCCTCTGAACTGCATTGGAGCAAGCGACTGTTCAAAATAGTGAGAGGGAGAGAGAGACGCAAGCTCCCTGTTTATTTGAAATTAAATTAGACTGAAACCATCATCTTAAAACCTCCTAATCACTAACACAGTGCTGCACAGAGGTTCAGGTTCAGACGAGACTGCGCTTTGGTCCAGATCCGCCGGTTAGTCGCATGGGATGTATTGGTTCAGCCTTTAATTGGTTATAACATCTCATATTCTATGAACATTTATTCATATAAGCCATAGGTGTCAAACTCTGGCCAAATCTGGCCCGCCAGACGTTTTAACTTAGTTTAGTGGTGTGTCAGTTCAGGTGTACAGATAACTACACAGACGTGGAAATGTTAGTTAGTACATTTAAAAGTTTTTTTAGATCTTGAGAAGTTTATCTTGTTATAAAGTCAAATGTTTATCTCTGTGTAGAACTGTAGATCAACTGAAGTTGTAATGCACATAAACTGAAGCACAGTATTGGTGAAATTGCACTTGTTTTTCAAAATACATTTCAGTTTATGAGAACAAACGTTTTATAATTTTTTTTTATCGATCTAGTAATTGCTTCAAAACAGCGTAGGCTATATAAAGCTATTTATTTCTTATATTTTTAATAGTTTTATGTTTTACGTTATGTTCGGCCCGCGACCCAAATGAGTTTGACACCCCTGATATGAGCTGTTCAGTAGTTTTTTGCTTTTCTCCTCGTACACAAAATGCTGCACCTCCAGCCACGACTCCGTGAAACTCATCAAGTTTGCGGACGACACCACCCTCATCAGGCTCATCTCGGACGGGGATGAGTCTGGCTACAGGAGGAAGGTGGACCGGCTGGTGTCCTGGTGCAGTGGTAACAACCTGGAGTTCAACTCCCAGAAGACAGTGGAGATGATCGTGGACTTCAGGAAAGTCGCAGCCCCCCAGCCCCCCCCCCTCACCATCACAGACTCCCACATCACCATCGTGGACTTCCTTCGCTTTCTCTGCACCACCATCATCCAGGACCTCAAGTGGGAGCTCACCATCAGCTCCCTCATCAAGAAGGCCCAGCAGAGGATGTACTTTCTGCGGCAGCTGAGGAAAGCCAAGCTGACAGCGGAGATGATGGTGCAGTTCTACACGGCCATCGTTAAGTCCATCCTCACCTCCTCCATCACCGTGTGGTACGCTGGAGCCACAGCCAGGGACAAACAGAGACTACAGCGCATTGTGCACTCTGCTGAGAAAGTGATCAGCTGCAGACTTCCATCTCTGCAGGACCTGTACGTCTCCAGGACTCTGGGACGAGCAGGTCGGATCACAGCTGACACTTCTCACCCTGGACATGGACTATTTGAGCCACTCCCCTCAGGCAGGAGGCCACTCCCCTCAGGCAGGAGGCTACGGTCCATCCAAACCAGAACCTTCCGCCACAAGAAAGGTTTCTTTCCCTCTGCAGTTGGACTCATGAACACTTCTTAAACACTGTCACTTTAACCATAATTTAATCACTCACTGCACTGTTCACTTTCTGCACTACATACGAATATCTGTACAATCTGTAAATTTGTGTACATATTAAGCCTATTTTTATTCTTATTTTTTATCGGATAGCTTATTGTCATTTTTATCCCATAGTTTAAATTGTTTCTCTTTTGACTTATTCATTGTTCGTTGTTTTATGTTGCACAGAATCACCAAGACAAGTTCCTATGTTTGTGAATTTTGTTCATTGACAATGGCAATAAACCTTTTTCTGATTCTGATTCTGAAATATTATTTTGCAATGCATTACTTTATTCTCCACACATTTCCAGTATCTTCTTGTCCTTTAAACATGCACCTGCAGCTTTCCTATGACATCTCATGTTTTAGAATATTTAATATAAGATAAGATTAGCCTTTATTTAAGATAAGATAAGCCTTTTGTCCACACAATGGGGAAAATTCCAGTGTTGCAACATAAAGTAGGTACAGAAGTAAAAGAACAGATAACTTATAGAAAAACACTCTTAATAGAAAAGCTTTTATAAAAAAAAACCTCTTATATTCTTAATAAAAAAGTAAATAAAACAATAGTAACAAAAGTAACACTCTTATTTACAGCAGTTATATGGACGGAGAATATTGCACCAATATGATTGACATTATGTCAGAGTATTGCACATGATTATGTCAGTATTGCACATGATTATGTCAGTATTTCACATGGGTATGACAGTATACACGTGGTCAGGGCTAACAGTGTTAGTCTGACAGCAGCAAGAAGTGAAGACCTGCGAAACCTCTCCTTCACACAGCGAGGGTGGATCAGTCTCTCACTGAAGCTGCTCTCCAGAGCAGACCACAGACCACACCATACAGGAGGGCTGATGCCACCACAGAGTCATAGAAGGTCTTCAGGAGTGGCCCTGTCACTCCAAAAGACCTGAGTCTCCTCAGGAGGTAGAGCCGACTCTGGCTCTTCCTGTACAGTGCGTCTGTGTTATGAGTCCAGTCCAGTTTGTGGTTCAGATGAACACCCAGGTACTTGTATGAGTCCACTCTCTCAATGTCCCTTCCCTGGATGTTCACTGGTGAGGGGGCAGTAGAGTGGCGTCTGTGGAAGTCTACCACCATCTCCTTGGTCTTCCCCGTGTTGAGGTGGTTCCGCTGACACCAGTCCACGGTCTGTGAGGTAGTCCAGAATCCACTCTGCCAGGTCATACTCCACACCAGCCGTCTCCAGCTTGTCCCTCAGGAGCAGCGGCTGGATGGTGTTGAAGACGCTGGAGAGATCAAAGAACAGGATCCTCACAGAGCTGCCAGGCTTCTCCAGGTGAGAGAGAGAGCGGTGCAGCAGGGAGATGACGGCGTCCTCCACTCCGATGCCAGGCCGATATGCAAACTGCCACGGGTCCATGGCTGAGCTTACGATGGAGCGGAGGTGGTCCAGGACCAGCCGCTCCAGTGTCTTCATCAGATAGGACGTGAGCGCCACCGGCCTGAAGCTGTTGAGGTCTTTGGCGCGCGGTGTCTTAGGCACAGGTACCAGACAGGAGGTCTTCAGACCTGTGGTACCACCCTCAGCTTCAGGCTCATGTTGAAGACATGCTCCATAACTCCACACATTTCATCTGTGCTGGACTTAAGGAGCCTGGGGCTGATGCCCCCAGGTCCTGCTGCCTTCCTCACTTTAATCCTCTTCAGCTCTCTCCTCACCTGTGCTGTGACAGTTAGTCGTTGGCAGGGGGACTGTGTGCTGGGGGGATGGGTGAGTCCGGGTGGAGTGGTGGGCTGTGTATACATATATAATGTATATCAACTAAAAGCACATATTTCTTCATTATCTGTAGGGCAATCTCATCATTAATCAGGAATTGTGTTAAAACTACTGGCAGCAGATTTAATTACCATGGGGAAATAAACAAACTTAGCTTGCCCGACATGTTAATGTAAGCATGCTGTTGTAATGAACGTGATTTGAGGCAGAAATGCTCAGAATGAGTCCAGTGATGATTTATGGACTTAAAAATAGCGTAGGAGGCCTCCGGATCTCTACCTTTGACATCAAAAATGGAAAATTGTTAAGCAAGTGTTTTTTGGTGAGGCTCAGAGAAGAAGCAGAGGAGATGAGCTTGCGAACAGGATTAGAGAAAAGTCAAGTCACTATTGGTCCGGAATTGAAAAAAGCTGGATTGGTGAAACAGCTCTTGGAGTCAAAATGATTATTATTTAATCTAATTATACAGTTGAGAGCAAGCTATTATTTGCAAGAGCACCCTGTAGACACAATACAGAAAGTAAGCAAATCATGTATAATTTAAACAAAATGTTTCTTCCATTATATATCTAAATGTTTGTGTGGCTCCAATCTGAGCGTGTCTTGAAGCCTCTTTTTTAATAGGATTTTTTGGCCCATAGGCTTTAGACAGAATAGCTTTGCATGAAATGGAGCTGAGAGAGAAGGAAGGACATGCAGCAAATTGCCAACCTAGTTCACCCAAGGAACACACAATCTTATATACTTTAGTGAGCGTGTCTTATAGTTTATTGCTTCACACAGGGTCCTTTGTGATCTATTTCTGACCATAATATTATTATGTGAATGTTTGTGTAACTATCTGTGTACATACTGAAACCAAGTTATTTTTTACTTTATTTTAATAGTAAATTCTTAAATTATGCATGTCATACTTGACTCTATAGATGTTGCTTGATTGTTATTTTATTTTAAATTTATTTTATGTTGCACCTTCATGACGAAACAAGTTCCAATGTTTGAGGACTGTGTTCAGTAACAATGGCAATAAAACTTTTCTGATTCTGATTTGATCTAATTATAAAAAATCATAATTATATAGCTTTTTTGGTTACTCAAAGACGCTTCAGCATTATTCATTCACTCCACACTCGATAGTGATTAGCTACTATAGTAGCCACAGCAGCCCTGGGGCACACTGATGAAAGTGTAGTTGTCAATCTGCGCCCTCAGCTTCTGACTCACACCTGATCCATACTAGGCAATGTGGGTGAAGTGTTGGGGTTAAGGACACAAGGTAATTTCCTCTAGCGCCTCACTGTGGCACCTGGTGTTCCAAAATTCTCCCTAATACTAACCGGGCCCTGTCCTGCTTTGCAGCTGAGGTTGTCGCCCTCCGAGACAACTGCTGTTGTGATTTTGGGCGTTACAAAAATACATTTAATTGAATTGAATTTGATTATAAGATAAGATAAGATAATCCTTTAATATCCACTCAAGGGGAAATTTCGTTGTTACAACGCAGTAGAAACAGGAGGAAAGGACAGATTATAGGAAGTTTCTAAAACACTTAATAGAACTCTTATCAACAAAACAAAAAACGTTTGTTAACAAAAGCTCCTCTCCTGTCTTAATAGGGAATGGAAGGGGGGGAAATAAAATAAAATAGATAAATAAAAAAATAAAAAGATAAAGATAAGAATAAGATAATAATAATAAAATAATGATAATAGAATAAAATAATGTAAAAATAGCTAGCACAAGACTAGGTAAATACTATTAGTAAACAGAATAAAAACTAAATCGAACACTCTTATTTACAGTATTGCACATGTTCAGGGCTAGCAGTGTTTGTTATAAAGTCTGACAGCAGCAGGAAGGAAAGACCTGCGAAACCTTTCCTTCACACAGCGAGTGTGGATCAGTCTGTCACTGAAGCTGCTCTCCAGAGCGGACAGAGTGTCCTGCAGGGGGTGACACTCATGGTCCAGCATAGATGTGAATTTAGCCAGGACCCTTCTGTCCCCCACCTCCTGCACCGAGTCCAGAGCGCAGCCCAGAACGGAACTAAACTTCTTGATGACTTTTTCCAGCCTCTTCCTCTCCCTCTCTGTGATGCTGCTGCTCCAGCAGGCCACACCATACAGGAGGGCTGATGCCACCACACAGTCGTAGAAGGTCTTCAGGAGTGGCCCTGTCACTCCAAAAGACCTGAGTCTCCTCAGAAGGTAGAGCCGACTGGCTCTTCCTGTACAGTGCGTCTGTGTTATGAGTCCAGTTCAGTTTGTGGTTCAGATGAACACCCAGGTACTTGTATGAGTCCACTCTCTCAATGTCCCATCCCTGGATGTTCACTGGTGAGGGGGCAGCAGAGTAGCGTCTACGGAAGTCCACCATCATCTCCTTGGTCTTTCCCGCGTTGATGAGGAGGTGGTTCCGCTGACAGCAGTCCACAAAGTCCTGTGCCAGTCCTCTGTACTCTGCATCATCGTCGTCCGTGATGAGTCCGATGATGGCAGAGTCATCAGAGAACTTCTGCAGGACACAGCTGCCCGTGTCGTGTCTGAGGTCTGCAGTGTAAAGGGTGAAGAGAAAGGGCGCGAGGACAGTGCCCTGGGGCGCCCCCACACTACAGGTCTGAGTGTCAGACACACAGTCCCGTGCTCTCACAAACTGGGGTCGGTCTATGAGGTAGTCCAGGATCCACTCTGCCAGGTCATACTCCACACCAGCCGTCTCCAGTTTGTCCCTCAGAAGCAGCGGCTGGATGGTGTTGAAGACGCTGGAGAGATCAAAGAACAGGATCCTCACAGAGCTGCCAGGCTTTTATAGGTGAGAGAGAGAGCGGTGCAGCAGGGAGATGACGGCGTCCTCCAGTCCGATGCCAGGCCGGTATGCGAACTGCAACGGGTCCATGGCTGGGCTCACGGTGGAGCGGAGGTGGTCCAGGACCAGCCGCGCCAGTGTCTTCATCAGATGGGACGTGAGAGCCACCAGCCTGAAGCTGTTGAGGTCTTTGGCGCGTGGTGTCTTGGGCACAGGTACCAGACAGGAGGTCTTCAGACCTATGGTACCACCCTCAGCTTCAGGCTCATGTTGAAGACATGCTCCATAACTCCACACAGTTCATCTGCGCAGGACTTAAGGAGCCTGGGGCTGATGCCGTCAGGTCCTGCTGCCTTCCTCACTTTAATCCTCTTCAGCTCTCTCCTCACCTGTGCTGCTGAGACAGTCAGTGGTTGGCAGGGGGACTGTGTGCTGGGGGGATGGGTGAGTCCAGGTGAAGTGGGGAGCTGATGGTCCGGAGCAGAGGTGTGAAGGGGGAACGGGGGTGGGCCATTGTCCGGCTGTGGAAGAGGGAGCATGCAGCTGTGCAGGGGGAGGGGTGGGTGATCAAATCTCAAGAAGTGAGTATTTAAATCATTCACCCACTGTAGATCTCCCTCTGTCTGGGCAGGGGGGATTTTGAAGCCTGAAATGGTTTTCAGGCTTCTCCACACTCCTTGAATGTTCTTTTGCTGCAGCTGCTCCTCCATCCTCTTCTTGTAGCCGGCTTCCGCCTGCCTGATCTTCCTCCTCAGCTCCTTCTGCACAGTCCTCAGCTCCTCCTTGTTCCCTGACCTGAAGGCTCTCTTCTTCTCCTTCAGCAGAGCCTTCAGTTCACGGTTAATCCATGGCTTGTTGTTTGGAAAACACTGCACCGTCCGGGAGGGAACAATGTTCTCAAAACAAAAGTTTATGTTTTAAGTCCGTGATGCACTCTGTGATGGTGTTGATGTCCTCCCCATGGTTGTAAAGCTCGGTCCAGACAGTGGTGCTGAAGCAGTCCCTCAGATTCTCCTCGCTCTCAACAGACCACATCCTCACCACACGGGGCACCACAGGCTGCCTGCGCACAATAGATTCATACACAGGCCGCAGATGTACAAGATTGTGGTCCGAGCTGCCCAGGGGAGGGAGGGGGAAGGAGGAATAAGCCTCCTTGGTGTTGGCAAAGAATAAATCCGATGTTTTATTGTCTCTGGTGGGACAGGTAACATACTGGGTGTATGTTGGCAGGACAGAAGAGGGAGAAGCGTCGTTAAAGTCACCAGAGATGAGGAAGAGAGCCTGCGGGTGTTTGTTTTGCAGTCTGCTTGTGATGGAGAACAATGCTTCACAGGCATTGTCAGCGTTAGCAGACGGGGCTACGTACACTGCTATTACAATAACATGTGAGAACTCCCGGGGCAGATAATATGGCCTCATGCTAACGGCTAACAGTTCAATATCTCTGTTACACAGTTGTTCTGACTGTGACGTGGTTTGATCGACACCACCTCTCATGAACAAACATCGCGAGGCCTCCTCCTCTTCTCCTACCGCTCTCCCTTGTCCTGTCTGCGCGCAGGAGATGAAAATGGTCCAAAGCAACAGTATGATCGGGATTTCTGGGGTTAGCCAGGTCTCTGTGAGCAAAATGATGCTACAGTCTCTGTATTCCCGTTCGTACCATGCGAGAGTCACCAGCTCCGCTGTCTTATTTTGAAGGGACCGCACGTTTCCCATGACGCCCCTCGGTACCGCGGGTCTGAAGCGGCTCTTGTTCTCCCGTACTTTGGCACCCGTGCGCCTGCCCCTCCGTGTCTTTCTCAAAATCTCTCCCGGAATGGTTGCTTTCTCCTGGGAAAAAGAGACACAGCTCCGGCGCGGCGCAGGAAGAGGAGCTGCTCCATTGAATAGACAGCAAAACTGTTCGCTCTCTCTGAAAGTTGTGTGACGTGGGTGACTTTTATTGATGAGCAAGCAGACTTGGGATGTTCAATGTTTGGTGGATAACACAAAAGTGAGAAAAAAAAACTTAAAGACAAAGTGGGGGCTTTGAACCCCAGCCTCCCCTGTGAAGAGCAAGGACCTATCCTACTGATCCTATCTGGTTGGATTAAATAAGATGACTTCATTGACCAATTAATTACAAAAAATTGGAGGTTTGTTGTTAAATGACCTGTATGTCTAACTAACCATCTCTAGTCTAATCATTGGAAACAGAGCCTTAGCTACAATGCGCTGCTGTTGTAGTGCCTTCAAAGTTGAAGTACCAACCCATCATTTAGGGTGCGTTCACACTTGCACAAATACCACATTAAAATTAGGACTAAACTATGACTTAACTCAAATATTAAAATGGACAAGGCCAGGGCCAAACAGGACCAAAACAGGATAAAATCAAGAACTACATCAAAATTTAACTTGGCTCAGACCAGAACCAAACAAGAAGTGTGAACGGAACCTTAATCTATTACAAACTTGTAAGAAATATCTGCCTGTGAACTCTAGTGAATAGGAATGAGTTAGATGGATTTAAATACATACTTCCTCCTTTTGTGGTTTGAACATCAGGTACCACAGCGTTAAGTCCACAAACTCTGACAAAATGCTGATACATTAAAAAATATTTATATGTGCCTCACCCAAGTGGCGTATCATTTGACAGTGTAAACGCCCAGACAGAGGAGATGACAGTTAGCATTACGCAGCATGAGACAGCAGGGTTTATCCGCACATGGCCCAGTCAAACAAGCTGCAACGGGGAATCTGTTTAGCACTGCAGCGTATCCTGAGCTCTCACACGTTCCTTTGGCTGGAAGAGTCGGATGTTGGTCTGGCCTAGTGTACGTTCATGTCTAAACTGACCATAGTTTAAACAGAGCTGAGACTGGTCTGAATCCTCAGCTTCGATTTGCTATTTAACTGTCGGATTGTAGATTTGTTGTCTTGGTTCTAAAATCTCGCATTACTCAACCCAAAGAGTCAGTTGAAAGGACTGTGAATCTATCTGATTATGGAAAGTAATTGTAGAACGTCATAATGAGCTGTTAGTAATAACTGGACGAGGGAGAGAAAGTTGAACAAACAGGATTAAGTTATTCTAAATTCTCCTCCTTTTTGTGTGTTGTAGGTGGCCCAATTGTTGCTCAGCAGTAACATGGTGACGACCCTGCTGGAAGGAGAGAGCGGCCATGACGGTTCGGAGCCGGCCTCCACCACGCCCCTCCACCTGGCAGCACGAAATGGACACAAGGACGTCATCAAGTAAGCGCTGCTCTGTCTGCTCTTTATAACCTTTCTCCCACACAGGGGAGAGAGGTTATAAATATTCAAATGGCTCAGTAAGATCAAAACACTTTTATAGGCCAATAGCTATATTAGGCCAAAAGAAAAAATTGTGTGTAAGCCGACCGACCTGAATTTCAAAATAAAGAAAACCCGACCTTAAACATTTTATCGCATATTTACCGGCCGTATGTTTCGAGAATGTCAAATTGTGAGAGCGAATCCAAAAGCTGCAGGAAAAAATCATCTGTGGTGATCTGTGTAAGAAATGAAAATCGCCGTTCTTCTGATGGCCGTGGCGATATGCACGCCCGGTGTTTCAGAGGTGAAGGTATTTGGCGTGACTGTCGAAAAGTGCTCACATCATCTAGTGACAATAAGAAAAATAGTGAACGTAGAAGTCTGTAAGACATTTTTCAACGTTTTCAACGAACATCATGGTGAGGTATCAGATCAGACTGCACAGTGCGCCCCGGACTACAACAACAACTCTCACGCTGTCATGAAGCGCTCACTTCTGAGAAAAGAAAACTGTCTGCAAAACTTGTGCATGGATTTTAAAATATTAAAAAATCCGACCTACCTACCTGGATTTTTTTTCAATGTTACCGGAAACATACAATTTATTTTATATGGCCTTAGTATAGAGTATTAATTATAGCGTATGAGGCTCTTTTTTTCTCATTAGTTTGACAAATAAAACAGCTTTCTATGTTTCAATCACTGCCTCTTTCATCATCGTCCACTCGGCTGCCGCTTGGGCCTGAGCTGACCAACTAAATCCTCCAGACTGACAAAACGGGAAAAACATGTGTAAATATAGAAACATACATAATATATAGGCACTAAACTTCGACAGAATTGGTGGAGGATGCGGGCATCTCATCGTGCTTGGAAAGGAAACATCAGAATTTTGCTCTAAATGATTCCCTTCTGGATGTCGGCTGACGACGCAGAGCGTCCAGGAACGGTTCAGCTGGGAATGATGGGAGAACAAGGACCGAGCCGAAAGAGAGACAAGAGGAGTGGATTGCCAGTTTATTTTGACTCACAATTGTGACTGGGACATTCAACAAAAGTAAGGCAGAAACCTCTTGTATTTATTACAAAAATCTGCACATTGAAAATGCTAAATTTGCCAAAACTAGACCTAAATTTTGTGAAGTATGAATTTAGTGAATGTTAGCTCATTAGTTTAGACAATCAGTTGGACTGATTTAAAAGGGAGTTGGACTCCGGAAAAAATAAATAAAAATAAAAATAAAACGTGGGACGTGTAGGTAACTAAAGGGAACTAAGAAAGCTATTACTTGGCTTAAAGCATTCTACTGACAAGATTAACTACCCTTTGTGGCTAGGTGGAATTTTTATTTATTTAGTTAATTTTATTTTTTCAAGTTTGCATTCTATTTACATTTTAAATTTTACATTTTTTAAATTTAATTATTTTTTTGTTCGATTTTTTATTTTTACTTTAAATCTTTAATTTTAAATTTTAATTTCAATATCATTTTTTCCCTAAACATATTTCATTTCATTATTATTCTTATAATTATTGTTCAAATTATAATAATAATAGTTATTATTATTAGTTGTATTGTTTTGTTTCTTTTTGAAATACCACTGACTGCCACACTTTTTTATTATCAAATAATAATAATAATCAAACATTTTAAATTAAGATACAGATAAATTAAATAAAATGAACCTTATTCCAGTCAAAATGAATACATTTTTGAAGGATCTTGAAAACACAATCCGTGCAAATGAACAAAACCCAAAGGAAGCAAAAAAGCAAACTACACGAATGAAGAACCTCTTCCAAAAATATGCTGAGAAAAAATTGATTAATCACAGTGATGAAGCTGTGGCTCCTCCCACAGAACAACAATGGAATTGTATTCATGAATATCATCAATCTAAGGTCCTGCATTACAAAACACATCAAATTTGGACAGTGAAAGGAAAAACTGTTGACAAAAAGAAACTGAAAGAACATGAAGAAAAATTATCATTTTCAGTGAAACTACATAAAATGGCAAAAGACATTTTAATCAGAAGAGAGAGACTATTTTTGGCCAATATTCAGGTGAAACCAGAAGAGCATCAAACAATCAGAAAAAACAAAATGAAACAAAAAAACAGAGCCAATAAGCGCATCCCTTTTGGCGTGAAAAACAAAGATGAAGACTCTAGAACAGAGGAAGAGAGCGAGCAGACTGGGGTACAAGGTCGACGTCACAGCTATAGCGCCCCCCCCACCTCTGGCCAAAGGAGAACTGCAGTGCCCCTCCTCTGGAAACGAACATCATAGCGCATATGCACAACTAGCAAAAGAACTGAAGAAAATTATGACAGAAACGGAACAAGAAAAAACAGCTCCCCACACTTCTACTCCAGCGGCTCCTCCCCTGCAGGGCTCATCCATGGATTTATCTATGATAAAAGGTACAACCAGAACCATACCACTGCTGCCAACGAAACATGCTGTAGTCTCGGGTACTCTAACTATGGTCCCGTCAGAACCCACTCAAGAACAAAGACAGATGCAGGATTTGAAGGAACAGGTGTTAGCTCTGACAACATTGGTTTCCAGCCAAAATCACATCTCCAAATTCATGCTCGAGCAAACAGTGGCTCAAAAAGAACAACTTGCCACCAATGCATGGTCACCACCTGGGTTGGCTTCGGACACAGATGAAGAAAGAAGATTACAACGACTACTGGAAGAAAAGGAACGGGAAGTGGCGGCTGATCTACGCAGGAAACAAAAAGGAAAAAAACTTGGACAAAAGGGGGAAACAGTCCTAGGAACTGGGCTAATAGAAGCTGAAAGTAAGAAGCAAGTACAGCAGAAACTCCACATTCAAAGAGGAGTGGAACAACAGAAGAAAACAGGTTCAGACCCATTTGTGTCAACACCACATCAATATGTGGTGGGAGCATTCACAGGAATGGTGGATGAGCATGGATACGACAACGCTATCTTGAGTGGAGAACTTCACCCGCTCCCCGTCCACAAGGGTCCCAAGGAGGAAGAGGATGAATTTTCTAGCAATGAAGAGGCTCCTCCTCTTATTGCACCTCTCCGAATGACTGCAAGTAACCAAGAAGTGTACCAACCATTCGCATTGAAAGATCTAGAAGGACTGATGTTAAAACTGCCCGAACTGACACAAGGTGCACCGGCCTTCCTCAGAGCATTGACCACGAATACAGCAGGAGAAACACTTTGCTGGGGAGATGTGTCTGCAATTCTTATAAGAGCAACAGATGAGAATACGGCGGCCAGGATCCGTTCTGAAGTATCCAAACAGATTCATGCTCCAGTTAGAGCATCCACATCATTTGCCACCATAAAGCCTCAGTTAACTCAGGTACTTAAAGGAATGTATCCCACCTGCCTTCCTGACGCACTGTTGGCTCTGGAAATGAAAAATGATGAAGACTACTTTACATATAAGCAAAGAGCTAAAGCACAGTTCCATGATGCAACTGGAGAGCCCATACAACCTGGTACTGGCAACACTCTCATGTTCTTTTCTACTCTGGTGAAAGGACTACCTAAATGTGTCCAGGATCAGTTGGCTGATGTTGTTGGTCTTTCCTCAAAGACAGAAAAAGAGTTTGATGCCAACTGCCAACATCACGTTGCTAAGTACCTGAAGGGAAAAAAAGGACGGAATGAGGATATGGAAAAAATGAAAATGGCAAAGATCAAATTACAACTCAAGAAGCTTCAAGAAGAGGTGAATGATAAAAAGAAGGAAAATAAGTCTGCCAAGGTAATGACTGCGGCAACAGAAGATAATCCAGTGTCAGACAGTGCCCAACAGATTGCTATGGCGGTTAAAATGGTCATAGGACAAGTGCAACCCATTATGGCACAACCACAGGCAGTCCCATCCGCCACAGGACCAAAGAACAACACATCTGCTTCAGAAATCATCTACAATCAAGGACGTGAACGTAACACATTCTCTCGTGGAAGAGGCCGTGGGGTAAGAGCAGGAAGAGGACAAAACAGGTTCAGCGTGACTCCTGATCAGTGCTTAAACTGCTTTGGAACTGGACATTGGGTTCGAGACTGCCCCATAGGGCAAACACAAAGAGGTCAACACCAAATGGCCCCAAACCAACCTGGCCAAATGATGAATATGAGCCCACCCATGTCCAGCCAGAATTATCTACCACCACCCTTGCCCCTTGTGGTCTCCCTGGTTATACCACATCTTTGGGCCTTGGGGTGGCACTGTTTCTGTTTTTCACCATTATTGTTATTGCCTGTGTATTGATTATGATTGGATGCTATGCTGTCTTAGATCACTTATAGAACGCTTGATTGCATCTGCTCTTACTAGACAACCCGCTTATCTTTTGACCCTGATTACACACGCTATTACTCTGCCAAACACGAATCTAACTCTGATAGTGACAAGACTCCTAGACTTTTTCCAGAATCTGATTACTACATCCCACCATGTGTTTACACTAACTGGGGATGCTCCTTGTCTCACACCGTTTTATGTCCATGATGGGTTATGTTTAATAAATGTTTTCTTTTATTGAGTTGCGATATTATACAATGATTTAATATGATTTTTAAATAGTTAGTATGTTTTTGGGGGGTTTACGTTCTATTATTTTGTGAGGTTGCGTCTGGCGCCTCTTGAGTGTGATCACATGTGGATGTGATCAAAAGGGGGAATTGTGGATATTGATCAAATTATTGTCAAGTCTGTGTCCTATTTATCATGAGTCAAGACGATCTTGCTGCATATGGGTCACAATGAACTATTCTGTGTATTTTAACTATTCTGTGTATTTTCTAATCATCTGTGGACTAGTCTAAACAATCTTAAAGCGGACGTCATAGCGAAGGTCAGGCCATGTTTATCAGACCCAAGCAACAGCGATATAAAAACACAGCTAAATCTTGTGAAGAGTCGAATCTCAGCTGCAAGACGAACAACACGCTACTGTTTTGCCTGTTTTTCCATGTTTTCATCAAATAAAGAACTTGAGAACGATCTTCGCCTCTCGCAGTCTGTATAGACTAAACTTCGACACACACATCAATCTAACCTAATCCAAACATTGCGAGGACTTGGTGTGGTTCTTTCCCAGCATATCAGTAAGTACTGTTTGTGATTATATAAGTGTCTCCACCCTGCCTCCCAGACAGCCTCCAAATGGCTCCCATCAACCAGCGTGAGCACACAGAGGGAGCCATACATTCTGATGACTAAAAAATGTGGAATGGGTTTGGTTCATTATAACTACCAATAGTTAAAGCTTTAGTTGGAGGACAAGTCAGAATTCTGTAGAATTTGCATTTTTGACTCAACAAAATGCAGATGATATTATCAGTGTAATTTTGAGGCCTATCCACGTGATTTTTTTATTTTCTTATACAAAAGTCATGTTTCGACTGGATCTGATTCACTTTTAGAGCACTTTGGAACGGTTCTTTTTATGGCAGAATGCGTCTCCATGTTCAGGGCCTGGCTCTGGGTCCAGAAGCAGAGCTCTGATGTCACTCAAATATAAGAAATGTTTCCTTAATAAATCAAATCGAAATCGTACTTGAATTCTGTTTTTTAATCATAAGGCTGATCTCTGCAATTTACAAAAAGTCATTCCTGTTACACTTACACAAAATCTCCCCAAACACAATAATGCAATACAATGACTGTAACAAATAATGATTGGGTTAAACGTTTGTGGTTTTATATTTTTGCTATTTTTTTTTTTTCAAAAACAGTGAATCTCCTATAGAATAATATTATATGCCCTTGCCCGCCATCTTGAAATTCTAGAATGTGAACGCAACCTACATTTGCTGATATGAAGCTGCCACAAAACTCCATTGTGGCTGTGTGCGAAGTTTACTCAGCATCTCAGCCTCTCTCTCTCCCTCTCTATGGGATTTCAGTCTCTTCAAAGCACCACATTCTAAGAACTGCAGTGTAAGAAGATGGAGAGGATTATTTTAGTCCCTCTATGGTTTATGCAAAAAATGTAGATTTTTTAGAATCGTAAATGTACTAATATTTTTGTTTATTTGCCGTGTGTTGTAAAGCAATGCTATGCAAATGTGGCCTAGTTTTGTGTCCAGTGAGGACAAGGGCTGTGCTGGTGTAGACGCTGTAGGCTACCTATTGATTCATACTGTTCAAACTGTAATGCTAGTATTGATAACTGTATCAGTTCAATTGTTGATGCTATATTCTGCATTTATTGTGTTGTTATTAGTCTTGTACCTTTTCTTTGGCATTTTAGAACTTTAGATAATGTATGTACTAAAAGCATACATGACTTTCTCTCAGTCAGACATTCCCTTGGGATTTTCTGTTAGCACTCCATCTACTGGCATGCTAATGTAAGGACACAGTTGTAATGAACATGATTTGAGGCTGAAATGCTTAGAACGAGTCTGGGGATGATTTATGGTCTTAAAAGCAGCACAGACCTCTGGAGCACCATGGAGCCATAAAACTGGGGATTTGAAATGGGGAGTTTTCTGAGGTTCAGAGGGAGAGGGCTTACTAAACAGGATTCATACATTATTTATTTATATATTTTATTATGGCATAGTGTATTATATATGGTTTACATTAATTACATATCATCCACAAAATTGCACATACATTTGAATATCCACCATGTGTCCATGTTTCAAGTCAATTAAAATACTAATAATAGACAATAAAACCAAACAAACAAGAAAAATGTGTGAAAGAAGTTAAATACCACTTTAGGTAGGTTTATCAGAATCAGAATAAGTTTATTGCCATTTATCAATGAACAGGATTCACGGATATAGGAACTTGTCCTGGCAGTTCGGTGCAACACAAACATAACACTGAACAATAAATACAAAAACAATGGACAATAAATAACTACTGGGTATTAAAATGGGTAAGTAGAGTTAAAAATAGACATGATATGTACACAAAAGTAGTATATGTGGTGCAATAAAAGTGGACAGTGCAGTGAGCGCAAAGTGCTTAAGAAGTGTTCATGAGTACAACGGCAGAGGGAAAGAAACTGTTCTTATGACGGGAGGTTCTGGTCTGGATGAACCGTAGCCTCCTGCCTGAGGGGAGTGGCCTCCTGCCTGAGGGGAGTGGCCTCCTGCCTGAGGGGAGTGGCTCAAATAGTCTGTGTTCCGGGTGAGAAGGGTCGGCTGTGATTCGACCTGCACGTCCTAGAGTCCTGCAGACGTACAGGTCCTGCAGAGATGGAAGGTTGCGGCCGATCACCTTCTCAGCGGAGCGCACAATGCGCTGTAGTCTCTACTTGTCTCTGGCTGTGGCTCCAGTGTACCACACGGTGATGGAGGAATTGAGGATGGACTCAATGATGGCCGTGTAGAACTGCACCATCATCTCCACTGGCAGCTTTGCTTTCTTCAGCTACCGCAGGAAGTACATCCTCTGCTGGGCCTTCCCGGTGAGGGAGTTGATGGTGAGCTCCCACTTGAGGTCCCGGGTGATGGTGATACCGAGAAAGTGGAGGGAGTCCACAGTGGAGATGGGGGAGCCCGAGATGGTGAGGGGGAGCTGGGGGGCTCTCCTGAAGTCCACGATCATCTCCACTGTTTTCTGGGCATTGAGCTCCAGGTTGTTACCGCTGCACCAGGACACCAGCCGGTCCACCTCACTCCTGTAGGCAGACTCATCCCTGTCCGAGATTAGCCCGATGAGGGTGGTGTCGTCTGCAAACTTGATTAGTTTAACGGAGGCGTGGCTGGAGGTGCAGCAGTTCGTGTATAGGGAGAAGAGCAGGGGAGAAAGTACGCAGCCCTGTGGTGCTCCTGTGCTGATGGTCCGTGTGTCCGAGACATTCTTCCAGAGCCGCACGCATTGCGTCCGATCCGTCAGGAGGTGGAGTCGGGTACGTTGAGCTGGGAGAGCTTGTCCTGGAGCAGAGCAGGAGGATAGTGTTGAAAGCCGAGCTGAAGTCCACAAACAGGATCCTGGCATAGGTTCCCGGGGAGTCCAGATGCTGCAGGGTGAAGTGGAGTGCAAGGTTGATGGTGTTGTCCACAGACCTGTTGGCTCTGTAGGCGAATTGCAGGGGGTCTAGCAGGGAGTAGGTGAAGGACTTGAGGTGGGGGAGGACCATGAGCTCAAATGACTTCATGACTACAGACGTCAGCGCCACAGGTCTGTAGTCATTAAGTCCAGTGATGCGGGGCTTCTTGGGGACAGGGACGATGATGGACGACTTGAAGCAGGCTGGGACATGGCATGACTCCAGGGAGGTGTTAAATATGCCAGTGAAGACAGGGGCCAGCTCGCCTGCGCAGTGTCTTAAAGGTGGTATGGATGATTTTTTTCAGCAAATTTTTTATCATATTTCCTCGTGGCGTGGATAAATCATTTGTCCTGCCACGTATCAATCATAAAACGCACCTACCGCTCACCTGCAGCCGCGTGCGGTTCCTCCTCACGTTTCCGCGTGCCTAAGCGCATGGATCTATCATAATATAGTTCCCTCAGTGTACGGGGCAAAATGAAGACGGAGAAAGACAGTTCGAGCTGACGCAGAAGTGGACAGAAATCTACGGGAGACGAGCGATGTGATCGCTCCATTGCGCTAATAAACAAACGCACGTGTGTGTTGTATCAGTCCACACGGGGGAGTGCACATGCGCACTTCCGCCTGCGTTCTCAAATTGCCGAAAAATCGTCCATACCGCCTTTAAGGTGACCTGGGGTGACACCGTCTGGTCCAGCAGCTTTTCGCAGGTTGGATTTGCGGAATAGTCTGCACACATCCTGTTCCTGAACTGTGAGAGGGGTGGGGGGGACCGGGGTTGGGATGGCAGAGGTGGCCACAGTGGGGGAGGGGGAGTCAAATGATGGGGGAACAGTGTTTTAACCTTGTTAAAAGAGATAAATTCATTTTTTATTTGCAGTTTGTCACATGTTATAGTTGCAAAGGTTTGTAATCATTGTAATTTAAAGGTGCACTTTTTACACTTTTCACACTTTTCACTCGCATTGATTTGCTGGGAACGTTTCACTGTATGGCATATAACTTAACAATCTTGCTTTTATTCAGTTATAGGTGTCCAAAATACCATAAAAAACATTTATTCTTACTGTAAGGGAGCTCGCCCTGCCACAGATCTAATTTAAGTACAAAAATACAACTTTGTACCTTAAGTTTGTGGTTTATGACTCAGAACTTTGTGAGTCATTATTTTTATTACCGCTACTTCAGACGTAACAAAATGGACTACATCTTGGGACTTGACTTCAAACCCTGTGAATTCTGTATTTTGTTTAAAGAACGCTTAAGGACTTTACACATTATGCAAAATTTAACCTCTTTAAACGATGTTATAACATTCTTCCTTCATTACAAAAGCATGCTCTGAGTTGATTTTAACTTCTTTCTTGCTTACGTATTTCATTAATCCTGGTCAATAAGACCTCTCCCTTTGAGCCTCACAAATCACTCGGTGTCAAGTGTCCCATATTTATGATGTCAAAGGTAGAGATCCTGAGGTCTGCTGTTTTTAGTCCATAAATAATCACCAAACTCGTTTTGAGCATTTCTGCCTTAAATCATGTTCATTACAACTGAGTGCTCAGATTAGTATGTCGGGGGAAAGCTAGGATTGTTTTTCTCCCTCTACTGCCTTACTCCCTTATGATGTGCGAACCGTCTGACTATTAAAAGCCCACATGAGCTCATATTAAACACATTATTTTAAGTTCTAAAACAGGAAGTACAAGAGCATGTTTAAAGGGCAAGAACAATACAAAAAACATTGCAGAATATTTGTTCTTGTGGCCAAAGACTCGGTCCCACCTCTGCTTGCCTCTATGTCCACGTTTAATACCATACTATGGAAGATTCCAGGCAAAACAAAAACATCCATGGAGAGAAGCAGGTGGCAGACCCTCCACCAGAACATGTACACATGCTTTCAATTAGACACAATTGCCCATTAATTAAAATGTTTGAGAAAAAAAACGTAAACAAGATTTCCAGAAGAGGACACTGTGCATTCTTGAGTTGATTCCTTCCAGCAGTCGCACTGTGCTGTTTACTCCTCCTAAATGTCTTCAAAGTTTACATGTTGATATAGTGAGCGTGGGATTCATCAGCCTCAGCGTTGGGTTCCGTACGGGCCATGGGGTGAGGGGCCGCGTGGCAGTAATGACACGTTACAGATGACTCTACAAATCAATGTTTGTGTCTGAGGGCCCACTAAATGTTTCTGATTTGACTTTGTTTTTCGCTGTAGGTTGCTGCTCCGAGCCGGCATCGACATCAACAGAGCCACCAAAGCGGGAACGTCGCTACATGAGGCCGCCCTCTACGGGAAAACTGAGGTGGTGCGACTGCTGCTTGATGTAAGTTAGTGGTAAATGTGTTATGAGAGGAAATAGGGAAAACGTGATGTGATTTTTATGGAAAATCATGTAAACATGTGCTCCGACTGGTTTAAAGACAATTACAATCATAACTAATCCTATCCATACTGACCCTTTAAAATCCTATGTCACCAGAATGTTAAAAATTCCAGAATGGAGATAATCACAACACATTTTAAAAGTTTAACCAACATCAAAGCTAAACGGTAAGTCTTTACAATTACAAAATAAGAAGCAATTTGGAATTTGCAGGGTAGAAATGTCAGTTAGTTTGGTTTTCATGGATGGAAGATGGCCTTAAAATTGTGCTTGAGCTTCACAAAAAAAATATTAAAGTATGTAATATATCTGTAGATAAAGTGAAATTGAAGCCTCAACATTTGTGTAAATATTTAGGATTTTGCCATCCTCAAAAATCTGTCTTTATCTCCTATTAAATGAGCAAATGGAATAAAAGCCAGTAGTATACGTGTTGAAGCCACGCTCTGAGATCACTCGCATGTGGATCTGTGTGGATTTCATTTGACAAAACCACCTAGATTTTTCATATTTTGTGTCGATCTGAGGTTAATCCCAGTTTCTCCCAGTGAAATCACATAATCTTCTTTTGCCTCCATTCTGGAATTGACAATGTATTTTTTTACACATTTTTACAGGCTCTATACTGAGGACAATATAGTCCTTTTTGGTTTATTACAAACGTATTATTTGTAGTCATAGGATCTTGACAACCAAAGCAAAACCTAAACATAAACCACTTCGACATGATTGTAATTGTAAATAAATAAAAATCATAATTATTATCGGAAAATCACAAAGATAGATAATGTTCTGAAATATTACATTTTTAAAAATTTATATACAGGATCTTTTAAACGTATTGCATGTGTCATAGGGCAAAACAGTTGTCATTTTTTGATGTTTGTTATATGTGCTTTTCTGTGTAGGCGGGCATCAACGTCAACATGCGCAACACATACAACCAGACAGCTCTGGACATCGTCAACCAGTTCACCACTTCCAGCGCCAGCCGGGAAATCAAGCAGCTGCTGAGGGGTCAGTGCACACTGCAGAGTTCTCTAAGGCGTCTGGTTGTTCCAGCCGAAACACAAGCAGTCAGTGTTGTGGTTTGGGTTGAAGTCAAAGGAAAAAAAAGTAACACGAACCAAAACAAACATGGCGACGCAGACGGACATATGTTCTTCGGCCTAATTTTGCAGACTAGAGGCCCTCACCTGCCCTCCCGAGAGATCCTCACGGTCCAGAATTATATGTTTATTACTTTATTATTATGAATGGAACACAGTGCAAATCTCACAGTGAGAAGGCTATTATCATGCTCAGTTATGCACAGCTTTGTGGAATAATCAAAAAGGAAAAAAAAGAAAAAAACAACTATGTTTAGAGGCCTTATTGTGGAGTGGACTTTATATTATTATTTTTTGTCTAGATAAGAAAACACCTGGATCACTGGCTGTGTATTCCGCAGCTCTGGGCCAGTTTTTTAGCCCAAACTGGACTTTCTGATCAATTCTTGGAACTTTAAGCCCCATTCACACATACCCCAGTAAATAAACATGTGCAGATTGCCACACTTAATCTGGCATGTGTCGCTATAGCAATGTGCTGCACCATTTAAATTGAATGGAAACTTAACTTCACATTGTAACCAAGGACACGTGCATTGTTTCTGCTGAAGTGAACCATTATTTTTGACACAAAGCATGCTGCAGTATCACCAATACTGTTACATCTCTGCAGTATAGTATTACCAGCTTCTGCTTCAAGCACCTGGCCTCTGCCTACAGTCTGTTCTATCCTATCAAATTAAGGCCTATTACTATCACTGTAATACAATAGTATATATATTATGCACAACTTGAAACTGTCCCGGCTCATGCCCACCACTCACAGCTCACTCATTCATACAGTTAGTTCAACATTTCCTTCAACAGCGTTGCTTTGTTCTACTCACATGGTTCACTAGATTTCACTGTTCCAGGTTCAAGTCCAGGCTGTGTTTATTTGTTTTTTCACAGAGGCGTCCAGCTCTCTCCAGGTGCGAGCAGTGAAGGACTACTGGAATCTCCACGACCCCACCGCCCTCAACCTGCGAGCAGGGGAAATCGTCATGGTATGGCTCAATTTACTCCTGCTTCTCTAAAGATTTATTTTTTCTTGTTAATTTTTGTCCTGTTATACTGAAATAAGTTGAATCAAATACAACTGGGCATACTGTACTTTGTTTCAAACAGCCAACCGCTTCACTCCCAACACAAGCCCTGAAGAAGCTTCCTGCTTGGGAGTGAAACTATTTAAAACAAAGAAAGTTCAGCTGTATTTGATTCAACTTCTTTCTGCCTGGACGTCTCAAAACCTTAATTATTTAATATAATACAGATAATACAAGCAAAATAAGCAGAACAGGAGCAGAGAGCAAAACGACAATATCAAAAAGGAATAGAGTAGTCCAAAAAAAAAAAAAAGAATAGATAGTCTGGCATATGTCCCTTCCATCTGTCCATTGTCTGGAAATTGTTTCCCTTTTCTCGTTCACAGTAAGTAAATTTTTCCATTTTGAGAATATCCAATGTTATTTCAGTCCAGTCCTTGACAGTTGGCTCCGTCCCCTTCATCTGTCTCCTTGTCATTGCTTTTTTGCTGCAAGTACTGTACATTCCACAGGTTTTCATCTTTTGTGTCCATTGTTGGCGTTTTACATCCAATATACATATTTTTAAGTGTCTGCAGTGCCTCAGTGATCTCAGTCCAGTAATTATGAATAATAGGACATTCCAAAAACACATGATAGTGAATTTCAACTAGAGTATTATTAGAATATATTTTACTCCACCTTTCTCTAGTTAGTGTAACTGTTTAGAGAATAACTAGTCCTTTACATGAGGGGTCTGAAGTCACATCGCTCAAGCCCTTCACAACTGTCTCCACCATCATCCCTCAAAGCAGGACATGCACTTGTTGTTTAACTCCAGGCTTTTGGAGAATGAGAAACCTAGATATTGGGCGTACTTTGAATGCAAGATGAGGATTAGGTGAACCTGATTTCCCCTGGTGCACTGCTCTGACAGAATGCAGATTTTGCTCTACATACTTAGACAGGAGGGAGGGAATCTGACAACACCAGTGATGAGCCAGAGTCGAGGCAAAGTCAACACAGAATTCGCTGCAATATATATTCCACAGTGATAATAAAAACGCTTTTGTTCAGACAACTTAAAGGCACCGTGTGTAGGTTATGAAGTTTTCTCATTCTTACTCTGCATTCTAAAGGCTGGTACAGTTCCATGAGTCGGTCCTGGTGTGTTTTCATTGGGATAGTTAGTATTATTATGGAAAACCCAGGGCTTTTTTGACGACTGACAACCACTCTTCCACACATGACTAAAACCAGCGCCTTGTTAGAAAACATGTGAAGAAGCGTATATTGGAGCTTTGGAGTTAAAACTTTTATGAATCAGGCTTCAACTTAGATCTGAACAAATCCTTCAGGTTTTGTGTTTGTAGGTGCAACTTTCAGGACTGAACTTTATGTCTCTGTGGGAGAAAAATGCTTTTGGAGAAAACTGCCTTAGAAGTTACAATGTCCTATATAAATCTATGGATGCAAGTAGGGATGGTTTGAATCTTTTTTTAGCCGATGCCTATATCTGATATTTGTCTTACCCTTGTGGCCGATAACCAATATTTGCTGATACTGATAAGACCACAAATTACCTTTTGTAAAAATAATAACAACATAGTTATCTAGGATATAAAACTATTTCTGGCATGATACATATTTTGCCTAGTTTGCCTCCTATTTTCTATTTATTTTAAGACACTGAGGACAAACTGGGAATGACACAAGCACTCACAGACTGAGGCAGCGAAGAACAAAATTTCAGTGCGAAATATCTGTTTAATATCTTATAATTGTCCTCATCAGGCCAATACCAATATCTGGGGGAAACCCACGATATCCGATATACCACCCATAGATGCTAGTGGCTTCAATTAAATAATATGACATATTCATGAGCAGATTGGATATTGTTTCCACGTGAAAGCCTGGAAGTTGAGAAAGAAAAAACCCACAATGTGAAATGTTTTGCCAGATTTACTTGTTTGGAAAAAACTGTCCAGTGCAGTTGTCTGAGTCTCTTGTGAATACCCTTGACATCCCTAACTCCAGAATCTGTCAGGCTTTGTGCGTGTGATGTAGCTGGGTGTCGTTGCGGCCCACTGTAGAAGCGACATGTACAGACCTGCTCCTGCCACTCTCTCATCAGCTCCTTGTTTTGCCCCTTCCACCTCACACTTTGGAGATGGAGACGAGCGATGCATGTTTTCATACAAGTCACTGGAACACGTCTCCTGCCTGAACATGCACCTCCTCGTTTGGGTTTTTGTTCTCCGAGGGCGTTTTGTGAGTTCACAGCTCCTTGGCTTCGCTCCATAAGCTCCAAAACAAAAGCCCTGAGGAATCGATTTCAAGAAAAACAGAACATACCTTCCACAATCTTTAGAATACACACAGATCAAGAGAAGTGCGGTCACCATATTAACATTTCAAAGTCAAAAACAGCTTAAAACATGCCTTTTAAAGATACACTATGGACGATTTCTGGTAGAGGGTAATGCAATCTGTTTGAGAGACCAGCAGGCCAAGTTACAGGTCACATCTGTGGAGAGGAGGCAAAACTAAAACCTATAAACTTTCACTCCTTACATATTTATTTGGTTATTGTGTCAATAACTCAGTCGTGTAATTCAGAGCAGAAATGCTTGAATATAGTTTAAATATTATTGTATCAAATTAAATAACACAAATATAAAATGACTATGCTTGTTTTGACTTACTAAGCAGTCTCTCTGTGTTAGCCGATTATTTAAAGGTCGTTTAGGACAACGTGCACATGACCAGCATAGAAAAAAACAAGTTCAGAAAAATAAAACGTTTCCTGTAAAAATGTGTTTATTTGAACTTTCAGCACTAAATCTAAAGTCTGCTGTGTGTTTTGTCAGGTCCTGGAGCAGCCCACAGACGGCCGCTGGAAAGGTCACATCCATGACCCCCAGCGTGGGACAGATCGGGTGGGCTTCTTCCCCCCGTCGGTGGTGGAGGTCCTCAGCAGAAGAACAGGTACAGCTCCCCTTTAATCCCGCACAGACCCTCATTTACACAAGTGAGGTAAACAACTGGACTTAGGTGTTGGGTAGGGACGTCAGTGTTGTGATGAGGAGATGGAGAGGCTGAGGAGGCTGATGGTTCTGCTGCTGTGTACACCTTTTCTGTGTAAATAGCTTCCAATGTTGTCACAGTGCAAAGAAATGTAAACTAAAAAAAAAACGCTAGATACTGATTTGAATACCTCCTTGAGCATAATAAACACTGAACCAAAGCTTGCCAGCTCTATTAAGAAGTAGTATGAACACATGATATTATTAATTATGTACAAAACAATACATAAATATTGTTCTATCTCGCAAAATACATTTCAATTATGAAGAGTTAATTGTAGAGTGTTTTTAGTCACAATACTAAATTTTAGTCCTAAGAAAAAGACCCAATAGAGATCCTGCACTCGTGACTAAATTTGTGGGGAAGAAACTGCTGTGATGAACGGCAACAAGTCTGAGTTTGGAGTCATCTTTGTCTTTAAATTAAGTAGTAAATAACAATACATCTTGCATTCAGATTAAACATTAGCGCCCCTCAGCTGGTCTGAGTGTGCGTTTAAAGAGTTTATTTGTGTAGATGGCACTCTAAATCTGACTTTCCTGCTAATATAAAAACAAATCCTTGGAGAGATTTGTGTGAAATATATTTTATTATAAAATCCTGTACATATGAATTTTACTGCTATTGACAATGATGTGACATTAAAATGATGTGATCTTGATAAAGTAGTGAAAGCATGTTGAGTAATATACTGCTGTTGTACACGGCTAATTCACTCTCGTCAATCCAATAAACATCCAAAAATCCTTGGTTTAACTTAAGTTTGTTATTTTATTGAACAGTTTATGTAAACAGTCTTTTTGAAAAGCATTTGCAATCGTTTTGTTTATCTATAAACTACTTTCTCTCGCTTAATTAATAGATTGATAATTATTAGAATCACCAATGCACAGTCTTAATAAAGATGGTTGAATCGTTCCCAAAGTGAAAACCCAAACTAACGCAGAAGTACATTTGTAGCTTAATTAATGCAAAGATTGCTCACCACTAGTTCATATAGGTATTTGCAGGAATCCACTTGCCAGACTGGAGCTATGTCCATCCAATAAAATGTTTTTCTTTCTGTTTCATGATCATTTGTAAACCCCGGGGCACAGAAATAATCCACAAGCTCTGAAACTCCAAATGTGATCATTGCTGCTGACGCCATTAGTTTAAATGCAATTTCCCCGCCGCCATCACTCCCAGTTTGGAGTTTGGTGGTGCATGCTGGGATAGCATGACAACATGTGCAGGAGCTCTATGCTCGATAAAGAATTCAATATCACAGTGATGATAAAAAAAAAAACACTTTTGTTTTTTTAGAGAACACAATGTTATGTTTAAAATGATAATTCCACTTTCTTTAATAGTATTACAATAGATATGGTTGGTAACAAAGGGAACACACTCAACGGACATTTTTGGTGGAAGAAATGCATTAATTTCATGTAGAAGCTGCTCTGTCTCCCACTTTGGAGAAGAATAAAGTGGTACAGCAGCGCTCATTTGTGTAAATATCCAAGAATGCTAACGGCAGATGGCTAAACGGCTAAATGCTACTGCGATGCTGGCACCCCCTGCTGCACTTTAACATCTAAAGAACAAGCGGTAAAACCAGGTCATCAATGGCCACAAAGACTCAGTTTTACATCAACTTGAATTAATTATGCTTAAACACATAATATGCCAGGATATATCTTAAAAGTAGAAATAGTAGCAGTTCCTATAGAATTTACCCCACACAATGAAGCACGTCCAACTGTATATATGTGATCTTATACTAGTTCTGCTCTAGACTATTCTAAAACAAGAAAGATACAATTTTATCCTGTTTATCTGATTGTTTCAGTTGATTCTTCCAGATTTAGATTTGAGAAAATCTTACTGTATAGAACTAAACCATAAATATTTAAAATCCTGAAAACACTTTCTATCAGACCTCTCTCCCAGACTGTGGTTCTGAGTTGCACATGTGACACTGTGGAGTGTGTGTGCCTCCCGCTAGCTGTTCCTCGTTTGACTTAATCCTGGTAAATAACAGAACTCGCAGGGCTGGGCTTGTGCTCACAGCCGCGACGACGAGACGGGCGCACACCCCTGCTCTAATTCTCCATCCGCACCAAGGCAAAGCACCGCACACAGTAATAGGATTAACCCGTCCAGATTGAAGTGTCAGCTCGGTGCTAAAGCCGGCTCCGTGTGAGGAGCCAGGCAAGACAAGTGCAGGGTTTGTAAGGAAAACTGTGAGAGAGACATGAGAGCTACAGAGCCAATAGCTGCGTTTCACAGATTTATTTCCCTTCAATTATTTTATGCAATAAAGTACATTTCATGACCAGCCAAGAATACACATTCATTTTCTCTTGAGTTCATAGGGGTGTGATGGACAGGTGGAATAGCCATTCAAGGACAGGCATGGTACAAAAGAAAGGTGTGAGAAGTTTGATTCTGGTCTAAATGACACAGGGACAAACCTGATTGGACGGCTCTATCGCAGTCTGGATCCAGGGTAATGCAAATATATATTTAATCATTTTGTTGACTTCATTTTGAATAGTAACAAGATGGAGACAAAGTAAAATGTTAGTAGGAGTTCAAATCCTTGTAGATAGTGTATCATATGTGCATACTTTTTGAGTTTATGAAGTTGCTAATAAAAAAGATACTGCTCAATAATAGTGGATATGAAGATCAGATGACATTGTGTAGTCTGACCTGCACACTTTGTAAACTGGACCCTTAGTGTTTAGTGCATTATGGCTCCTCCCACACACATGCATGCTCACCAGGCTCCTGTGCTCCACTCATGCATGTCTCTAGGGGGCACTCTCTCCCGCCAAGCCTCCCTGCCCTGCCAGAGACACCCATCCTCCAGAGCCCCTCCCACCAGCGGCCCCGCCCCTCAGACTGACGGCTCTTACCTGGCTGCCTGTGATCCAGCAGGTACTCACACCTCTCCATCTGACCCTCCTTCTACATTTTCTGTTCTATTTCCTGTCTTCACGTTCGCGCTCAGCGGTGTCGTACAGGACAGTCTGAAGAAGGGCACAGTGTCACTTTTCTTGTACCATTGTACCATTGCTTCCCACTGTAAAGCCCACTCACAGAAAGAATGCATGTTTTTCCAGGTACTTTTTAAACAATAAAAACAACTGTAATTGAATGAATGCAAAAAATAAGGCACGTTTCGACTGGATTGGTCGGAAGAGTGTCCACTAAGAGAACCATAGCGGCCCGTTTAAGTGTTCCAAAGTGGACCGTGAGAGATATTTCATTCCTACCAAATGCTGACTTGATTTTGCAATAAATGCATCCAAAATAGTTTCCAGTGATGCTAACTTATATGTTCAGCAAAATAAAGCTAGCGCACAACAACTGTTCATCGATGACGGTTGCATCCAGACCCAAAATATTATATTTCCAGTACATAATGCGATTATCCACACCCAACACATAACATAAATACGGGTTAAATGTGGTGTTGAGACGCAGGGAAGTGAAATAAATGCAGAAAAAGCTGAGGATAAACTAGAAGTACTTGACTGTTTACGCTCACATACTTGGAATAACTTTTTTTTTAAATTGTGAAACGCTGAAATCTGCCGTCTGATTGAAAAGCATCTTTCAGTTATTATTCAAATGTAATTAATTCATT
Source organism: Eucyclogobius newberryi (assembly GCF_026437365.1). Taxonomy (NCBI): domain Eukaryota; kingdom Metazoa; phylum Chordata; class Actinopteri; order Gobiiformes; family Gobiidae; genus Eucyclogobius; species Eucyclogobius newberryi. The sequence goes on from NW_027315835.1 coordinate 25,064,670, forward strand.
CCAAAGTGTGCAAAAGTAAACTGGTCTGGGAGATCAGGGCCTGGCCAACGTAGCTGTAGATGGCTTTGATGCCATACTGAAGAACATTTCAGACTTCATGGAGACCAACAGTCCCCATCATAAAAGTCACATATTGCACCTTTTAAAATTGAAACGCATAATGTCAACAATAAACATTCTGTCCAATAGAAAAAACTTCAGTTGTAGTCATCTGGACTCAGTTTGAAAAAATAGACGTTTCGACTCTCATCCAAGAGTCATTGTCAATAAAAGAATTTAGATCGAGAACTCCGATATTAATACTGTTCTGTGGTAAGACCCGCCCATTGGGCGGAGCCTTCCTGAAGTAGAAAGAGTTGTTTGTTTCAACAGAAACTCCCCCCTTGTATCTACCGAGCTAACCTATTCAGAATCTTGATGGGCTATTAGAATCCTCTTTGTCTTTGTGAGACCCTGGCTCAACCACCCTGAGGACCTGATTAGCATCTAGATGTCCTGGTCCTGGTCCTCTACCTTTCCAGGGGTTCAGTGTACCATTATAGATACCAGGAAGATTGAATCTGAGCCCTCCATTTCTGTTTAAAGAAGGTCTTTCTTTTTTAACAAAAATAGCTTCCTTGACTCCTCTTTCAAACCATCTTTTCTCCCTGCTTAAAACCTTCACCTCACCGTCTTCAAACGAGTGATTAGAGGCTTCAAGATGGAGGTGCACGGCGCTCTGAGGTCCTGAACTTGTATTTCTTCTGTGCTGATAAAGCCTCTTGTGTAGAGGCTGTTTCGTCTCACCTATGTACCGTTCTTTACAACTTTCTTCACTGCATTGGATCGAATAAACTACATTGCTCTGTTTTTGAGTCGGCAACTTGTCCTTAGGGTGAACCAGTTTTTGTCTTAAAGTGTTTCCTGGTTTAAAATAAACAGGGACTTCGTGTTGTCTAAAAATTCTCTGCAGTTTTTCCGACAGGCCAGACACATAAGGGATAGAAACACCCCAATGACAATGACTCTTGGATGAGAGTCGAAACGTCTATTTTTTCAAACTGAGTCCAGATGACTACAACTGAAGCTTTTTCTACTATGGAACACGCCTGGACGAATGAGGGATTACACCGACATTCTGTCCAATATTCATGCGACATTGCAACATTCTATTCACTCCTACTGACCTTATTTCGCCCCTTCATTTTCCCCTCTTTTTTCCACGTGATCAGTACTTCAGTTGTTAACTCACTTCTAGTCGAGCAGGAACTCCGTTGGTTTAAATGGAGAATGAGGGTAAAAGTCATTCCGAGCCAATATTCAATTCCAAATGCGTGATTGTTGTCAGTTGAACGCACTTAAAGCCATGCGACGAATATACCAATCCAAACAAATTAGATAAGATAAGATAATCCTTTATTGTCCCACATGGGGAAATTTCATATTATGATAAGATTTAATGTTTGTGGCTTTATATTTCATCTATACAAATAATGCATCTTAAATAGAGTAACATAGGCCCTTCCCCACCATCTGAGATGATGTTTTTTTTTCAGATTCTAGAATGTGGTGATGTCATAACCTCATATATCATGGGGGCTAGAGCAAGAGCTTCCTATTGATTACTTGGGGTTAGGATTATTCACAAATGTTTACCCTGATTATTTCTATTAGTGAATAGATCCTAAAACTCACTATATTACAACAAAAATATGCATTTTAACAATATTCATGTTGACCCGACCTGTATTGAATATTATTGGCGTATAGAGTGTTGCGATGTTCTTTGAAGTGCAGCAGGTGTATAAGATAAGATAAGATAAGATAAGATAATCCTTTATTGTCCCATAACGCTGCTCTGTGCTGCTCCTCTCTGTGGACACATATTAGAGTGTGTACTGTGTGTTAGGTGCTCCTCTGTGCTCTCCTGCTAGTCTCCTTCAGGACGTGTGGGTTCTCAGGAGTCCTCCCTCTGGTAAGCCTGTGTGGTCCCAACAATCAAGCCCCGCCCCCCTCCCCCTGGCCCTGTTTGAGCCTGTAGCCCGGTTCCTGACCCGACCCGACTAGACTAAAGCTGAAAGCACCATAGCAGCTTACGGAGCAGCGGATGGGAATTTCTGGTTCCGGATGTCAAATTTGCATCAATTTTGTCAGACTTTTAAAAAGATTTTAGTATTAAAGGCGCTGTACCTGATTGTTCTTTTTTTTCCTCCTTTTTTAAAACAAGGATTTTTGGGCTGTAGGCTTTATTGGACAGGGCAGATGAGAATGGGGGATGAGAGAGAAAAGAGGACATGCAGTAAAAAGTCAGAGTAGGTTATCAAACTCTTGAAAAATTGAAAAACGTAACTACCGGTAGTTCATTTTAAATAGTTTCTAAGCACTTTCCAGAACTTCTAGAACCCAGAGCAGATTTTACAATAAAGTTAACAAACATTAGCATGCTAACAGCGCACTTCCTGCTTTACGTAGCTTAGACACAATCAGCACACTGCGGCCTCATTTTGACTGACGAGCTGCTTTTGAAATATATCTTTACTGGGTCAAAACAGATTTTACTTTATTACACGATACAAGCAGGTGTCCAGCATCCTCCACCATTTTAATATTGAAGGCTGTATTGAAGTTTTAAAACTTTTGGGAATTTGTATGTTTTAAGATATTAATAATCGCTCTTTTTTTATTTGAATCTGAAATAATTGAAGTCAGAAAATCCCCATCCGTGCCTATGGAAGAAATGTTTGGAACTGTTATTTTTCGGACCAGAAATATCCGCCCACTGTTGCGTTCCGTTATAAAGCTTAACCTGCCAAACCCCCGTGTAACTAAAGTTATCTCTCCACAGGAATGACAGGTGAGTCTGCTTGGTTTTCTATGGCTCCACCTTTTACTAAAAATGCTTTGAAATGAGTGTGATCCAATAGCTTAAAAGCGATCAGCCACGCATTAGGGGTCGGCGATATTGACAATTGTCTCATTTTTGGGGGGCTATTATTACATATAGACACCTGTGAGAAACGTGTGAAAACGTGTCTGTAAGTGTCATCATTGAGTTTCAAGTATCACAAGTGCATATGAGAGGTTAGACATTGCCTTAGGCGTAAAGCGTCGTCAACATCATTCTTTTTCAGAGCTTGCTAAGAGTTTTGGTGAAGTTTATATGTATATATAATTGTGCAATTGTTTAAATTAATTCACGAATATGAAAAGGTAATTGGATAGCTACTACCTAACAACCATATTGTACAAACGATGGCCAAAGCTTGTTCTATGCTGCGTTCATGAGGTCCGCAGAGACTCAGGAAATCACAACGCTTGCACAAGTCGGGAAAAGAACTACTGCCCAGGTGACCTCTACACCTGACGTCACTGCTGTGGAGACAGACAAAAACATGCTGAGTTGTCTGTCGTCCATTTATCTGAACTCTTTCACTAAACATTACTATTTTTAGCAGTTTACTCTCAGTCATCCTTATCAGAAGAGCTACAGATTTGCAGAAGAAAGTCTCAACACTACTGTCAATCACCTATGAAACATTAGCTAGTCAAAGTGTAAAAGGTTGTATATTTTCCAAAACAAATAATTTCACTTTTGAGGTGGCTAACCACAACCGATTGTTCTGGTTAGTTCTATTCAACGCCGTTAAAGAGCGAGCTTCCAAGATAAAAAACACACCCAACAGGAACGAGTTGAAACCCAGAATGTAAGCACCGAGGACCACACGCACACAGTAGTTACTTTCTGAAAAATTCCACCTTTATTTTATTGAACGCTTAAGTGCATACATTCAACCTGCATTTTGGATGGAATTTTGTGTATTCATGGCAGAGCGTTTTTAAATACTGCCTGTTTACCAAAAAAGTGCCATCTGGATTCAACTAAGAAAAAAGGTCCTCTCCTCCT
>NW_027315835.1:25073552-25153552 GCF_026437365.1 Eucyclogobius newberryi
ACAATTCAATGCCATACAATGAGCACGTGTAGGTCTGTTCTCAAGCACTGAAACACAAGAGCACTAAAGCACAACAACAGAACACGCTTGTTTTAGCTCCGTAGTTTATTTAAATCAAACTCACCACATTACTGTTACCCTACATTTACTCCTCAATTACAACATAGTGGTTATAACGGCGTTTTTCAAAACGTGCATCTGAAAGTTTATTTCTCTTTGGTTTCGTGAGGACAAGACTCTCAGTCACTAGTGGCACAATGTGCACGCTCACAACACGCCGACTCTGCGGCTGTGAAACAAACCTGGCTCTGCCATTGGTGAGGGAAAATGTGACCTTTTACTGATTTGAAAAAGTAACTAGTACTAGATTACATGTGAGCACAAAACACATTACGTTCCTTGTTACTCTAAAAATGAAACACTGCTTATAAGTACTGTGTAATAAAAATTCAACCATTAATCTGAATAATTGTGGCTTGTCAATTATTAAATTAGTCATAAATTGTATTTTGATAAAAGTTATCTGGACTATAGCCTCTGAAACATTTTACCCAAAGGCTGTGACAATATGAAGTCAAAATGTCATAAATAAATAAACCATTTCTGAATTTGATCAATAATACACTTTAAATATAAATATTCTCTATCTAGAAGCCGTCAGTCATGATACGTTGACCTTTGTTTGATTCAAAGTGTATTTAGAGGAACTTCCTGGATGTCTGAGAGTAGTCCAGTCGTACCGATTTGCCTCAATGCCGAATTTGCTCTAAAAATCACAGTGTTACCCCCAAAACTCCCCAAAAATAAGGACCACGACGCTAGATAACTCCAAATAAGTCATCCAAAGAAAATAATACGTCAGTAATCAAACAATTTAAGATGACCACAGATTGTAACACTTGATTAGTCAGTAAGTATTAGTCATAGGTGTTAATTATTCAACCATTTAAATGTGTTCTGAAAAAAAAAGGAAAAAGATAAACAATATGTAGCCCCAAAAACTATTGTTCCAGCTTTTTCATTTATTGAACTCATTATCGTGACATGTGCTTATGGTTTTGCATGTTTCAGGTGCGTCCCGACGGCAGGTCAATGGTGCGCCACAAAAGGGCTTCCTCCGGCCTGAGCAGATCCTGGATGGAAAAGTAAAGTTCTCGTCAGCTCCTTCTGAGTGTTGCCATGTGTCCAGACATTCTCTAACGCGTGTGTTTGGTGCGGCGTAGGATGCAGAGGCCATTTATCAGTGGCTGTGCGAGTTCCATCTGGAGCAGTACACTGCAAACTTCATCAACGCCGGCTACGATGTGCCTACCATCAGCCGCATGACCCCCGAGGTGACACAACTCACAATGTGATTATAGGAGTGTGGAATTTCAGGTAGCTGAACTGAACACCTAATATAAAGTTGTTCCTCCAAGATGATTTGAAAAAAACAAAAACTATCTGCATATTCAATTGCAATGAGATTTACATGCCAAAATAACAGTGGTAATGAATAGCAAGAAGCCTGACATTTTGCTTTTGGGGTTTATTTTTGTCATTAAATTAAGCCGTAAATAATAATTCAGTTTAAAACAACAAATCAGATAAACATTAGTGACTTTTACCTGTCACGAGTGTACTTTCCACCCGCTAATATCATCAAAATGTCCCTGGAGATGTTTGTGAGAAATATACTTCAAAAAAAAGTCCTGTACATATTAAAGGCGCAATGGACGATTTTTCAGCGATTTGAGAACCAAGGTGGAAGTGCGCATGCCACTCCCCCGTGTGGATTGATACAACACACACGTGTGTTTGTTTATTAGCGCGACGGATCACATCGCATCTCTCGTCTCCCGTAGATTTCCGTCTTCTTCTGAGTCAGCTCAAACAGTCTTTCTCCGTCTTCATTTTGTCCCGTACACTGAGGGAACTATATTATGATAGATCAATGCGCTTAGACACGCGGAAAGTATTTTTCCCTTCCATCCCTTGTTGGGAAATGGGAGGTTTTGTCTATGGGAGTTTTTGTTTATAGGAGATCTTCTACTGAGAGTGTTTTTCAGACTTCCTATAAGTGATCTGTTCTTTTCTTCTGTATCTACCTCTGTATCTACCTGCGTTGCAACAATGAAATTTCCCCATGTGGGACAATAAAGGATTATCTTATCTTAAACGTGGGGACGATCCGCACGAGGCTGCAGGTGAGCAGTAGGTGCGTTTTATGAATCGGCAGTTCACGCCAAGAGGAAATAAGACTTAGATTTGGGCCAAAAAAATTGTCTATTCAACCTTAAAGTTTACTAATATTGACAATTAAGAATATGCAATCTTGGTAAAATAGTGAAAACAGTTTGTACTGTTTGTGTTTGGGGAGAATGAGGAGCAGCACATGTGAACAGGACCAAACCAAACATGAAGTAAAGAGAACTGAATGTAGTGCGCACTGAGGCACTAACCGCAGATGTTGACGTTCACATTGTCACATTGTGTTTTACTCTTCAGGATCTCACTGCTGTTGGAGTCACCAAACCAGGCCACCGCAAGAAGATCTCCATTGAGATCAGCAAACTGAGCATCCCAGAGTGGCTGCCTGACTACATTCCTGTGAGGACACACTTATTACAGTCTTTATAAGTGTAGGACCATCTCATTCGCTACCTCACATCCTCACAAAACCAGCCTGATGCTGTCTTTTTGATATGCCACACCCTTGAGGTGGGATGGAGCTTCCCTTACACAGGTTTAGACAGATTTGTGAATGATATTTGAGACAAATGGGTCTTTTGTATTTATAGAAAGTTTTATATTTAGTTCAGCTCAAAATGGGAGCAAAAACAAAATGCATTTAAATAATTTGTTTGGTGTATATATAGATAGACAAATATAGATAAAGAGCAGAGCAGGAGAGAGGATGTTAGTATAAGCTCCACAGCACATAAGCTACTATTTAGCTGGTTTAATTTGGAATGGACTGAATCTCAAAAGTATCTCCACTGTATTAAGTGAACCGTGCCAGTCTCATTAAGGGGTCCATTGGGGTGTAGCTCACTTTCAGCTTTTCAGTGAGATTGTGAGAAAGCGCAGTTTCCTCTGATGCGGACTTAAATGTTGAGCCTCCATGCTTAGCAAAACAAAGCTAGAGCACATTAGCAACAGCTATTTCCTGTTTCTCGATGCCCAGCACTTTTGTCAAGACACAAAATATTATATTTCCAGTGCATAATGCAGCAAACATTATCCAAAGCCAATGCATTATATAAAGAGATGGTAAAAGGTGACGTAAAGGCGCAGAGAATTGAAATAAATGTAGAAAAGGCTGGAGGGCCAGGTTAGGGTAAACGTGGTTGGACAAGTCTCCCCTGCACGCTTTCATTAGCATTTAAAGTTTCCAACCTTTGGTGCTAATGGCATGTCCTGTGTGTTGTGCAGTCAGACTTGGGCGAGTGGCTGAGTGTGATCGGACTGCCTCAGTACCAGAAGAGGCTCTGTGACAACGGCTACGACTCCATTGGAATAGTCAAAGACATCACCTGGGAGGATCTGCAGGAGATCGGCATCACCAAACTGGGTGAGACTCAGACTCATCGCAGCTCGTCAGCATGAGCCCTTGACTTCTCTGGCTTTCTGTGTAGTTCAAACATACATTATGTTCATGGTTAAGTGAAATCACAAGCGCTTCTGGGAAAGTATTAAAGTAAATGACTTTCAGGAGCAATATTTTGTCATACTAAGCTAGGATGAGGTACTGGGGTAGAGTAGCCAAAAATGTAGTCAAATAAAAATAACGTTACTTCAAAGTAATATTATTCAAGTAGAAGTACAAAAAAAGTTCAAAAAAACATTAAACAATACCGGTATTTGGAGAAAGTACTTCTCCAGTAAAAGTAATTGAGTAACAGTCTGGGCTACACAGATTTATAATTTGATGTGGATGTAATTAGGACAAAACATTAAGTAATGCAGAAAATCTGGTATTCTCACAATACAATACTAGTGACACGAGACAAGCAAAATCATTTCTGAAAGAGTGGTGCAAAAAAATATAAATCTTCCAAATCTTTTAAGATTGTCACCTTAAAGCTTTTGTTATAGTGAACGGGCGGTGTGTGTGAACAAGGACCGAGTAGATGGAACTAAATCTAGTGCGCTCTGGAGCCGCTCCACAAACCACACTAACATGTGGAAACACCCAATGGCCAAGGTTGTTGTTTTGTTGATTACAATCCAAATAAACTCCTCTGATTGACTTCATTTGACTAAAAAGGAGGGTGTCCTCTACTGTTTTGAAAGGTTTCTATAATAAAATCTGGGCAGGTGTGTCCAGAGCATGTTCAGCTCCTCCTCCTCCTTCAGAATTCCAGGATCACTGAGCTGCAGAGGCTGCACTAGCACTGAGTCATTATTGGTGCATGTGCTGGAATTCTGCTTTGAAACTGGCAACACAACTGAGAGAGTCTGCTTTCTGCTTTCTGATTGGAGAATTGTCTTGAACCAAAACACCAAATTATTATTGAAACTTTACATTACGTTTCAATGTTTTGTAATTATTTAGAATACAATTGTTATCCATAAAAGCTATATTTGATGTTTACCTTGCTCTTTTGCCTCTTGGCCAAGACTTCTTTGAGTTTATATTTTTTCTTAAAACTACAAATTCTACCTACTCTCCCTTTAGCTGATTTAAAAAAATACTACATACTACTATACATTTATAGAATTGAGTATTCATTGACTAACTTGTGATCCTGGCCTCCTGTAGGTCACCAGAAGAAACTGATGCTAGCCGTCAAACGCCTATGTGACCTGCAGCGCTCCCGTGGTCATGGCGACTCCGGCGGAACCTTGCGCCGAAAGCCCCCCACTGCTCTGGAGCTGGTGGCCATCGAGCACCCTCCCCCCCACAAACCCTCCCAGCATCCACGCACCGACCCACCCTCGGACGACCTCTGCGCCTCGCCTCGCTCGCCTCGGACGCTAACGTCATTCCAGGACAGTGAGCTGAGCGTCGAGCTGCAGACGGCCATGAAAAGCGGGGCTGGAGGTGGGGTTTCTGAGGCATTTGCTATAAGGGGAGTGGCTTCTTCCTCTGCCAAGTCCGTGAGCCAAGAGAGTATTGGCATGCGCTCACGGGGCTCTGGGAATTCAGGCAATTCTGGGAATTCTTGTCAAGACGTCCAAGAAAATTTCAGTAAACTTCAAGATGTTGCTTGTAAAACTTTCGCGCCCATGACTCCCCCTCTTACCCCCAGTAAAATGCAGCGATTGGTCTACCCCTCGGTGCCCCCAAAAGCTAAACAGGCCCTTCACCCGCCTGCATCGCCAACGTCGCCATCTCCAACACACAAAACCTTCAGCTACATCCCCGGACACGTTCTTTCAAGACCTCTACCTGGAGCCATACCGATTCTATGTCCACCACAACACGTACCCAAGAACCAGAAGAAACGTGCCCAAAGTCTTACCCGCTACGCCATGTCTGACGGAGAACCGGATGAGGAAGACGAGGAACGTATTTCTCCAAGAACCACGGCTTCATCTGCCATCCTGCCGTCCTACGCCACTCTGTCTCGAAGAACTGCAAGAGGGATTTCAAACGGGACAACTCACGTCAGCCGGAGTCATTCTTTCGCAGTGAGAGGAAAACACAAAGGACCTCCGCCGCCGCCGCCTAAAAGAATGAGCTCCACCACTGGAATGTCTAATACCTCCGATGGGACAGAGGAGGCAGGTGGGGTGGAAACTGAAAGCGTTGGCAGCGTGCGAAGCATTGCTGCCAGACTGGAAAGCGGGAGCAGCAGCCCTTCCAGAAGAATTGACATGCCTCCTATGGAAGCCACGTCGTCGCCAGTCACGTCGTCGCCAGTCACATCGTCGACGCAAACTCTGCAAGTTTTCCAGTTTCCCAATTCCAAACCTGTGCCCGTGCTCGGGGTAAGGGGGCTGAGAAGAACCGGGAGCGAAAGGGCGGAAAACAGCTTGAACAGATTGTATGAAGAGAAGACGAAATCGGAAAGACAAACCAAAAGTGCTTCGCCAAAGAGAAGCCCAGGCAACCACCTACCATTTGCGGAGGAAGGGAATCTGACTATTAAGCAGCGTCCAAGGACAACAGCGCCCCCTTCTTCTGGCGGGACACCTCAAACGCCAACCAGTCTGGAGTTCAACCTCAAAGAATCCGATACGGTTAAGAGAAGGCACAAACCAAAGGAAAGAGATCCGCTGACACCAGAAGAGACAACCATGCCAAGTCACGAGCACAGAAATGGTTTACAAGTATTCCAAAATGGAGTCGAGCCCCCCAGCGATGATGAGTCCCAAAGATCTGTGGCGGTTTTCCAAAGAATAGGCTCCATGGGAAAGGGCCCCAAGCCGCCAGTGTCCGTCAAACCCTCATGTAGCACTAACAACAGACCGACCACTCCTCAGAAAGCTACCAGTCCAGTCCTGGTCAGCTCTCACACAGCCATTCCTAGACTGACCAGCGTGCAGATCCACACGGTGTCCACTGGGGGTCACCAAAGCGTACCCAATCCCAAAGCCGTGGCACTCAAGCCAGGTAGCCCGCAGAAGCTCCACAGAATGTTGCAGTCTACAACAGTGTCAGGTAACTGTTAGCTGGGTTGTTAGCATTATGGCTGTGTTGTTTGATTGTAAATTTTATTATTATTATTATTATTGTGTTTGCTATTTGCTAAACTGCCCGGGGACTATAGATTAAAATTACTTTTGGCTAATTCTGGTGTAAAAACTAGTATAGTGATAGGAGGAAATGGTTGTCACTAATATTGTTAAATGGGCTGTACTTTTTTCATGGAATTAAGTGCAAATTGATTTTTATGCTATTGTAAAAGCAGCTCCTAGTGCCAATATCATAAAGTGTTTTATCCATATCATTACTAGACACAGCATTCGATGCTCATGCTATTCATGGGTCCAAAGTGACGTCACACACGACTGCCATCCTGAGGATGAAAGCTGCTCTGTGTGCAAAAAGTCTCAAAACAAAGTGCTCCCCTTCTGTAACATCCCCAAATATCCCATTTGCCAGAAATGGATTACTGTGGTGGGTGCACGGTGGCAAAGGCGGTTAGCGCTCTTGCCTCCCACGAAGGAGATCATGGGTCTCTCATTCATAGTGAATGAATGTGAGCGTGAACTGTCTGTAATGTCTATGTCTCTGTGTCAGCCCTGCGACGAGCTGGCCACTGTCCAGGGTGTACCCCGCCTAAGGCCCAAAGTCACTGGGATAGGCTCCAGTCACCCGCGACCCCAAAAGGGAACAAGCGGTGGAAAATGGATGGATGGATTACTGTGATCAGAAGAGACCAGTGAACTTATAAAAATCACTCCAGACTGAGCGCTGAGCTGTTTGTTAGCGGCTGGCTAATGCTAATTTTCATATTATTGCATGACTACGCTACGTTCAGACAGACTTGACAAGTAATAACCAACAAGCTAATTTCAAACTGTGTTAAATATTAAGACCAGTCACTCACCTCCACACAAAGGCTTGTCCAGAGCAGAGGAAGCTTAGATAAAAATGTCTGCAAAGGTTTGTCAGCAAGTTGTGGCTGGTATAAGTGTTGTCAGTGACTCACTGCTGTAAATAAGGATCAAAGCCCATAACGTCTGTCTTCTTAAAGTGTCAACCCTTTTCATTTTCAATTGATTGTTATTTTCATGACCAACTGCAGAGATAGGCCACAGCATGTGGTGACATGAAAAAGTCACATGGATTGATCGCTTAATAACTCAGCTAGTCCGGGCAGATTTGAGGGACTTCGGAGGCAGTTTGTAAATGAATAATCATAAGATGCATGATCAGCTTTTTAAAGCCAACCTTAACTGAAATACACCATGGCAGTTGCCCATGTTTTATACAAGGCTGGCCAATTGAGTGTATCAAAAACCTAAACTCCTCCAAAATGAAGGAGATTGTGCATGTTTTGTACAAAATATCTTGGAGGAGGAATCCCAAACCCGCTTTCAACATTTAAGTGGTGGAAGAAAGGTAAAGTACTGTAAATGTTTAAGGTATCTGTTCATTTTACAGTGGATACTTTTTACTTCTACCACACCACATATGAGAGCAGGTACTATATATAAAGTATATTTTCTTATGGTTTTAGACCGGCTGAAATGGCTGAGGGGTTAGGGTTATGTTTATGGAGAAATCTTACCTATATTTTAAGACAAGAACAAAAAATAGGCTATAAATGACCAGGGAAAAAGCTTCTAATGACCAATAATCAGGACAATTCTTCATCAAGATTACAAATTGATGATTTAACAGTTCTCAAAACCTTTGTGAAGTACTCTAAAAATACTTAATCTTTTCACAATTGTTTGCTCCTGTATCTGTACTTTGACAGAAGTTACCACTGTAATTCATACTCAGTCATTTCTTATGATGCTTAATCTGTGTATGTGATGTTCAGGTCCAAATATCAGCGTTGTTCAGAGTGTTGCGTTCACTGCCCCGGGCTCACCACCCCTGGCTTCATCGTACCCCAGTGCAGTGAGGGTGTCCCAGGCTTACAGGCAGAAGACCCCCGAGCCCCTGGAGGCCCCCAGCCCCATGGCCTGTCTGGAAGTCCTGGCTCAGAGACGCCTGGAGGAGACCAGCACGTCACTGGAGGCGGCGCTCAAGGTGGTGGAGAACAAGCTGGCCCAGGGCACCCACACAGAGAGGTGAGGCGTGAAAGCACAAATGGGACAAGGCACGAGATGGAGCAAAGTTTTTACACTAAAGTACACATTTTTAGTAATTAATTTCAGTAAATTAACATTATGATGCATCAGAAACATAAAATTATAACTTTAACAACGTGTCCATCATGTCCAATGATTTTGTACTTAAGAACAAATTAGCATTACCATTGTTATAGGTAAAGGCTATTGGATTAAAACATTATTTTTTCCATAAACATGGAAATTCTCTCTCTGTTCGTTGCTCAGACTCGAACACTTGGCTGATGCTCCCAGAGTTGAGTCAAATCAAATGTTTCTTACACAAATTAATGGTAAAGCTAATCCCCATGTATAGTATAAACATTTTATTTCTATGTCATTTCTCTGCTCTCCTCACAGTAACATGTGAAGGAGGATGTTTGGTGTCACTAGATTAGAAGCACAACTTCAGAAATGTCAACAAAAAGTTAGTTAACCTTTAACTCAGATTCCAATTTTACTGCCAATATTATCATCTACAATAAAACAGCAAAAGGGTTTATACTCTCAACAATGACCCAATGGCTTTGACACAAACCCTCTGGATTTCGGGCTAATGCTAACAGCTATAGGGAAAATACAGGGGACCCAGACTAGCTGAGTTGCTAAGTGATCTATAGCATGACCATCAAACGCCTTGTCAACCAGTTATATGACTATGTTTTCTCCAACAGCCATTAGCATTAGCCCTAAGAAAACATCCATCCCTCCATCTCATTCCAATTATCCGGGGCCGAGATTTCTGATGTTGTGCTTCTGTAAGAATGTAGTGACACTGAACATCCTCTTTCACATGTTACTGTGAGGAGAGCAGAGAAATGACATGTTATTCTGTTATTATGAATGGATATTATTCTGGATGTTCCTCACATGCCTGGATGACCTCTCTTATGACCTCTCGGTGGGTGTAGGATCTCTCCTTCACTGTTGTTGGTTTAAGAACGAGGGGCGCTCTGGGACAGTTATCCATCTGCTAAATTCCTGTGAACATTGGTTAATCTGCTTATCTATTATTGATGGATTTTAAGTCAACAATTTTGTGTAGCCCTGCGAGCCAACTACTGGTGTGATTTTGAGCTTTACAAAAATAAGTGTAATTGAAATAATTAAATAAACTTTACAATATGGGGATTGGCTTCACCAGAGAATTGTGCATCTACTGTATGAATGTATGTGTGTGAAATGTCTAGATGACTTGCTTTTTGAAATCCTTTTTACTATGACGCAATATTACACTAATATCTTGCGACTAAAATAAAAGAACAGCTTGTATTCTGTGTTGACTAATCATTCATTCATTTTTCCAGTGGAGGCAGCACAGTCAAAGCAGCCGGGAACATTCTGGACGACATCGGAAACATGTTCGACGACCTGGCTGACCAGCTGGACGCCATGTTGGAATGACCTCCTCTCACCTCACACTGCAGCTGGACGCCATGTTGGAATGACCTCCTCTCACCTCACACTGCAGCTGGACGCCATGTTGGAATGACCTCCTCTCACCTCACACTGCAGCTGGACGCCATGTTGGAATGACCTCCTCTCACCTCACACTGCAGCTGGACGCCATGTTGGAATGACCTCCTCTCACCTCACACTGCAGCTGGACGCCATGTTGGAATGACCTCCTCTCACCTCACACTGCAGCTGGACTCAAAACTCTCCACAGAGCGTTCGTGTTTGGGCATTTCCTCTTCCTTCAGAGTCTTCTTCACTTGTCCTTTGGAAACACACATGGAAGTTTCTGATGCAATACAAACTGAAATAGTCTAAAAGTGTTAACTAGGGTTCACTCTCCAGCCACGTTTCGATTGAACACTTCAATTTAGAGCGCTTTCGAATGGTTCTGTTAAAGGTGGAGTGTGTCTCCATGTTTAGGCCCTGGCTCTGGGTCTACGTCACCCAAACACTAATGTATCCTTAGTAAATAACATCAAAATGGCAGCTTCAGATCACCTGGGTCTGTGCTCTGGGAGATAAAACAGCCAGATTGCTTTGGGAGGTAGTACCACTCATGGCTCACTTTGGATCGCTTAAATGGGCCAGTACAGTTCACTTAATACAGTGGAGACACACGGATCGCTCCAAAAGAACCAGTGGAAACGTGGCTGACATGTTGTTACTGGAAAAGTCCTCAGATGTCTACATGGATGTGTGTAATCATTTATACTATGGATATATTTATAAGAATACTTTATGTTTTCTAACAAGAGTTGAACAAAGATGTATTGTTTATTAGCATTACTCGTGTATATTTGCTGCGGCGTTTGTCTAACGTAGAAACAGCAGCCTATTCCATAAAAATGTTCTTTTATCCTCAAAGCAAATGTATTATAGGCGAAGCAGCCATTATTTAAAGCACTGTTGTTGACTCAGGTGTGGTTCAGACAAAGACAAAAGAGATTTGTACAAAATATTTTAAATTATTTACTTTCCAAAATGCTTTCAATTTATCTTAAAAGTTACTATTTTACAAAGCTCTCATCGGTCCAAATTTCAAAATGAACTCCAAAGGTTTTATGACAAACTTTTTACGGCTGATATTTCGTTCCAAAGTATGATAATATGTTAATATTAAAATGTTCTAATTTTTATATATTTCATACGCACCTTAGTAACTGCAAAACCAGATCTTCTATATTTGATTCCACTGGATCAGTTACACACCGAAGGCCAGTGGCTTTTCTTTAACGTGTATTACTTATTGAAAATGTATTGCTCTGTAAGTCATTAAAAGACTAAATGTTTGTTGTCCAGACTCTATACTGCCACGAACAGAAGTCCAAATATGTGTACACAAACACTTTTTATGAAGTATTAGAACTTTTGAGGAAATGAAGGGTCTTTGGAGCATGACACTTCATCACACCTGCAGAAGGAAGGGCACCTGGTGTAAAGTCTGTTGCCGGGCCACAGCTTCAGACACAGTATTGTGCAGATCAGGTCCGGACTACATGAACCCCTTTCTTTATCTGAAGCGTTAGACATCATTTTGTCATTCATTATTATATAAAGAATGTTATTTAGGCATTTATAGCTTTTTATTTCTGTATTTATTTATTAACATTTAGGTGACCTTTTAATATGTTATTGCTTTAATAGGACCTAATCTTGTTCACCACTCAGATTTAGTTATTCATGTTTCTAATGTATGCAACGTATTGTCTTTCCTTAACAGAGTTTCAAATGTCACTACATTTTTATTTGCTTTAAAAGGCGCAAACGGCCTGACCCACATCCAGTGTTAGGAAGTAACTGAATAATTCCAAAAATACATATTCAGAATACTAATTAACCTTTATTTGTCCCACAATGGGGGAATTTTAGTGTTGCAACACAGATTAGGTACAGAAACAGATAATAATAATAATTTTAAAAAAAAACTCTTGTGAAAAAACAAAACCTCTAATACTCTTAATAAAATAACACTCTTATTTACAGCTGTTATATGGACAGATAATATTGCACCAGAATGATTGACATTGTGTCATAGTATTGCACATGATTATAACAGTATTGCTCATGATTATGAAGCTGTATGACTAACAGTGTTTGTTGTAAAGTCTGACAGCACCAGAAGGAAAGACCTGTTAAACGTCTCCTGAGAGTGTCCTGCAGGGGGCGACACTCAAAGTCCAGCATAGACGTGAGTTTAGCCAGGACCCTTCTGTCCCCCACCTCCTGCACCGAGTCCAGAGCACAGCCCAGGACGGAGATGGACTTTTTGATGACTTTGTCCAGCTTCTTCCTTTCCCTCAACCAGCTGCCTGTGTCATGTCTGAGGTCTGCAGTGTAGAGGGTGAAGAGAAAGTGCGCGAGGACAGTGCCCTGGGGCGCCCCCACACTGCAGGTCCGAGTGTCAGACACACAGTCCCGAGTTCTCACAAACTGGGGTCGGTCTGTGTGGTAGTCCAGGATCCACTGGACGGTGTTGAAGGCGCCATCCTCACAGCGCTGACCGGCTTCTCTAAGTTACTGTATTTCGGTTCAGTTCCTTTCTTTTGGTGGTGGTCAGAATACAGTTACTTTCTAAAATCAGAGGAAAACTTTATGGTATTTGATGATAAAATTTAGACTTTGAACTGCACAGAATTAGTGAGAGAAACAGAAATATAGTAAGAGCATTTGTGATTTTTCCTTCTCTAATGTGTAATAAAGGTCACTTCCCTAAATGCAGAATGTTCTGCAAGTGTGAAACAAAAAGTGTTCACACAAATGAAGCCTGCGTAAATTCAGCCTGGAAGACCTAACTCCACGATCTACATCAAGGCCACCTGCTCCCCAGCTCAACCAACGCACCCAGTCCTGCCTGTCCATCTGTGAGAGTTCAAATCTCTCCTTCACCACGGAACTCCTCCAGGTTTCTACTTTTTCCCATGGAGGTTTTGTTGTTTTTCCTGGCCGAGAAGGAGCGTCCCAAGGACAGGGGATTCCCAGGACATCGCCCCTCGCACCTGCTCCCCCTCTCCAATCAACGCACCCAAGTCACTCCTCCCCGTGGCACGTGGCACCTCTGCTCCCAGCGCACAGCCGGTCCCATATTAACCCTCACTCAGTTTGCTCGGCTGCTTCAGACCGTACTGCGACCCACCACCTCCCCTCCTCCTCCTCTGCGTCCATCTCATCCTGATCATCTACCCTCTCACCATATTGACCACCACCAGTCTCCAGGCCCTGGGGGGAGACATCTAATACAAATAGATTATGGAGTGCCCATGATCGCAATGTCTTCCGCCGGGGTCTGAGCGCCAAATAACCCACGTAATAAAGCTTGCTAAACAGTCCTTTCTTTGTCGTCTGAGTCTCTCCAGGGTGAAATATAATACAACTCACTGTGAAAGTATTCTAAGTGTTCAGAATGCAGTACACCGATTAGACAAAGTAACAGAATACAGTTACAAAATAGATTTGAATGCAGGTTTTGAGTACTGGCCACTCCTTTTTGAATTTGAGTAGCTGCTCTCTTATTATGGATAACTGACAAAGTCAATTTGGTTCTTTATAGTTGTACTGCATAACTTTTCTGGTGAAGGATCGCCACCTGTTTGTCTCCATGGAGATGTTATTGCTCTGCCTGGAATGTCCCATGGTATTCATCAACATATAATAATGCATGTGATTTATACTGTGCTTTTTGAACACTAAAAGCCCTTCACACTTTATTCATCGTCTCCACACGCTGCTAGAGTGTGGCTGGTACTGCCTCACATTTTGGTAAAGTAAGGTTAAGGTACACTTGATTGTAGGAAAACGTGTCCTGTGTTGCGAGTGGGAAACCTGTCAGCAGCGCTCAGGGACCGTCTCCAGATCTTGAGCTGGTCTTGGTCAGGATTTGCTGGATTTGACCTGTGGTGCATGTTTATGGTTGGTGGAGGAAACTCTTAACCCACTATTGACCCAAATAACTCCACACATACTCCCGGCCCGGGACTCAGACCAGGAACCTTGCTGTGAGGCGACGGAAAAATCCTTTGAAAACTTATATTCTCACTGTGAACTCTCCTCTCCACAGATCTGACCAAAAGATATATTTTGTTGTAAACTGTTAATCACTTGTTGTTTACCTTCTGAAACCCATGAACAGACCCTTTAAAACGCTCAGATTGTGGAATGGAGGCTCGGTGGAATCAGCTCGGTGAGGTAAACATTTGAAATTTCTAACCAAAAATAAGATACAATTTAGAATTTCCATGGTAGAAATAAAAGTGAGTTTGCTTCTCTAATACAAAGGAAAATATCAAATGTTTTCCAGCTTCATGATGTCCTAATAAAGCTCTAAAAAATGCAGTCCCATGTTGAATGTTAAACCAGGTCCTGATATGATTGTGTCTGAGAGCTTTTACTTTTTATATTGTGAATCCCAGTTTCTCCAGTGAAATCACATTCTGTTCCTTCACTTTTTTCCTCCATTCTGGAATTTAAAATGTTTCTGTTTACAGGCTCTTTATGTGGAACACTTTATATTTGTATCACGCTTACACAAGTTAAAAAAGTGAGGACAAACCACTGAAAGTTTATTTTTTTAATCATATTTTCTGGTCTGTACAAATCTAAAATCTCTATGTAATTTTATGCAAAAAATTGAGGGACTGTGACAATGGCAGTAAAAGTGCATTCATTTTAAAACATTCTGGTTGAACACGTCACATGCTGTCATGATCACGGAAATCACTGCTTGGTCCATTTCATAATAAACTGTACATGATCATTTTCATAATCCATAAATATTAAACATTCATTGTGTGTAAAAACATATGTGGATAAAAATTACACTGTGGTAAACCCTAAAATTAAGCTGATGAATCATCTTTTTTAACACTGTTTGACTGTTGGAGCGGCCTGGATTGTACGTTTATAAGTTGCTGAAGACCTCGTTCCTCTTGTTCCAGTCCATGCGCGGCGGGTTCTTGGCCAAGCGCTTCTGCTGAGCTCGTTCTCGGGCCTGGGCCACTGACAGACCGAAGCCCAGGCTGTCGCTCGCCGGCTCCTCCCGCTGGACAAGACAGGACATAAGAGTTAGTTTTCAGACTTAGTGGTTTGATTCTGGTATGGACCTGGTTTAGTTTTGGTCCTGATTCGGATTTGGTTCGGCATGTGACATAAATCAAATCAAGTTTAAAACATGTATTTCAATGCAGTTTCATTATTCAGTTCTATTTGTCCCAAGTACCCTTTAAATATGTGCTTCTCAAACTTTCCCAGTGCCACGTTCCCTGATCACAGCGCCTCTGTAGAGCTCCGAGTGGGTGACAGCTGGATTAAACCGTACCAAACTACTGTGATGTGATGTAGCGCGCAGACAAAATGAATGACAATGTTAAATCTCAGCAGACGTGAATGTAGCCCCACCGTTGTCATGGCGCTGGGGCCGGGCTGTGACGTGTGAGAGGAAGCACTGGATTCAGAGCTCACGGATGTCTTGGCTTTACGTTCCTCTGCTGCCGGCTGATGTCAGAGATCACGAGACAAAAGAAGACAAAATACAATAAACACATTTACAGGCAATAGCAACGGGTCAGGTGTGGGTCAGGTGTGAGTCAGGTTTGGGTCAGGCGTGAGGGTCAGGTGTGGGTCAGGTGTGTGGGTCAGGTGTGGGTCTGGTGTGGGTCAGGTGTGGGTCAGGTGTGGGTCAGGTGTGAGTCAGGTGTGGGTCTGGTGTGGGTCAGGTTTGGGTCAGGCGTGAGGGTCAGGTGTGGGTCAGGTGTGTGGGTCAGGTGTGGGTCAGGTGTGGGTCAGATGTGGGTCAGGTGTGGGTCAGGTGTGTGGGTCAGGGTCTGGAGTGGGTCTGGTGTGGGTCTGGTGTGGGTCAGGTGTGGGTCTGGTGTGGGTCAGGTGTGTGGGTCAGGGTCTGGAGTGGGTCTGGTGTGGGTCAGGTGTGGGTCAGGTGTGGGTCTGGAGTGGGTCAGGTGTGGGTCTGGTGTGGGTCAGGTGTGGGTCAGGTGTGGGTCAGGTGTGGGTCTGGAGTGGGTCTGGTGTGGGTCAGGTGTGGGTCTGGAGTGGGTCAGGTGTGGGTCAGGTGTGGGTCTGGTGTGGGTCTGGTGTGGGTCAGGTGTGGGTCAGGTGTGGGTCAGGTGTGTGGGTCAGGTGTGTGGGTCAGGTGTGGGTCAGGTGTGTGGGTCAGGTGTGTGGGTCAGGTGTGGGTCAGGTGTGTGGGTCAGGTGTGGGTCAGGTGTGGGTCAGGTGTGGGTCAGGTGTGGGCCTGGAGTGGGGGTCTAGAGGGGGTCAGGTGTGTGGGTCTGGTGTGGGTCTGGTGTGGGTCAGGTGTGTGGGTCAGGTGTGGGTCTGGTGTGGGTCTGGTGTGGGTCTGGTGTGGGTCAGGTGTGGGTCAGGTGTGGGTCTGGAGTGGGTCTGGAGTGGGTCAGGTGTGGGTCAGGTGTGGGTCTGGAGTGGGTCTGGAGTGGGTCAGGTGTGTGGGTCAGGTGTGTGGGTCAGGTGTGTGGGTCAGGTGTGGGTCAGGTGTGAGTCAGGTGTGGGTCAGGTGTGGGTCAGGTGTGGGTCAGGTGTGGGTCAGGTGTGGGTCTGGAGTGGGTCTGGAGTGGGTCTGGAGTGGGTCAGGTGGGGGTCAGGTGTGGGTCAGGTGTGGGTCTGGAGTGGGTCAGGTGTGGGTCAGGTGTGGGTCAGGTGGGGGTCTGGTGTGGGTCAGGTGTGGGTCAGGTGTGGGTCAGGTGTGGGTCAGGTGTGTGGGTCAGGTGTGGGTCAGGTGTGGGTCTGGAGTGGGTCTGGTGTGGGTCAGGTGTGGGTCAGGTGTGGGTCAGGTGTGTGGGTCAGGGTCTGGAGTGGGTCTGGTGTGGGTCAGGTGTGGGTCAGGTGTGGGTCTGGAGTGGGTCAGGTGTGGGTCTGGAGTGGGTCAGGTGTGGGTCAGGTGTGGGTCTGGTGTGGGTCAGGTGTGGGTCAGGTGTGGGTCAGGTGTGGGTCAGGTGTGGGTCTGGAGTGGGTCAGGTGTGGGTCAGGTGTGGGTCTGGTGTGGGTCAGGTGTGGGTCAGGTGTGGGTCAGGTGTGGGTCAGGTGTGGGTCAGGTGTGTGGGTCAGGTGTGGGTCAGGTGTGGGTCTGGTGTGGGTCAGGTGTGGGTCAGGTGTGGGTCTGGAGTGGGTCTGGAGTGGGTCAGGTGTGGGTCAGGTGTGGGTCTGGAGTGGGTCAGGTGTGGGTCTGGTGTGGGTCTGGTGTGGGTCAGGTGTGTGGGTCAGGTGTGTGGGTCAGGTGTGGGTCAGGTGTGTGGGTCAGGTGTGGGTCAGGTGTGGGTCAGGTGTGTGGGTCAGGTGTGTGGGTCAGGTGTGGGTCAGGTGTGGGTCAGGTGTGGGTCAGGTGTGGGTCAGGTGTGTGGGTCAGGTGTGTGGGTCAGGTGTGGGTCAGGTGTGGGTCAGGTGTGTGGGTCAGGTGTGGGTCAGGTGTGGGTCAGGTGTGTGGGTCAGGTGTGTGGGTCAGGTGTGTGGGTCAGGTGTGGGTCAGGTGTGTGGGTCAGGTGTGGGTCAGGTGTGGGTCAGGTGTGTGGGTCAGGTGTGGGTCAGGTGTGGGTCAGGTGTGGGTCAGGTGTGGGTCAGGAGTGGGTCAGGTGTGGGTCTGGTGTGGGTCTGGTGTGGGTCAGGTGTGTGGGTCAGGTGTGTGGGTCAGGTGTGTGGGTCAGGTGTGGGTCAGGTGTGGGTCAGGTGTGTGGGTCAGGTGTGGGTCAGGTGTGTGGGTCAGGTGTGGGTCAGGTGTGGGGGTCAGGTGTGGGTCAGGTGTGGGTCAGGTGTGTGGGTCAGGTGTGTGGGTCAGGTGTGTGGGTCAGGTGTGGGTCAGGTGTGGGTCAGGTGTGTGGGTCAGGTGTGGGTCAGGTGTGTGGGTCAGGTGTGGGTCAGGTGTGGGGGTCAGGTGTGGGTCAGGTGTGTGGGTCAGGTGTGTGGGTCAGGTGTGGGTCAGGTGTGTGGGTCAGGTGTGGGTCAGGTGTGGGTCAGGTGTGTGGGTCAGGTGTGTGGGTCAGGTGTGGGTCAGGTGTGGGTCAGGTGTGGTTCAGGTGTGGGTCAGGTGTGGGTCAGGTGTGGGTCAGGTGTGGGGGTCTGCTACGTGAGCAACTGACGTCCCCCAAACATAACTGATATTTCCTTAATAAATAAACCCTAAATCATAGTTGAATTATACTTTTTAATCATAAACCTGATCCACAAAAACACGTTTAGTAATTCCAAGTTTGTGTTGCATTGAGATGTGGCTAAAGCTACAGTAAACACAAAACGACTTTATCTTCTGCTTTTTCTGCATTCATTTCACTTCTCTGCACGCCACATTTTAACCCCTCTTTATGTAATGCATTGAGTTTGGATAATGTGAGATGATTTATGCCCTGGAAATATCATATTTCACTTGATGCGAGTGCGTTGATAAACAGGAAACAACTGAGGCTTTTGAGTAAACTAGATTACAATGTCCCATATAAATGTGGATGAAAGTTGAAGTGAAGCTTAAGGTCTGGAGTGCATAATGTCATAGCCCATATGTCATGTCATATGACATATGACATATGTTGTGCTAACTTTGTGCGGTTTTAAAAACTGAGATAAGTTCATAAAAACCACAGCAGTGGGATCGCTTGAGTTTGCTCTCTCCCCAGCAGAGGGCAGTGTGATCTTATCTGCATTCACTACAAAGAGAACAGTATCTGTGGATAAGTCATGAACTCTAAAAACATTATCTTTTTGAAAGTCATTTCTTTGTGTGGTGTAAAGTATTTGTATATCCATGCATCCTATGTAGCTCTGTCCTACACTGTTCCCAGCAATGGAAAATGACAAATACCTATTGTTTTTATAACTGTGAATAAATCCAGATTACAGTTCTAATCAGTAAATTCATTCGGTGATTAGAAGGTGTTTTGTGTAATGTTTAGGGGAATTGCCATAGAGATATTATTGCTTTGTCTAGAATGTTCCACAGCATGGCATTAAACACATCCAGCTCCAAGTTACAGTCTGTGGAGAGGCAACTTCACTCACAGTAAGTTTTTCTATGTTTTTGAGCAATAATATTTGTGAATGGCTCCAACATGGTAATGTTAGCACAAAGTTGTAACATGATGAGACAGAAAGGCTCAGAACGTTTCTGGTGATGATTTAGGGACTTGACCTCCAGATCTCTATTATTGATGACACAAAGTTTGGATATTCAAAACCAAATGTTTTCTGAGGCTCAGAGGACCTCGTAAACAGGACTCTTGATAAATCCTGTTTACGAGGTCCTCAAGCGTGAATGAAGCTAAATGCAACTCCTGATATGTTTGAACAAGGGAACAATGTTAGAACGTGTTTAAAATGTCACATTTGCAAAGTATTCCTCGTTTAAAATTACACACACCAAGGATTTATAGAATTTACTCTGTACTCTTGAATATATTTTTTCTTTCTGTTTTGTTTTGCTCCTCACCAACATTAGAACTCTGTTATGAAGCTTCATCAGGCTCAGTTTCAACCTGTGCGTTTGACCTGTGTAGAGCTGAAGATAAGCTCAACACACTCCAAATCCTCTTACAGCACGTCATTGATTTACTTCCTCTCTTACCATCAGTGTGCGGCCAACTTCTAATTTTAGCTGATTGTGTTTCCTCTCTTTTACCACACATGAGGTCAAGGGTCACGCACCACTTATGTAATACTAGTTCTCTGAAAGAGGCATTGTTGTACTGTGCTAGCTTGCCGACATGCTTCGTTAGCACGACATTAGCATAATCCTCCACCCGTGCGCTTCTAAGCAAAGCCACTAATACCAATCCCATGATCCTCTGGGGCATAGGGCTGAGAGAGACGCGCTGCCCGTTGCCACGGTGACAGGTCAGGAGCAGTTTCAGCCATGGGGCCAGAGTTAGCTCCGCACCATGCAATGTGCAGGAGTCCATGAGTCTCAGTCTTAGTTAGATCTGAGTGCTTCTTTTGACAATGTCGATCATGGGATCTTTACAGAGACTAGAGGACTGGGGGGGCATCAGTGGTACTGCCTTAAATTGGTGAAAGTCCCATCAAGACTTGTCCCAACTTTTGTTGAGGGTCTTGAGGTCAGGCACCCACGTGTCGGGTGCCCCAAGGGTCAGTCCTAGGACCCCTTCTGTTCAACCTGTTCTAACTATAACCGTAACAATACCTGCTTTTTGATACAAGTTCCTGAACGGTTCTTTTTTCAGTGCCTGCATTTTTGGCCAAAATAGTTTTCCAGAATTTAATCACGTTTAAATGCTTAAAATCATATTTTAAAACATTCATGAATGGCGGCTGTTCAGTAAAACGCAAAACCAATGGGCAAATAAATGAAGGAGAGAATCACAGCTGATTCACTGGATTCACACAGATTCAAGTTTCACTTTTGTTTTCTCTGTATACAGCACTTTGTATTGATTGTGAGGTGAAAATTCTAAGCAGGAGAAGAGATAGTTTAAAAAGGAGTTAAGGAAGCCATTTGTGTTTAAAAAAAAAAAAAAAACATTTAGTAAAAAACAGAATCCCTCTTTAAACAGGAATGGAAGTTTAAGGTTCAATCTACCGTGTACAGCCGTATTGTGAAGAAATGAGGGAGCTGCAGCCAGCTAACAATAGGATTTCTATGGCCAGTCCAGGGGTTTTAGAGTGAATAAAGAGGATTAGTTTCAGGTGAAACTGTAAACAGATGGTGGGCAGGGCTTACTCAGGGTAGGATAAATACTTGAGTTCTCAGACCAAATCCGTAGATTGAGAATGACTTTGGACGAGAGTTGAAACGTCTTTGTTTTTCTAAAACGGTGAATAGATGACTAGAAGCTTTTTTAACATCTAAAAAACAGCCAAAATCAAAGCTATAGTGTCTAAATCAGACTTATCCATGTGTTTGTCTCCAGTAGATTAGACTGTAACTGCTGCTCACTGGCCTCTCCAAACGAGCTGTAAAACAGCTGCAGTACATCCAGAACGCTGCTGCTCGGGTCCTGACTAGAACCAGGAAGTACCATCACATTAGTCCTGTTCTCAGGTCTCTGCACTGCCCCCTGTGGCTCAGAGAAGAGACTTTAAAGCAGCTCTGCTTGTGTACAAGTCTCTCCATGGCCTAGCACCAAAGTACATCTCAGACATGTTAGTGCCATATGAACCATCTCGGACTCTGAGGACCTCAGGGACCGGCCTCCTGCTGGTGCCAGAGTCAGGACTAAACATGGACCGGCCTCCTGCTGGTGCCAGAGTCAGGACTAAACATGGACCGGCCTCCTGCTGGTGCCAGAGTCAGGACTAAACATGGACCGGCCTCCTGCTGGTGCCAGAGTCAGG
Source organism: Eucyclogobius newberryi (assembly GCF_026437365.1). NCBI lineage: Eukaryota > Metazoa > Chordata > Actinopteri > Gobiiformes > Gobiidae > Eucyclogobius > Eucyclogobius newberryi. The sequence goes on from NW_027315835.1 coordinate 25,095,024, forward strand.
ACTAAACATGGACCGGCCTCCTGCTGGTGCCAGAGTCAGGACTAAACATGGACCGGCCTCCTGCTGGTGCCAGAGTCAGGACTAAACATGGACCGGCCTCCTGCTGGTGCCAGAGTCAGGACTAAACATGGACCGGCCTCCTGCTGGTGCCAGAGTCAGGACTAAACATGGACCGGCCTCCTGCTGGTGCCAGAGTCAGGACTAAACATGGACCGGCCTCCTGCTGGTGCCAGAGTCAGGACTAAACATGGACCGGCCTCCTGCTGGTGCCAGAGTCAGGACTAAACATGGACCGGCCTCCTGCTGGTGCCAGAGTCAGGACTAAACATGGACCAGCCTCCTGCTGGTGCCAGAGTCAGGACTAAACATGGACCGGCCTCCTGCTGGTGCCAGAGTCAGGACTAAACATGGAGCTCAATTAAATATTGAAGTTACAGCTATATTCACAAAAACTATGCACATAATGTCAAAGTTGTTTATCTCTACATCCAGCCTTTTGGTTTTAAATCCGATTACCCAATCAGAAAGCTAGGACGGAGTATACGGGCCAACACGAGAATAAAGTCATAACATTTCATTCATTTTCATTTTTGTTGCATAAAGAGAGGTTGAATTGCATAGATTGTGTAGAATGACATAAATGCCGAAAAGCTGAGGACAAACCGGAAGTATTTTCCTGTTTACTTTAGCCACAAACTTGGAATTACAAAACATATTTATGTGAATTACCTGAATTACCAGATATAATTCAGTTATGTTATCTTTATCCATTTGACAGACATTGCACATCTGATAATTAAACCTCAAAAGACACATTTAAACACATTTCTGTTGGATTTACATAATATTGTATTGATATTGTTACCGGGATCTTCCCAAAAAAATGTGATACTCATTTTGTCAATTATTAAAAGAACCATTCCAGAGCTCTCTAGAACCAAACGTGGTTGTGGTGTTTGATTAGCGCCTCCATCACTCTATGTCAGGGTCTCAACAGCCCACGCACACACTCCCCGGCCGACTCTGTACCAGGCGTGTGGGGGAGGACCTGGGGGGGGGGGTCAGTACCTGCTCCTCCTCTGGTGCCTGCTCCACTCTGGGCTGTGGGAGGGGCCCTGCAGGAACAACACAGAACAAGTTGTTTATCACCAGTTACTATAAAACAAGTTCATCTTGTACCACAGTTCCTTGTCATAAAGTACTCATTATTACCACAACCTATAAATAACCATGTCGAGTTTATCAAATTAATAACTGTGAACATAAATAATTCTATAACACAGCTACTCCGAAAAGTAAACCTAAAATTAAAGTGCTTTTTATGTCACATTAATGTTACTTTACTAGAGGAACTGTGATCTATTAGACCAGTGGTTCCTAACAATTTTGGTCCCAAGTACCCGAAGCATTCCAATTGTTGCCTTTTAAGTGTCCGCGTACCCACACAGGCCCTTGTACCCCAGGTTGGAAAACATTGTATGAGACAATGTGACAAAAAGTGGGATCGTTTGTGTAGGGGAATGGAGATGGACATTCCACGGCCAGATAACAGAAAATCTCTCTTTGAACATTGGGGGTTCTCCCTGTCTCCCTCACCGCAGGGAGCCGCTGTGACTTTTTTGATAACAGATCTTCTTCTCCCCACAGTCTTGCAGGAGGACGCCCCGATGAAAACTATGTTTTATGTGATTATGCCATGAATGTTTGTCCGAATCAACTCCCTACACCGCATGTTTCACCTTGTGTTACGTATCTTTCCACTGTTTAAGGTTTTATATTCCCAATGCTTTAACTCGAGTGCCCATCACAGGTGAAAGAAGATGAATGTGTCTACCTCAACAAATAATGTGCACAAACTGCCAAAAGTGTTTAACGTGTAAATGTTAAAACAGGGTTCAATGTTTTTGCCATTATTATTTACGTTACTCCAGTTTTATTTTCTCGGCCAGGAAGTTTTCGCTGTAGCGCCCGCCCCTTTCGCTCCCAGCATGCCCTGCGGGCCAGGTATCAAAAGGACGCTCCAAGCTAGAAACGCTCTCTTGTTCTCTTGCTCTTGCTCTTCTCTTGCTCTCTTCTCTGGCTCTTCTCTTCTCTCTTGGAAGCCGTCTCCACGGACGAGCTTTTTCCACTTTTCCTTTGTCTCAACAAAATCCGTCCGTCACGTGGTCGACAAGGCCATGCCAGCCCTGGACTCTGAAACCACCTGGAACTACCTGGAACTACCTGGAACTACCTGGAACTAAGCTTAAGCGCTAAACCGGACAGAGACTTTCTTTGCTACTTCGTTTCTTTTCTTTTTGAAGTAATCTACGCCGTTTATGTGGATCAGCGCTACGTCCTCATCTGAGTAAAGGCCGCGTGAGGAGCTAACACGCCGCTAAAGCGTTCTACCGCTAAGGAACTCCCGGACATCGCCTCCGTTGCCACCGGCGCCAAGGACCTCACAGCACGTTGCAGCCCACCGCTCCACGCGACGCCTCGCTTCCCGACCGCCGCCCGCTTCAAGGACCTCGCAGCACACAGCTCCACGGCCGCCGCCCGCTTCACGAACCTTCGCCGCCACACCGCTACACGCGACGCCTCGCTACGGACCTCGTCCACGGACAAGGACCAGTCGGACCGAGTCTCTACAGAACCGTAAGCCAAATTCAGAGTGCGGTTTCTTTTGTGGCGTGATTTGGGTAGAGCTCAGCTGTTCCTCCTCCCTTTAGCTTCTCACTTTCCCTCTTTTTGATATAGATTAGCATAGACTGGTTGGTTATCAAAGGCAAAACCCTGGTTTAACATTATCTGCATGAAATTTGCTGTTAAATCTGATATAACATCACCTGTGATTTACCTGTGCACATTTCTGCTCCGGTGTTTTTGATTACCCTTTTGATAAATAAACTACACAAAAGAGTTATTGACTATTGTTTGTTTGAATAGACTATGTGTAAGTCCCTGAATCGTGAAACACCCTTCAGACCTTTTTAACGAGCGCGATTAAGGACCGTATCTTAGCTCTTTGGGTTTAACCCTGGTGCCCCGTCTTGTCTCGTTTCTGCTAAGAAATCTCCCTTAATCATAAACTGAATACATGTAGTTTGAGACCCTACATTTGGATGGTGTGAATAATTGTGAATGAACATAAAATTGTTATGTCTATGAGCATAATAGCATTTCTTATTTTGTTCATGAATGGGATATTAAATGAGTAGACTTAATTCATAATGAAACAGGTTTATGAAGGATACAAGATTAGAAACTTACTTTATAACTTAACTCCTAACCCCTGAATCATTCTTCATATTCTAGGCCTTTGTTTATGCTTTATTAATGTTAATTAAAGGTGTAGTTATTATAAAGTGACACAAAGTGATAACAAAATATCTCTAAATTGTAACTGAAATGTAATTCTGGTCCAAAAGTATCGGACTGGGTGCTTATGATGTCAGTATAATTACAGAAGAAAATAAAACGTGACAAGCGCGGCGCCGTGAAGCCTGCTCTGGGTGTTAGCGTTAGCGTTAGCTCCTCTCCGTCACGTGCTTGTAGATCAGATGTCCTACTTCTCCTAAATGTACCAGTATTATCAGTGATGTGATACGGCCCAGCCCTGGACAGCTGGGTTTTATCAGCGAGTCCTCCCACTCTTGGCTGCTCCTTCAGTCCTTCATTTATTATAGTTTATAGCATTTATTTTACACATGATAAATACACTTTACACAATAACTCTACAGCAAATCATTTGACACTAAACCAAGCATGTAGCAAGCGTACATGACGTAAATACACTTTGATAACATCCAAACACGTGTTCTGTTCGCAGACTTAGATTATATTAGAGTGCGGTGCAGTGTAACTCCTGAACTTTGACCCTGGCTGCCTTCATTAGCTTTTACTTTACAGATGCTAACTATGCTAAAATTAAACACGGCGAATGTACTCTGGATTCTGGTTCAGGGCTTTGAAAAGAGGCCCACGTCGGCAGAGCTGCAGGTGGTGAAAATGTGTCTGTGGTTGAATGGGGCCAGTCAACGCCACTAAATCTGCCGGATCGGATCAATCAATCATAATCATAAACCAATCGGTCGATGACTCGTGAGACTCCAATATCATCCGGTTTAATCAGTAAAAGGATTTATCGGGCCATAGTTCAAATCTAGGCTCAAAACACAGAATCTGAACTTGGTAAAGGAGATTTTATAATGATTGTTTATGTTTTTATTGTTTGCATTGTGATCTTAATACATCTCTACAAATAAAACTCTCATTTTCTTTCCTCTTCCATCTCTTCCCTACATCCTCTTTCTCTCATTGTCCTCTCACTCTACCTCTCTTTCTCCTCCATCTCTCCCTGATTGTCCTCCATCTTCTCCTCCCTCCCTCGTTCCCCTCCGTTGCTCTCTCACATTACAGTTTGCGATCGGACGTGGGCGTGTAGTTACCGCTCAGGTGTTCCTCGGTGGGCAGGACGTTGCATTGGCTGAAGAAGAGGTCGGCCTCCGTGTCTACGACCAGCAGGCGGACCTCGTCTCCGGACGCCTTGATGGCCGCCACCACGTCCGCATGCTGCTTCCCCGCCATGGGCACGCCATTCACCTCAGGAAAGATTCAGACGATTGGATCCGAGTATATCGCAAAACCAAAAAACAAAATGTGTCTTCTTGTTGCGGTAGATAAGTCGGTTTGTTAGTTAGTTTATTGGTATCCCATGGGAGAAGAAAGAAGCTCAAAACCCCTCCCTAGCGATACCCTGGGTTCTTCTTGGGCTGTTCTCTGGCTGTTTCTTGGCTGTTCTCCGGTTCTTTTCTTGCTCTTCTACGGCTATTATCTGGCTATTCTGATTGTTCTATGGCTGTTCTCTGGCTCTTTTCTGGCTGTTCTCTGGCTCTTTTCTGGCTGTTCCCTGGTTGTTCCCTGGCTGTTCTCTGACTCTTTTCTGGCTGTTCTCTGGTTGTTCCCTGGCTGTTCTCTGACTCTTTTCTGGCTGTTCTCTGGTTGTTCCCTGGCTGTTCTCTGACTCTTTTCTGGCTGTTCTCTGGCTCTTTTCTGGCTGTTCCCTGGTTGTTCCCTGGCTGTTCTCTGACTCTTTTCTGGCTGTTCTCTGGCTCTTTTCTGGCTGTTCTCTGGCTGTTCTCTGGCTCTTTTCTGGCTGTTCCCTGGTTGTTCCCTGGCTGTTCTCTGGCTCTTTTCTGGCTGTTCCCTGGCTGTTCTCTGGCTGTTCTCTGGCTGTTCTCTGGCTCTTATCTGGTTGCTCCTTGGCTGTTCTCTGGCTGTTTCTTGGCTGTTCTCTGGTTCCTTTCTTGCTGTTCTATGGCTATTATCTGGCTGTGTTCCGGTTGCACTCCACTGCCCCTTGGCTCTTCCCACCCTCCAGCTCCCCGGCACAGGATTCCTTCAGGATTCCGAGCATACCTCAGAGGAACACAGATACCTGTGGGAGTGGGGCAGATGGTGTGAGTGGATTAGTGAGTTTTTTCCAGTTTCTACTTTTTTTCCAGTGTACTTTTTTTTGAGTGGTTTTGAGTGCCTTTGGCATGTGGGCAGGGGGAGGCCTGTAGTTGTGGATCAAACGCCCACTCAACTCTCACCGTCCAAGTCTCCTGGTGACACGCTGCCTTCTACTGATTCTGCCCTAAAGACCAAGGCTACAAGTGCACTGTTTTTACCATTACCGTAACTTCAACTGTATTTCCTATCTCCTGTTACCTATCAGTCCCGGTCAGCCAAGCATTCCAGAATGTACTGCACTCTTCATTGCAGCTGGTGTGTCTGTGTGGTGTTACCTGTACAATCTTGTCACTGGGTTTGAGCCCGGCCTTCTGCGCGGGAGAGTCGTCGTCCACAGCCCGGATGAACTGGCCTGGTCTGGACTTCTCACTGTGGAGGTTGAAGCCGTACCCGCCGGATCCCTTTTTCAGGTGGCACAAGCGAGGCCTCAGTCCACTCTTCTCCTCCTGCAGCCAAAAAGTGACACGTGACACTGTAGTTAAACATATTATTTAAAAAGTCACAGGACAGATCTGTGGAGAGGTGACTGCTGAATGTAAGAATGTTTGTTTTTCAATTCAAAACTTGAATTGGAAAAAAGGCTAGATAGTTTAATGCAATACTGTGGATCATTGTGGGTAAAGCCATAACATCTCCATGGAGACAAGCAGGTGGTGGAACCTCCACAAGAAAAGTTACTTGTCCACCTTCAGCTAAGACTAAACCCGGGCCAACACAAGATTAAATCAAGACTCAAAGACCTTTGCGTAATAAATCTTTAAACGTTTTCAGTTCAGCTTTAAGTCAAAAACAGTGAATATGTTAGAAGGAAGATAGATATTAGAGAAGAAATATTATGCATCATTTCTATTTTTATTGTCCAAGTTCTTGTGCCTGTGCTTTGACATTCTCATTCTTTTAGAACTTAAAATAATGTGTTTAATATAAAGTTATGTGGGATTTTAGTGCTCTGTCTATTAGAAGAAATTACAACGGGAGTTAAAAAAACAAACCTAGTTTTCCCCCGACATGCTAATGTAAGCACGCTGGGTACTGAACAGGATTAATGGGTGGAAAAGTGTGAATGAAGCTACATACAACTGTATAAACATGGTTAAAAGTTCAAAAATGTCAATTTTGCATTTAGAATGTGTCCTTTAGATCGACCTTGGCCAGCGGAAACCTTTTCTTGGGATCTCTTCTCTTTAATGGAAGTCCAGAAGGAATATCATTGGTCAACGCGAAAAAACTAAAATTCGGCCAAACCAGTCCTAATCTAATTAACTTGGGTGATTAGATATTAGGAGGCTCTTACTAACGTACCCATTTTTTCTTTTCTGACAAGCAGTTTATAGAAAACAGGGGCCGTAGCCATGTGTCAGCAGCTTGAGTCAATGATTCCACGATGAGGTGCTTTAGTCAGCGTTGGCTGCAGGGGCGGGCCACACCCTCAGATCAGAACACGAGGGACGCTATCTGAAGCCTGGAAAACTCTCCGTGGATCATTGATCAAGTGCAGCAGCTAGAGTCCTGCACTTGTTACAATCTTTGCCTTGTTGTATTTAGTAATCATTGTGTTCATTAGGTTATTTATAGCTTGGAATGCAAATATGTCAACTCTTAATTTCATTATTATAATTCATTAAAACATTTGTAAAGAATGTATACATTTTTATCATGATATAAAAGAGAACATCTGAAATAACAAAAGAATTACCACATAATTGAGGCAAGACAAAACAATAATAACATGACATCTTAATGTTTGTACTAGTGGGATTCATAGTTCTCACATCTTTGCTCTGTCATTAGCGTTTTAGGCGCTGCAGAGCCTCCACAGTGTTATGCGTCTCTAGGCATTAACGTTCATTTTTTCGATACAGATGTGCATTGTTCCTATTAAATAAATAAATGAATGAATGAATAAATACAGTACATAAATGCAATCTCGCTTCACAACTGCGAGAAAAATCTGCTGCAGTGTATACTTAATGATATCGCAAATTCCAAAATTCATAATCAACCACTAGAAAATCACAATATCATGAACGATATGATTAGCTGTGCCAGACAGGTGGAAGATATATTGTTTAGAATTATGCTATATGTATTATGTTGTGCTGCATGGGCCAGGGGTCTTAATGTGGGTGTTGTGGCTCTTTTGTGGCAGCTGGGGGTCACAAAAGACATTTGAGTTGACATATTTTTGTTTTTACTTGTATTAGCCCCATAAAATTTGCATGGTGTAAACTACAGAATCATTAATATAGTATTGATATAAACTCCTCTTCTCAGCGTACACAACCTAACCTATACAGTGAGTAAGTAGGAAAAAGCTGCTTTGTTTACTTGTTGCTTTATTTGGCATGAGATGGAGCAAAGCTTTAGTGCTGCACATGGCTCTGAAACTATTGTTGCAGATGTCTGACCAGCCTATCGTTGCCTGAGTCTCCTCGTGCCAACTGTAGTTGACATAATCTGCTTTGATTAGACTGAAGTTAGAACAGCACAATATGTACACCTCATTATGCCCCATAGCAGCAGCCTGAATGAGTCCAACAAGCCTTCTTTGTTTGCTCATTCCTCCCACAAATGAAGAATCCTACAACTGAAACCCATTGGAGTTCAGGTTGAGAGCATCAGAGGAAGAATGGGGAGGCCACTGCCTGCTGTCCTCCTCACACAGTGGGACGTGAGGGTAATAAGATCCTGTCTTTGTTTGTCAGGAAACACTGACTGTACATGTGAGATAAGGTCCTGAAGCAGAGCACTTCTGCTATCGGAACACAAAGTATAGGATATTAAAGGCACATCTCACAACTGAACCGAACATTCTTATCAGTACAAGATTTCCTCTGCATCACGTGGCTGTCATCAGTCTGTTAATTTTTTCTAACATTAACTGAAAAATAAAGAAGCTTGATGATAATTTAACAAATCTGTGATTTTTTTTTATAATACATTTGTAGTTTAATTAGCATCCGAGTGATTCCTTCATTCATTTAGTAGTTTTTATAAAGACTATTGTGTATTTGCCAATATGAGATAACAACATTAAAGGAAATAATATAGTATACATATATATAATATATAAAAAATAAATTATGTTTTTTTCCTGGTCGATAGTATTGAACTAAAACCTAAGTAGATGATAATTTTACATTTTGGTCATACTAAACAACAATATAGATCTTAAACAGCTTAGTAACGCCCATTGACTTACTGTTCAAAATTGCATAACAGATAAGCTCCGCCTCCTCATGGTGAAATTTCACTGTAACAAGCAGCAGAAACACCAAGCAGCAGAACGTTTTTATTTCTGAATGGTGGCAGCGCAACATTTTAGAATAATGCACGTATCGTCTCGATTTTTTCAAATAATCACAACTAAGTATAGGATGTGGGCGGGGATAGAGGGTAGGTGAAAACAGGCATTTCAGAGCCTCAGTTGCAGGTAGAATATAAAATGTTTGTGTTATGATTATTGTGAGAAAAATCATCACGATTTGACAATTATTCACAATTAGTGAGACTGTGACCAAACAGCAGTGAAATCTATAATTGAGTGACTATGAAATGACAGTCACTATTAGTTCTTGTAGAGCTCTATTTTTCTTATATTTCATTCTTACATTTTGGCAGATATCACACGTCACACCTTTTGTCCTATTTTTGTCATTCAAAGTCAGTTTTGTAGATAATCTAAGTTTGATCCTTGCTATTGCTTTCAGTATCTCTAGGTCTTTTGTGATTTGTGATTTCCCCCCATATCTTAGAGTGGCGGAATGTTGTGATTGGTGATCGTCAGTGTCATCATCATCAAAATGCGTGAAATTGTCGTCACGACAACTGTACAGGATATGGCCATGCATTACACAGTCACTCGCAATGGTATTGCACAGCTTCTAGTTTTCTTTCATTTCCATTGTTTAACACGTTATATTTTCTCAAGTTTGTAACCAAGTTTACCAAACTGAACTTTCTGAAAGACAAAATAAAGTTACATTTGACAAAAACAGCCAGATAAAAATGTTATTTACATTAAGGTCTAGTTTTGGAGGATAGATTGCACAAAAAGGACTTATTCAATATTACGATTATAATTTATTATCATGATTATATTATGACTTGAGTAATCACGATTATCGATTCCCTAATAATCTAGTTGGATTACTCAAACATGCAGGAACCGATCAAAATACAACTTTGAGTAAACAATGTTATAACCCTGTCATAACAAGGCTAAAAGCTTATTAAAGTTGATTTTGCATTAATATGTCCCCTTTAATGACAGGCCTATGGTGTGAGGAGGGTGTGAAAGCCTTGATCTGTCAGAACGTGGTGACTCGGGGTGACAGCATTAGCCTGATTCAGCAACAGCACCCACAGCCTGACCAAAGGTTAATGCTTTTACTGCTGCGCACGCCTCTATCTGCCATCTCAGGACCTTGGACCAGGCCCCAGCTGTAAAACACAGTTTGCGTGTTGGTTATCTGCAAGGGATGCATAATAAACAAATGTCGCAGTATCCATTTCAAAGTGATATTGTATTACAAAACATTCTTACAGATGCTAACTATGCACGTACATTAAATGTCATCCAATGACATTTGATTGCTGTGCTAAATACTGCATATAGCATAGTTAGCCCATGAAATAATGTCAGGTCAAACAGATACATCTAGCATTTTTTGTATTTCATTTTTGTATTTTAACGACTTGTAACTTGGCCTACTTATGACACCTGCTTGTTTCCATGGTGATAGATATGTTTATGTTAAATGCCATACTGTGAAACATTTCAGGCAAAGCAAAGATATTGTCATGGAGAAAAACCTTCGACTCTCAAATTCTCATCCTTAAGCTCGAGATATCAGAGCCGATTCCCTTGTGTTGTATTTGTTCATGGACGCACTGACTCCCTCCAAACATGATAATAATACACTTCTTATCTATTATGATCCATAAAGCCACAGTATGCAGAACATATAAAGCGTTTATGAGTGAGCCGGGCCTTAGCAAACAGAGCTCAGAAACAGGAAGTGGTTTCATCACAGGCCCACCCACTCCGACAGGAAGTGAGGCGAGTGCTAACTCCACAATCCAGCTAGTTTGAATCCATGAGGCTCCTCCATGTTTTTAAAGTACATCTTCACCAGACTTTAAGTCTTCAGAGGTATTTTCCAAAACAAACACAATATTCTATGGTTTAATGAATCACCAACACCAATGTGTTCAAAACAAAACAAAATGTAGTTTATAAAGACAAAAAAAATAATGTAGGATTTAAAGCTATTATTTATTTGGATCTAGTTTGCTTTGTGTATCTAAAAATATGTCATTCAGAGTTTGACAGCTCTGGTTTGTTTTGGAGCCATGCCAGAGGAAGAAAAATAAAGTGTGTGTGTGTGTGTGTGCGTGTGTGTGCATGTGTGCGTGTGTGTGTGTGCGTGCGTGCATGTGTGTGTGTGCGTGCGTGCATGTGCATGTGTGTGTGCATGTGCGTGCGTGCATGAATGTGTGTGTGTGTTTGTGTGCGTGCATGCAAGTGTGTGTGTGTGTGCGTGCATGCAAGTGTGTGTGTATGTGCGTGCATGCAGGCGTGTGCGTGCGTGATGGGAGTGAGAGAGCAAGAGAGATATTTAGCGCTAAAGTCCGTAAACAATAAATAATCAACAGTATATAAATTATTTTGAAAAAACAGACGACAGAGAAGGGGGGGACACGCAGCAAACCCGAACCCACGACACCGCGGCTGGCTAGCGCGGCACGTGTATTGCGGTTGTTTTCAGTCAAAAATGACTCAGCACTAGGGATGCATACCTAAACCAGCGTTCAGGTTCAAGTCCGGATTCAAATCCAGAGGTTTAGGTTCAGGTCCGGACTCATTAGGTCCGGACCTAAACCATGCCATATTTGCATAATGTTACAACAGCGTAACACAAGCTACTTGGCTAAATTAAGTTGAAGACACTTGAACAAGGACGACTATCAAACACAAGGCTTAACTGCTGATTGAAATTAACTCAACTTGTCTGCTTTATTCACTGTTTTTTAACAGAAGTTACAACTTACAAATCACACGCTACGAGCTAAGACTCAACTCAACAACAAGAGTATGTTGAGTATTGTTGACAGGGTCAGTCTGGGTCAAGGGTCAAAGCAGCTGTTTCCTCTGATACAATGTTTTGCCTTTAGACACATTTCCACTCTTTAATGTTGCTGATCCATTGGCATCAAAAGTCAGGTAAAAACCTTCAAACAGACAAAACACCAGTGTAAATAATTAAAGGTGCCATAACATGCTTTTTGTCACGTTTCGTAGTCTTTCCTAAGTGTATAATTGATAATAATAAGGGTTGTGCAACACCCTTAACATAATAGTTACGAAATATCACCCAGACCTTGGACCCCCTCACCAACCCGGAAATGCAGACGGCTTGGTTTGATATTCGCCCCCACCCTTGCGAAGATCGATCTGGCTCCCCCGCCCAACCCGTGACGTAGTCTCAGAGCGGTCTTGCCCCACCGCCGTCAGTTTGGAGATTTGAGGAAAGGAGATAGTCTGTACTATAGCTAAACACTGCAGGAATCAATCAAAAAACACTCTGGTACATATATGAAGCACAAATAGCAATGTAAGAAGGTTAAAAGCTCTGAAAAGTCGATTTTGCATGTTATGGGACCTTTAATGTTACAGATCCATTGGCATCAAAAGTCAGGTAAAAACCTTCAAACAGACAGTCACAGTGTAAAATAACAGAGTTACAAAAACTAGCATAGCAAGTCAACTTGAATCAGTATAAAGCAATCAACTTAGCAGTTTCAAAAGTAGAATATGAAAATATTTTACACATCAAAATGATACATCATATTAGCAGCATTAAACACCAGACCATATTTAACAACTGTAGAATACAAATACAAAATACTATTACAAAATATGAACTCCAATCAATGAATGCAGCAATTAAGCAATATTACTTTGACTTTACTTTGTATTTACTTAATGCCAAATACATCCCACCACAAAATAACACTTAAGTTATTTCATTCATATTTACACAAAGACCAAAGACCCAGACAAGACCACGCTGACCTGGCCCCTTTAACCAGCGGCACGTAAACCATCACAACATCACCACAGCTTAAAACAGTTCAAATAAAGCCAGCGATCTTGCCGGCTTCACTTCAATGTTCACATGTGGACACACGGTTCATCGCGACACGTACGAGGCGCCCCCTTCTCTCGCATCTTTAAACTTATTTCGCCGGCTTCACTTATGCCCGGAAGACGCGTGCGTCGCTAATTAGGGTCCGTGTGCGCTATTGACGGCGGCGCATGGCAGTGTTTACGTCTTTTCCAGCGCGAATTTCGCGATCAATGGAAGGTTTAAGATGGTCTAGATTCTAGAACAAAAAGGATATGTATTTGAGTGCTATATTTTATATGAGTCCAGAACGAATCACCGGGGTTTCGTTTTTTTGGACCTGAACCGAAACGTTTTTACAAGTCCAGATCCGGTCCGTCGTAGCGGTAGACATCCTTACTCAGCACAGAGCTGATTACGCTAAAGCAGTAGTTCTTAACCTTTTTGGAGGTACTGAACGCCACCAGTTTCATAAGCGCATTCACCGAACCCTTCTTAATTGGAAAAATAAAAAATGTTTTTTTTCAAATTCAAAACATAGATATATATTTTACTGGTGCACAAAATGAACCGTGCAGCAACATCACTGTGTTCAAAGAACAAATCATCAAAAAATGATTTTCACACAAAAACATAATGATGAATTTACTGCAAATCAGTGGCTTCTGCTCTTGCCTTTCAGAGACCAGTTCAGAAATGCACCTCGGCAAGTGCCACTCTCATGTCATTTTCGCAACAAAGTCTGTTCCTTTTCTTTATTTTCATCTCCAGCATCCTTGAAAGTGATCGCTCGCAAAGATATTATATTATAGTATAGTAGTTATAGAAAAGGACAAGGGATATGGCCCCAGAGGCTCACCTTTTGGTCCTTTTGGGGCCAGGCTGGTACCAAGACTTTGCCCGGAAAGGTGGGCTTTGATTCAGTGTAAAATATTAAAGGTTGAATGGACGATTTTTTGGCCCAAATCTGAGTCTTATTTCCTCCTGGTGTGGACCGCCGATTAGTCCTGCCACGTATCAATCATAAAACGCACCTATCGCTCACCTGCAGCCTCGTGCGGTTCAACCCGACGTTTCCGCGTGTCTAAGCGCATTGATCTATCATAATATAGTTCCCTCGGTGTACGGGGCAAAATGAAGACGGAGAAAGACTGTACGAGCTGACTCAGAAGAAGACGGAAATCTACGGGAGACGAGAGATGCGATGCGCTCCGTTGCACTAATAAACAAACGCACGTGTGTGTTGTATCAGTCCGCACGGGGAGTGCGCATGTGCACTTCCGCCTGCGTTCTCAAATCACCGAAAAATCGTCCATTCCGCCTTTAATTTAGAAATCACAGGAGCGCACCAAATTCCCTGAAGCACAGATAGGCCAAGCGGGGCGTGTCATCACGAATCATATGAGTCGGATGTGTGTCTTGACCTCCGCCGATATATTTCATAATAATCATTATTCATTTTAGTCTAATAGATTGATTATTGAGGATAAATAAAAGAATGTCTGTGTCGTTAAGTTAATTAATCCTCAAATAGTAAATTTAAAACGTTGTTTAGATACTGTGTGAACGTATTCACGTGAATATTATTCATATTATATTATATTAATAAAAGTATGTGGTTTGGATGGCGATAACTCTACTCTACTTAAGAGTGGACCTGTGACCAGAGCGTTGGGACCAGAGAGATGGACACGATGGAAACGTCACTATAAAAACTACTGAGGAGGGCAGAAGCAATATGTGAAGCGGGACGAAGACGCACATCGCACACATGTGGTGCACCGCAGCTGTGCAGAGAGGTAACCCACAGCGATTGCTTATCCATGTTTGGAAATGAGATCATCATCATAAATGAGACCTTTAAAACACTTCACGTGATGTTTCAATACTTTATTGGTGCAATGACCCTCCTGGACACTTCTCTCCGCCTGTCCCACAGGTGACTGTGGGTTTGATTCTACAAATATTAGCTCTACACCATGGTGTTTCACGAGTTATAGCAGGAGCGGGAGACGAGAGTTGCGATGCGATCCGTCGCGCTAATAAACAAACGCACGTGTAGCATCGAGGCTGTTGTGTGCGTCCATACGGGGGGAGTGCGCACGCAAGGCGTAATGGATTTGAGTTCTCAAATCCATTACGCCTTTAAAGGTCCCATAACATGCAAAATCAACTTTTCAGAGCTTTTAACCTTCTTGCATTACTATTTGTGCTTCATATATGTACCAAGAGTGTTTTTTTTGATTGATTCCCGCAGTTTTTAGCTATATTACAGACTATCTCCTTTCCTCGGATCTGCAAACTGACGGAGGGTGGTTGCAAGACCGCGTCATAACCCCAGGCACGTGTCACCATCCCCAGTGTTTTTTCTTCAAGTAACATACAACGCTATCATATAGTTAAGAAAGCTCCACTCAATAACGTAGTTGACTTCCATTCTGGTCCCAAATGGTTATTTGGCACCTGTTCACCAGATCATCGTCCGTGCGCACGCTGTAGTGTAACTTTTCTGCTCGCGCCGCCCACGGCGCTTGATAATATGGGAAGCCAATATGATCACACTCCGCCACTTAGGAGCGGCGTATGGCGTAAATTAAGACAACGCCGAGCGCCGTCTGGCGCTGCATTATTTTGTAAAATGGTCGGAAAATATAAGATAAGATAAGATAAGATAATCCTTTATTGTCCCACATGGGGAAATTCCATTGATGCAACGCAGGTAGATACAGAGGTAGATACAGAAGAAAAGAACAAATAACTTATAGGAAGTTTGAAAAACACTCTCAGTAGAAGATCTCTTATAAAAATCTTAGGATGTCCGCCGGGATAACGTGACGATCTCCGGGTAAGACGACTGTTCTCCGCAGTTTCATGAGTTCCTCCTTTGTGTAAATGCGGTACGGTGCCGGCCGGGGGGGCGCAGGGGGGCCGGGGGGGCTCGGAGCCAGGGCACATCGCGATGACACGAAAACACTCAATCCAGCCGAACAAAGTCAAAACAAGTTGAATTAAAGCGATTCCAGTGCGTGTCCCGATCATTCATGAAGTTCCCCTTTTATATAAACGTGTACCGGCGGCATACTGTACGTCAGGACGGCCGGAGGGCGCGGGGGGGCCGGGGGCTAGCTCAGAGCTAGCGCACATCACGACGAAAACACTCAATAATCCAGCCGAACAAAGTCAAAAACAAGTTAAATTAAAGCGATTCCAGCACGTGTCCCTATTGTACAAGTAAAGTAGAATTTTTTTTTACAAAATACAAAAGATAAAGCACAATAAGTGTGAAAAAAGTGTGAGAAAAGAGCGGAGCGTTTACACCGGGCTGCCAGCTGAATACGCCGCTCCTAAGTGGCGGAGTGTTATCATATTGACTTTCCATAACATTCTAATTTT
This sequence comes from Eucyclogobius newberryi, assembly GCF_026437365.1. Classification (NCBI taxonomy): domain Eukaryota; kingdom Metazoa; phylum Chordata; class Actinopteri; order Gobiiformes; family Gobiidae; genus Eucyclogobius; species Eucyclogobius newberryi. The sequence continues at coordinate 25,111,043 of NW_027315835.1, forward strand.
TTAAGTACTTTTTATTAGTCCGGAGAAAGCCGAAGCTACAAAATTATTTGGACGGGGTGTTTTCAAATCCTATCTAAAAGCCTGGGTCTGTGATAGCTACATTTCATATCAGAAATCATATCAAAATCCATATTCCTGTTCCTGCTGCTGATGCATATAAGGATTCAAAGTATTTCACATGCTGCAATAGTGTCAACAAATAACTATTACTAGGCTATTCAAAGCTTAAAAAAAAAAAAAAGTTTTAAAATGTTAGGGCCGCGTTGAAATTCGGCCCACGGCCCAAAATGAGTTCGACACCCCTGGTCTAAGTGCTGTAGCACAACATTATGGGATACATCTCATGTGTCTGTCCATGTTTTTCAATGGGTCTAATCCACATGCACTGTGAGCCTGGAGACGTGCATGTGCAGGTTGTTTTTGAGACAGGACACAAACAGGGATTCGTTTTGATTGATACAATCACTGTACAGTATAACTGTTTGTGCCATGCAAGACATCTGTTTATTCAGGAACATGAGAAAATATTCACTTGTCTTGCTCTGAATATTGGAGGGGTCATGACCCCCCAACCCCCTCTCCCGCAAATTACGCCCATGCTGGAACTTTGGCTCTAATGCATTTTCAATGACAGTTAGCTTTAGCACCAACACTGCAAACTATGAAAAAACAAGGCTGTTTTGGCAACTGACAACCAATCAACCACACCAACCAGACTTGTGATGTGTTTAGTTCCAGGCAACTGGTTCCGACTGAAATAACTCATATGTAAACAGTTTGCCTTAACAAATGTAACAGTTAAACAAATGAATCTAACATATTCAGAATATAGTCAAATTTGACTATTTGTTTATGCAGTGGTTAACCACTCAAAACTTGTTACTGTGGTTATTATCATTGTTGTAATATGTCACAGTTGACTTGTGGTGGGAGTCCTTCGACCAGCTCCCGCTTCAAAAGTAGGATTTACCAGTTAGAGCAGCATTCCAGGGCATTTTTTAAAGTCAAAGGTTTTAAGTGACTAGTTGGCCTGGAACGCACCATTAGTTTATGGATGTAGTGGTTAGTGCATTTAAATGTTACTCACATGGTCATTACCATAAATGACCATGTGATTAACATTTAAATCTAACACTATGCAGAACAATTGCACCAAAGTAGCAGCAGTAAAACCATCAGCTCCCTCAGCCTTTCCATCACCTCTTCCTCATCACCATTTAGTACAGAACATCTTTTCCCTTCAGCATTATTTCCGAAATATTCTCCATTGGAATAAGAGGATTATGAAAAGAAGTTCTTGCATAACTTGTAAAATTTACGACGTGATAAGGCATTGTGAAACAGGCATAAATGATTAGAGCGGAGATGAGGGAGGTTTCAAGGTCTGGTTTCATGGAGGTTCAAAGTCTGGGCCTTTCTTGGAGACACCCATTTTATAGAATAGAAATTAAAAAAATAAAAAGACGTAGATGTAGTAGAGAATTCAAGTGCAAAAAAAGCTACGACAATGAGCTGAATGTCCTCCATGCACGTCTACCCTATTCCACACTACTGTCCCATCTAAAAATGGGGAGCGAGAGGAAGAGACATTCAGCAAATGGCTGAAGTTGGGAGGCAAATCCGCAAGAACCACACATGTGCAAGGCCTTAAACCAGTACACCACCGTAGAGCACTCATTTATACATTGGACAACTGGATTAACTTCATACATTTCTTTGTATGCATCATAAGTGCATCATTATGATGTAAATGGATCTTCCCTTCTCTTGGGTTAGGGTTAGGGTCGATCTTTCAGCTGCAACACAGTATCTATTAAACCCAACTGATGCAGGGAGTGGCTTCTCATTTCTGAAACAACCACGTGGAAAGACGAATCCCGTGGTCATGGAAAATATGTCAGTGAGTCAAAGGGTCAAATCATCACTACAGATCTGAACTCCATTGAGACTTTGGGTTGAGCTGGAGAAGACTTTGTGCAGTGGTCACTAGAGATAGTGATATTTTAACTCGGATCTTGTATTGATGATGTGAGAACATCATCAATGGTGGAGCTTTCTTTGGTCAGGCAGTGCATTTTCGTGACACTGATACAAAGACATCATGACGTCACAGTTGCTAATATTTCAGATATCAGTAACTGTCTAATACTAGCCTCTTGACTTCATCTTGGACGTTTAAAGCTGCCATAGTCCAGAGCAGTTGCTTCAGTATCAGGGTCAGTGTGGCCCCCCGGAGAGCCCTCTCTGCTTTCCTCCCCAGCACTGAGCCTTCGTCCCAGGGCAAACAGCTCGGACAAAGCCTCTTTCTGGAAGTGTAGGTCACTATGGAGACCGGAGACAGTTCTCAGCAGGGGCCCCACACCAACGGTTGGGGGACACGTAAATGTGATACAGTTTAAAATCAAATGTACAGGAATATGTTGTGTGACAGTTGTGGTGGCGAATAGCACTGTTAAATGAAGGAGAAGTGTCAAAGAGGCTTTTGTTTGGAGGAGTGTCCCAGCAGGAGGAATGCAGCTGGAGGTGTGCAGCCACTGTCAGACAAAGATGGTAATTATGGTCACAGCCTCCTACTTCTAACATAAACTTCCCCTTTCAAACACTAAGGATTGTTCTGATCCACAATTAACCGGGGGAAATTAATCCCATACTTTTTACACTTAATTAATGGCATCATTCAATTAACAATGTAATATTCATGTCCTAGAGGGAACTACTTACATGTTTGCTCTGTTTGTAGCTGACATGAAATTGCTTTACTGCTACAACACAATATTACAAAAACATCACACACAGCAGCAGCAGCAGCAGCAGCAGCAGCACAATATAGGAAGGACTGTCCTCAAGAAACCCTTGAGGTGTGACAAAGCAAGCCACCATTTTAATTACACGTTAATCTGTGTTTACTGGTATGTTAAAAATAGCTTTCCATCTCCCCCAGACATTTTATCCAGCTTTTCCAGCGTGATCCCAAGAATTGTATTTGACATTTACACATTGACAAGTGAGTCAAGTAACGCAAGATCTTACAATATTTCCATGGTAATTAAAGGTTATTTATGGGAATGTATGGTTTGTCACCTTTTGTGGCTCATGCATTTGCACCTGTGTCTCTGCCGTCCTGAAAATTGTGAGATTGACTTATTATTTATTCACAAACACTAAACAGGCTAAACTATAATTCTTACATCTTGTCAACTCAACAGCCCTGACATAGAACCATTAACCAGGCTGGACATGGACACTATCAAATACAAAAGCAAAGCTATATTGTGCCTTCTTTCTGTCCTGGGGTGTCCTGCAGTGACATCCCTAAAAATGACCATGTGAAAATAATATAATAAACTACCTTATGGGATAGAGTTAGTTAAATAATGATGTAACCTTAAAGGATATTTTTTTTCAAAATGTCACACTGCAGGACATGAAACTGGCCTAGGCTTAAAGTTTTTCAGAAAAGTAGAATTTCTCAAAAGTAAGAATGTCATAATGATTTCTCTTGTAGCTTCTTTAGCTTGAACTCTGAACTCCGGAGCTTGTCATAAATGACAGAGGAGCTACTTTCTAGTCTAGTCCTTTTGTGTAACAGTCTTTTTAAAGATGTAATTTTTCATGTCACGCCGCAGGACACACTTAAGATTACAGCATTATATTTATTATATTGCTATTGTAATTCAAAAAAGGATATTTACATTTAGTAATCAATATACAAAACATTATGCCAACACATTTATTAACTCTCTCTTACTCAAGTGACACATTCAGTAATGAAGCCTGCGTAAATTCAGCCTGGAAGACCTAACTCCATCCATCTACGTCAAGGCCACCACGGAAGGACCCCTCTCCCAGCGCCATCATCGCACTCAAGCGGGCGCCATGGGCTCTCCCAGGTTTCTGCGCTAATCCCAAAGAGGTTATGCAGTTTTTCCTGGCCAAAGAAGGAGGGTGAAAGGTCAGGGGGCGTCTGTACCATGGCCCTCGCACCTGCTCCTCATCCCCAATCAACGCTCCCAGTGACTCCTCCCTGCTCCCAATCAGCACCAGGCGGTCGCATTTAAGCCCTCAGGCAGATGGCTCGACCGCTCAAACCGTACTGCGACCCACCGCCTCCCCAGCTCCTCCTCTACATTCCCCTCATCCTCTACCTTCTCTTCACATCTACCACCACCAGTCTACAGGCTCCGGGGGGAGACATCTAATACAAATAGATCATGGAGTGCCCATGATTGCAACGTCTTCCGCCGGGGTCTGAGCGCCAAATAACTCGCGAATAAAGCTTGCTAAACAGTCCATTCTCGTGGTCTCTTTGTCTCTCCAGGGTGAAATGCCATAGGACTTTTGAATCTAGTTTGCAAAATATATAAAACGGTATGAAACAACTTAATTCTTAAATAATCTAAAGAAAACCTTATTGTGTATCAAGTTGAATTAAGAAGGAAGAAAAACGACATTTTTTTACAAGAAATTTCAACTGCTGGTGCAAAAATTGGATGTCGCATCAAGTATCGTATGAACGTATCCATTTTGTGAGGTGTTAGCTACAATCATTTGATATATTGTGCTGCATTCCAGGTGAAGACCAAGGTAGAGACCCTAAACAACAGTACCTTTTAATTCCATCTTTAACACATCGTCTTGAATCTCGTCAGACTTTCAACAGCTCAGTGATGCAAAAACTATTCAGACTCAAATTCTCAGACATCATATGACAGTTCTGATGTGCCAGGCTTTTGCCGCTACTTGTGGCGGTGCCGTGGCATCTCGTTCGACCGGCCCAACCAGACGGGGAATCCCACTCACACGTGCTTTATGACACTGAGCTGAGACCATGAGGAATGTTTGCCCCAGCTCTGGAACGGGGGTAACAGGCTAACAGGCTAACAGGCTAATAAGCTAACAGGCTAACTTCTTGAACCGTAATTTCCGGACTATAAGCCTTTTTTCATAGTTTTGCGACTTATACTTATATTTGTACTTATACTCATACTCCAGTGCAATTTATATATGTTTTTTCTTCTTTATTATGCATTTTTTGACTGGATACTCCAGTGTGACTTATAGTCCGGAAAATACGGTAAGTTGTATAGCCTTCCAGTAATTTGATTTACATAATATTGTTAAATAAAGAGCTTTAAGTGCATATGATTCTGATGTTTTTCGAATGATCCCTTAGTACAATCACCATATTCAAAGCCATCCAAGCTCTGTGGAACTTTTATTTGTGGTAGGTCAGAAGAAGGGCAAGTCTGTGTCATCAGAGGCGCTACTTTCAAAAATGCGATTAGAGATGCACCGATACCGATTTCCGGTTTTTAAGGAGGTCTGACCTGCCAAAACCGTTTTTTCCGATATCGATTTTCTATCTAGCCACTGATTTTCCCACAAACTACCCAGTATTATATATATGAAAAAGGTGCACGTATACAGGACACACGTTTTATAATAAAAATTGTAATATAAATGAAATATATATATACAGAACAGGAACAAAAAAGAGCGTCATCTCTGATTGGCTGCTGCGCCACCTCGCCGCAGAGAAGTTGAACGAATCTGAACTTTTATGCGGCAAACAATTTTAACGCCTTGAAGCTTATACGCCCGTCAAAGCGTCTAGAGCGGAAAACGCCAAAACGCACTCTACGCGCCGCGCTCCACACCGAAAAAGCAGGAATCGCGCCGCGGAAAACGCAGGAGGTGTTCGACACGCGTTTACATAGACTTTGAATGTAAATGGACACTTTGGCCGCCGCGGTCTGTGAGTCTTGCTAGTTTTTAGCTGTTTTGTTCTGCAGGTCAGTTTGATCGGCCGAAAACCGGAAATTATGACAGTGACCGGCAGGTCACCGATTGGGGCCGATTGGACATAAAACCGGCTTTTTTAATTGGCGGCCAATTGATCGGTGCATCTCTACGTTGGACGTTTCATGGGTATTGTACGAGTTTTCAGACTGTAGAGGAGTTTTTGCTGCAGTACCGATGGACTGGTTGATCTATTAAAACTAACTGGATAGGGCATTGCTATAGATATCTATTTGCTGCTCTAAACTACTGGGTTAGCAGTTTTTAATGCAGAATAAGACAGGATAGTTTGTTGCTTGCAGAAGAAATGATGGTAGTTCAAATACTTCAGCCATTGCTATTTGCTTATCGTGTTGATTCAAATGTGATTTGGATTCAGGTGTTCTTGCAGCCTTATTGCCTGGGCACCCTGTCAGACCAAGCTCCAGATCTGGAGCTGGACTTCTTCAGCTGGTGGATTTTTATTGTTAACCATGTTTTGGGTTGATGGAATGTGGAATTTTCTTGCTGTGAGTCAAGGGTGCTATCCACTCAGCCACCATCCCGCCACTATTCTGTGGAACATTCCAGGCAAAGCAAGAACATCTCCATGGAGAAAAGCAGGTAGCCGGCCCTCGGGGAGGGGCAGCTACCTGGCATTGGGGGCATCGGGGGGAAAAACATGTGCTGTAAATACACACAAGTTGTACGAAATAAAAAAGACAAAGTCCAAACAATCGGTGCATAATAAATATTGAAACCCCACAAACACTTTTCCAGCTTTCATATTATGAACTTATGTCCGCTCTAAGAATGTTCTTTTCAAGGATTTAGACTTTTAGAGCAATAAAAACACCTACAATGAATTAAATGCTTTGCTAATTTTTGACTGAAACTGAGATGAGGCTTTATTTGAGATACTTTCAACATTTGTAGCACAATTAATAGTATTACCTAGTCTTGTGCTAGCTATTTTTACTTTATTTTTATTTTATTCTATTATCATTATTTAATTATTATTATCTGATTGTTATCTTTATTTTTATTTATCTATTTTATTTTATTTCCCCCCTCCATTCCATATTAAGATAGGAGAGGAGTTTTGTTAATACGAGTTTTTTTGTTTTTGTTCATAAGAGTTCTATTAGGAGTGTGTTTTGAAACTTCCTATAATCTGTCCTTTCCTCCTGTTTCTACTGCGTTGTAACAACAAAATTTCCCCTTGTGTGGATATTAAAGGATTATCTTATCTTAACTTAATCACGCCAAAGAAGATCAATTAAAATAAAAAAAATCATAAAGGTTAAGCTAGAATATCTGTCCCTCAGGCCTGGCAGTAATGCAAGCCTTTAGATTTTGAAATGTGCAACAGTCATGACTTTCATTCAATTCACTTTCTCACTACACACTATAATATTGGTTAACTTCATTTATTAGAGGGCAAATGTGATCCAAGATACCCTTTCCCTTTTGTTTTCATTATCAGACAAAAAGATATCAAAGAACAAAAACTCTTTGTGTTATATATCTTACTAATGTCATTTGAATTGATTGACTATCAGACTACAGGCTAAATGTTATGTAGGTTTGCGGCGCAGTCAGTAGCCTGCTTTTACATAGCAGTTATGCACAGTGTAATGAGAACCCTTGCAATTTGCAGAAAACATAACTGTAATCTAATGTCACTACAAGTATGAAATGAATATTCTTGTTCAAAGTAAATGGCAAGTGTGTATCAATAATCCTTAAAGCCTATACCATGTTTCCTATTTTAGGCACTGTACTGTACATTTCATGCAGCCCATACAAACGGCTGACTTACTATAATATATAATCACCTATTAAATAAACAAATCATGTAAAATGCAATGTTAAATGTGTTAAAACCAGGCTCTATAGCACTCACATGTATATGAGTGGTTTTACTTTGCCAAAACAAACCCTGTTTCATATTTCTGAGGTTAATCCCAGTTCCCCTTTTAATGCATATTATGTTCTACTTCACTTTTGCCTTCATTCAAGAATTTTAAAAGGATCTATATAACAACTTTTTTGCTTATTTTAATTTTAATTGAAAATGCAGATTTCATAGAATAACTTCAATTTCAATGCTCATGTAGTTTACCTTGGAGGACACACTGGACCTCTGCGAAATCCTCTCCCCGTTCTCATGCAGCGGCGCCGGGCTCGACGTCCTGCGGCTGCCGTTGGTGTCGGCCTGCTCCGCGTCGCTGTCTCCGCCGCCGCCGCTGCTGCTGGCGCCCGGTACGGGGATCCCCTCGGTCACGTACTCCGCCTTGCACGTCAGGTTGTGCCTCTGCAGCAGCTCCAGCGTCTCCTGGTCCGTCACGATGAGCTCCAGCGACCCGTGGCTCGCTCTAATCCGGGCCACCACTTGGGAATGGCTCTCCCCTTCCACGCTCTCCCCGTTGACGAAGGCCAGCCGGTCCCCCGCCATGAGCCCGGCCACCTCAGCGGGAGTGTCGGGCTCCACGAGTCGGATAAACTGCCCCGTCTTGCCCTTCTCTCCGTGGAGGTGGAAGCCGTAACCGTCGGAGCCCTTTTCCAGCACACATCGCCTTGGTCTGAGATTCGACATGGTTTTGTGAAGAATTCGTTTTTTTTTTGCCCCTTAACTTTTTTTTTGTTCTTGAGCCGAAGTGAGTGGAGTTTTTGCCCGCTCGCTGGCACCTGTTGCACGGCCGGAGCTCTGCCTCACTTCCGCTGCTGAACTGAAGCCGGAGTGGGTGACTTCCCGGGGCTAAAGGAGGGTTTTCTCCTCTCTGCTGTTGCTCACGGACCGCCTGCTCTCTCGGGTCCTCCCTCCCCCGAAAAGTTGTGATGAGGTAACGGTTCCAAAGGTTTCACGTCCAGGCTCAGGGCGAACTACGCTCGCTTCGTCCCGGAGTGAGAGAGCGGAGAGTCGGCGAGAGGGAGGCCGGAGTTCGGAGAAGTAAAGCGGCGGTGGGATTAGCGCAGCCGCGTCAACGTAGAAGCGACACGATGGTGGTAATAGCTATGGCTCTTCACAGTAGTAAGCGATGGGGAAAAACCATAGACTGTGACAACACAATCATTTAGTCCAAAAAGGAAAGGGTAAGAGGTGGATTTGTACTCAAGTAAGAACAACGTTACTTTAAAATATAATTCAGAATCAGAAAAGGCAAACATAGGAACTTGCTTTGGTGATTCGGTGCGACATACAGCAATGCGCAATAATAAAAGCAATATATATCAAATACGGCCTGCATTTAAAAATAATAATAACATTTAAAACATACTAGTAAGATTATAAAAAAATATACTTAGTATTTACACAAGATTTACAGTTAAATTTACAGATGACTAATTACTCAAGTAGAAGTAACCTACAAAGAAGTGGCCCAAATGACTCAAGTAGAAGTATAAAACAAAATCAGGCCGTGTTTTTGTCCTCCATCCCAGTTTATTTAGCCTTTTCCCCAATCCATGGCAATCTGTATGTCAAGGTATGTGAACACCACCCTGGTCTGTTTAAACTCATACATTTTGAACATGGTGGTTCCCAACTACAGACCCATATTTTACATGTGGATACATTGGTGAAATACTGTATAGAAGCAGAGAGTGAATGGCAGTAAGTTTAATAAATAGCAGCTCAAAGAAAACAGAACAATAGTCCGACATATGTTCCCTCCTCTGTCCCACTGTCTTGTAAATTTGTGCATGTTTATGTAGTTTATGTAAAAGTCTTTTTTTACATTTTCTTTTTTCCTTTTTCCCCAAATTTTCCAAATGTTTAAAGCATATAACACACACAAGAATTGGAGACAAAGAAAATCCCTGAAACAAGATTAAACTAAGGCAAACAAACTCCAAACTAAACATCCCAATTGGCCCAAAGTCAGTCAAATGTGTCCATTTTCAAGTTGAATCCAAATGTGATCTTCTCCATATTACATATGCCAATTGTAACGTTGGTCCAATCCTTTTGTTTGAGTCATAATTATTTTTCTAATGACCTTCTTTCATGCCAATAAGAGTACTGGTATGCTCCAAAGGTATCCATTTACTGTGTCCATGGCACATAGCCACTTAGTTCTGAAATCAGGTGGGATGGAGGTGTCAAAGACAGAGTTTTAGTGATTTCAGTCCAATAGGACAGTCCCAAAAAGCGTGGTAACGGTGGGTCTCCTGGCAACCATAGTTTCACCAGCAGTTGGAATTTCCTTGTGAATATGAAGAAATGTGATACATTTTTCCAACATAATTCCCTTCAAACATGTGATTTTGTGGTTCTCTATTTATTACGTTTATTTCTAATGTAATTAGTGGAGTAAATGCCCAATTTAATACATTACATTCATATTTAATACGTTTATATAATTTAAGTAAGTAAGTAAGTACATTTTATTTATATAGCACCTTTCACAGACAGAGGTCACAAAGTGCTTCACAAAACACAGAATAAAACAATAAAAACACACAAAATTTACAGTGAACAATACACATACAACAATATACAGTAAAATCAGCCGCTAAAACAAGTGCATTTAAAAGGCTTGACTAAATAAAAAGGTTTTAAGCTGACCCTTAAAAGCAGTAACTGAGTCCAGTGACCGTAGGGAGAACTGAAGATCGTTCCAGAGTTTGGGGGCCACAGCCTGGAAGGATCTGTCTCCTCTGGTCCGAAAACGGGTGCGAGGAACCAACAACAGTTTCTGGTCCAAGGACCTTAGTGAGCGAGAGGGAGCGTACGGTTTAATCAGATCGCTGATGTACGATGGGACCTGACCATTTAAAGCTCTAAAAGTTAAAACAAGAATTTTAAACTGTATCCGGTAGGAGACCGGCTCCAGTGAAGGGCTCTGAGGGTGAAATGTGGGCCCTTCTATTTGTGCGGCTCAAGATCCTCGCTGCAGAGTTCTGGACCAGCTGCAGACGAGAAAGCTCCTTCTTGTTAAGACAGGAAAAAATTAAAAATTACAATAGTCTAAACGTTTGGATAGATTTAGATACATTTAGATAGTATTCCCCTTGAAAGTTCTGATTTATAAGCTTTAATAAATATTTCAGTCACAGGGTTAGCATGGTTGTTGATTAGTTTAATTTATTGGTTGTAATAACTCCTTATTACCTAATATACTCCTTATACTCCTAAACACCTATAAAAGTCCTGTTTCTCAAGTCAAATCAAAGGATTCTTTCCACATATCAAAGCTTTTCATGTGATTTTCTTTTATAGAAAACCTTTATACATTTAAATCTCAAATCTCTATTCTGGAGTAGAATGTGTGTGGATTGGAAAAATGGGTGCATGGCATGCACTGTGGTTCATCTCCACCCAGATGTCAATCACTTCTATAGTCTTCATTAATTTATCAAATTTGTTATTTATTGCTCCTCCAGGGCTCTGAGTTTAATACGTCTAATCAGTTTTTACCTTTTCTAAACGTCCAAAGTTAATTCAGTCTAGTCCATTATGGTCGGCTCAATCCCCGTCATAAACTGTTTTGTTATTGCCTTTTTTGCTGCAGCCAAAAGTACACAAGTATCAATCAATCAATCAATCAATCAATCAATCATCTCCATCGCCGATGTCCTACATTCAAGACACAAGTCAAATGGAATATCGGTGTTGAAGACGATCCACAGTGCCTCATTGATCTCAGCCCAGTATTCATGAATAACAGGGTCACAACCAGTTTCTCCAGCAACCAGTTCTTCCCTATGAATATATATATATATATATATATATATATATATATATATATATATATATATATATATATATATATTCAACAGAATTCCCTCCAAACGTGATTCTGTGGTCCTCCATTGATATGTTATTACATATTCCCATCAGTAATAACACATTTTACTCATTTATTTTTTATATATCCAGTTGAATTGTTAAGATTAGTAATACATTTGTGTAGTTTTGCTGTGATTCCCCTAGACAGTTCTGACGTGTGTGCTTTAACAAAGATTTCAGTCAAAGAGCCTGAAAATCTTTGGAGTCCCAGTCCTGATGCCCAGATTGGGGAGAATGCTATGGACGTTCTATAGTCTAAGTCAAGTTCCTTTTTTTTAATCACCGTTTATTATAGGATCTGGGGTGCATATAATTACTGCACAGTGCCTGGTTCCAAAGTGACTGGACAAGTCTAGCTACATTGTTTTTTGGACAAAAATACACCTACGCCTAATATAGTTTCACTGCTTAAATTAGCACCATCCCATTTTATACCACTTTACAGTAGCCCATAACTACACCTTAGCCTTAATAAAGCATGGTCTTTTCTTCCTGCTGCTGTCAGACTGTATAACAAACACTGCTAGCCCTGAACACTTGCAATACTGACTTAACCATGTGCAATACCGTCATATTCCTGTGCAATTACTGTCATACTCACAAGCAATTAAGGCCAAGTAAACACTCTTATTTACATCAGTTATATGCACGTCAATATTATTCATGTGCATATAACTGATGTAAATAAGAGTGTTTACTTACCATTAGTATTAGTATTATTTAGTCTTATGCTAGCTATTTTTACTTTATTTTATTATTATTTTATTTTTATCTTTTTATTTTATTTTATTTTTTCCTCCATTCCCTATTATGGTATGAGAGGAGTTTTGTTAATAAGAGTTTTTTGTTTTGTTTTGTTCATAAGAGTTCTTCTATTAAGAGTGTTTTTATGAAACTTCCTATAAGTTATCTGTCCTTTCCCCCTGTATCTACTGCGTTGTAACACCGAAATATCCCCATGTGTGGACAATAAAAGGATTACCTTTTCTTAAACACTGAATTCCTAACAATATAACAAAATAACATAAGTTTGTTAAGAATGATTCAGGCTTTATAACTACTCCATTAGGGTTAGATTTAAACCTGAATGATCCTTTATTAAGGCAATTAAAAGATTAATACCGGTAACCTTTTTTTCTTTCTATTTTTGTTATAGGCTACATAGGCAATTTCGTGATCACACCAGAACTGTTATTGCAGATTCTATCCCAAAAAGTATGAAAGTATTTCCTCTCAAACTTGTTAAATGTATTAATAAAGGATGTGTGTGAGTGGTTCATGAGAATAACTTGTGTCCTCAACATCGATGAACACACTGGAAACCCAGGTTCATTTGTTATCAGTGTTGGTCCAGATTATTAATCCATTAACGACTGATTACACCCTGTAAAAGTAATCTACTCTGATTACTTTATTTAAAAAGTAACTGGATTACTAATATGTATAAATTACTTTGGAAAAAGGAAACCAATACAATTTCAGGTGAAAATCTTATTAAACTTCTAGTTATTTAACAAACAAACTCTGACACAAGATGTAACAAATGTTTTTCAGTTATTACAGTAACCCTTGTTTATTGGGATCAAAGTTCAGTTTTTACAGTACAGGTGGTATACTCTTTAATACATGATCAACAGTCAGTAATACATTTTTGATAAGGTTTTTTGTGACAGAAAACACAATGTGAACTGTTGTATAAAAAACATATGCATAAACATGGCCATTTCCATTAAAATACTTTATTTGGTAGCATAAAACATATCGAGAAACAGAGAGAGCAGCACAGTGGACAGTAAAGACATTTGGCCACAATTTTGTATTTTGAAAAGTTATATTTGTTCAGACCTGAGTCTTTGAGAAATTGCATATTGGAGCAAATGCAAAATGAAACACTGTTTACCGACATCAAATACTAAATCTGCACTATTTCGTTATAATTGAATTGAACATGACCCCTGCATATCTCAGATGTTACGTAATGAATTGTAAAAAAAAAAAAAAAAACGAATCAACTGCAACTTCAGCTCAGGGTTGTGTCAATGTCACTCACGATCTGAATAAACATGTAAACAATGTATTAGCACATTGTGATGCCATTAGATGAACCAGGAAGTGTCCACACAGCATGATTCTGCAAGTGTTCATTAAGATAATATGTCTCAATTTTGAAGCTCGCACCACACACAGAATGACATTAAAATGTTCTATCTTCATGGAGACAGGCAGGTAACACCAGCCAGTCAGATCTGTGGAGAGGTGACCCCGCTGACAGTAAGAATGCATGATTTTCAAGGTATTTTTGAGCAATAAAATCAAATCAAATCAAATCAAATCAATTTATTTTTGTAAGGCCCAAAATCACAACAACAGTTGCCTCTGAGGGCCACAGGGAGAAATGAATCAACAATGTCTGTGGTGGCGATGAAGTCAGACAATGTCTGTGGTGGCGATGAAGTCAGACAATGTCTGTGGTGGCGAGGGACGATGTCCCAGGGTCCTCTGTCCTTAGACTCTCCTTCTCAGCCAGGAAAAACTACAAAAAAACCTCTTTGGGAAAAAAGCGTAGAAACCTGGAGGAGTTCCAGTGAAGGAGAGATCCGACTCTCACAGACGGACAGACGGACACAAGGAGACTGGAGCTGGACCCACTCTTCAGGCAGAAGAGGGACCGTCTGAGTCGAGCTGGACCCACTCTTCAGGCAGATGAGGGACCGTCTGAGTCGAGCTGGACCCACTCTTCAGGCAGAAGAGGGACCGTCTGAGTCGAGCTGGACCCACTCTTCAGGCAGAAGAGGGACCGTCGGAGGCGAGCTGGACCCACTCTTCAGGCAGATGAGGGACCGTCGGAGGCGAGCTGGACCCACTCTTCAGGCAGATGAGGGACCGTCTGAGTCGAGCTGGACCCACTCTTCAGGCAGAAGAGGGACCGTCTGAGTCGAGCTGGACCCACTCTTCAGGCAGAAGAGGGACCGTCTGAGTCGAGCTGGACCCACTCTTCAGGCAGAAGAGGGACCGTCGGAGGCGAGCTGGACCCACTCTTCAGGCAGACGAGGGACCGTCGGAGGCGAGCTGGACCCACTCTTCAGGCAGAAGAGGGACCGACTGAGGCGAACTGGAGCCACTCTTCAGGCAGAAGAGGGACCGTCTGAGTCGAGCTGGACCCACTCTTCAGGCAGAAGAGGGACCGTCTGAGTCGAGCTGGACCCACTCTTCAGGCAGAAGAGGGACCGTCGGAGGCGAGCTGGACCCACTCTTCAGGCAGATGAGGGACCGTCGGAGGCGAGCTGGAGCCACTCTTCAGGCAGATGAGGGACCGTCCACACAGGGCAGGGACCACTTCACCAGGGGAGGGGCATCTGGGTCCACAGGTCCTCAGGAGTGAGAGAAAGAAAAGAAGGCGGTGAACAGTTTGCAAGTGGAATCAAAAAATAAATATTGTTTGATAGCATAAGTAGTCAGAAGAAGAAGAGGATAGTGCTCAAGCTGTCATACTTCCCCCAGCATAGTTACTCCTAGGGCAGCGTAGCTGAAGCTGTGGGTTTATGTTTCTGTTCCTAACTAGTCTGACCATAAGCGATTTCGAAGAGGAACGTTTTAAGCCTGGACTTAAATGAAGAGACTGTGTCAGCATATTTAACATGGGTCGGGAGCTGATTCCATAACACAGGAGCTTGGTAGCTAAACGCTCTACCTCCTACAGTACTTTTAGAGACTCTTGGCACCACCAGAAGGCCAGCATTCTGAGAGCGAAGAGCTCTGTTTGGATGATATGGTTCTATAGCATCTTTGAGGTAGGATGGGGCCATGTCATTTATGGCTTTGTAGGTCAAGAGTAGAATTTTGAATTTGATTCTAGACTCGACGGGGAGCCAGTGAAGAGACTTCAGCACTGGCGTAATGTGCTCTCTTCTTTTTGTTCCTGTTAGTAATCTTGCTGCTGCATTTTGAACCAGTTGAAAGCTTTTTATGGAGCTTTTAGGACACGCTGCAAGCAGGGAGTTACAGTAGTCTAATCTAGTCGTTACAAATGCATGGATAAGTTTTTCGGCATCACTTTTAGGCAGGATTCTTCTGATTTTGGCTCTTGTTGCGCAAATGGAAATAGGCTGTTTTACAAGCTTGATTTATATGAGCTTTAAATGAGAGCTCCTGGTCAAATAAGACTCCAAGGTTTCTTACAGTAGAACTGGAGGCTACACTGACATTGTCCAGTGTGACTATCTGCTCAGATAGAGCGTCTCGTAGATGCTTAGGGCCAAGCACAATGACCTCGGTTTTTTCAGGGTTAAGAAGCAGGTAGTTTAGTGTCATCCAGGTTTTTATCTCCTTCACACAAGTACTAAGTCTGTCTACTTGATCGCTCTGATCAGGTTTCATTGATAAATACAGCTGAGTGTCATCTGCATAGCAGTGGAAGTTAATGTCATGCTTTCTGATAATGTTGCCTAATGGTAGCATATAAAGAGTAAACAGAATTGGACCGAGTACCGAACCCTGTGGCACACCGTAAATTACTTTAGAGCTTGGTGAGGAGCTCTGGTTTACATTAACAAATTGGAACCTATCAGATAGATAGGATTTAAACCAGCTGAGGGCTGTTCCTCCAACACCTACATCACATTCTAACCTCTGCAGTAGAATGTTGTGGTCGATGGTGTCAAACGCTGCGCTGAGGTCCAACAGAACCAGGATAGAGACCAGTCCATCGTCAGCGGCTAATAACAAATCATTTGTGACTTTAACTAGTGCAGTTTCAGTGCTGTGGTGGGCTCTGAACCCTGACTGGAAAACTTCAAATAAGTTATTGTCCTGCAGGTGGCGACAAAGCTGTTTTACTACAACTTTTTCAAGGATTTTAGAGACGAAGGGAAGATTTGAAATAGGTCTGTAGTTTACCAATAGGTCGGGATCTAGATTAGGCTTTTTCAGAAGAGGTTTAATGACTGCATGTTTGAAGGACTGTGGAACATAGCCACTTTCGAGTGAAGTATTTATTATATTAAGAATAGGGTCTATAATTAGGGGGAGAATGTCTTTGAGAAGTCTGCTTGGAATGGGGTCTAGGACACAAGTTGAGCTTTTAGAGGACATAATGGCTGAAGTTATCTCTGCTTGATCAACAGCTGTGAACCTTTCTAAGTTTACAGGTGGATTTATATGGGACGTTAGATTTACAGCTTGGGCTAGTTCAGGGCTAATAGCGGGGGTAATTTCATCTAATTTATCTCTGATTGTTTTTATTTTATTATTAAAAAATAGGAGGAAATCATCAGAGCTAAGTGTAGCTGGGATTGAGGGCTCTACTGCACTGTGACAGTTTGTTAGCCTAGCTACAGTGCTGAAAAGGAATTTAGTGTTACTTTTGTTGACTTCTATTAGATTTGAATAATATCTGGTTTGGGCCTTACGCAGAGCCTGCTTATAGGACAGCAGGCAACTTTTCCATGCTTTTAGGGATTCTTCTGTGTGAGAGCGACGAAATAATCCCTCTAACTTTCTAACTTTTTGTTTATGTGAACGCAGTTCTTGGTTGTACCATGGGGAGGCGCGCTTTGGCCTAATGACCTTCTGTTTTAAAGGCGCTACAACGTCAAGAGCAGACTTCAGAGAATTCATGGTCAAGTCGACACATTGATCACTTAAACTGGGACTAAAGCTGTTCTCAGCAGGATCACATGACATGATCACATGACATGTCACTGAATATTGGCTCTATTATTTCTTTGAATTTTGAGATAGATTTTTCAGATATTGTCCTTTTCATTATAACTTTATTTTGTGGGACTGGATGATCTTTAAGAATAAACTGAAAGGTAATTAGAAAATGATCTGACAATATAGGGTTTTGAGGGAGGACAATGAGGTCACTAATCTCTGTTCCATACGTTAGGACAAGATCCAGAGTGTTCTTGTGAGTGTGAGTCGGTTTATTTACATTCTGAGTGAAACCAATGCTGTCTAACAAGGCGCTGAAGGCATTACTGAGAGCGTCATCACTCATGTTCACGTGGATATTAAAGTCTCCAACTATAACTATTTTATCCCAGGCTAACACTAAGTTTGATATAAAGTCAGAAAACTCTGTTAAAAACTCTGAATAGGGACCAGGAGGTCGGTAGATAACTATGAACAAAACTCCTTTTTGGTTTTTCATATTTGGACATGTGATTGACAGCATAAGGCTTTCAAATGAGTGAAATGCATTGTTAGTTTTAGGGCTCATGAGTAGGCTTGAGTGGGAGATCACTGCCACACCACCACCTCGGCCTGTGCTCCTGGCAGTCTGAAAGTTAACATGGCTGGGTGGGGTGGACTCATTTAGTCTGACGTAGTCGTCTTGTTGAAGCCACGTTTCAGTTAGAGCTAGAAGATCTATGTTATAGTCACTAATTAATTCATTAACTAAGAGCGATTTGGAGGAAATTGCTCTAATGTTTAGCAGTCCACATTTTACGTGTTTATTCATTTGTGTATTTGTGTCATTTGTGATTGTTATTTTCCTTAAGTTATTTGGTCTGACGCCTGAAATATTTTTTCTGAGATGTGACTTTTTGGCATTATTTGTACGAGGGACACGAGGGACACACACAGTCTCTATCTGTCTTGAATCTGAACAACAATGGTAATTTGCAGATAGATTAATGCTATATTGAGGAACATTCCAGATGCAGCAACAACGTCTTCATAGTGAGAAGAAAGTGGCAGACCCCGCACCAGAAAAAATGACACCTTTAAAGTCACGTTTCAACTGGCCATTTCACTTTAGATCGCTTTGGGACGCTTCTGTAAATGACAAAGTGTGTCTCTGTGTGCAGGGCGTTTGGGTCCAGAGAGCAACTGATATCACCCAGACATAACAAGTGTTTTCAAATGTAATTCTAATTTGAATTATACTTTTTAATCAGGCCGATCTCAATAATTCACAAAAAGACGTTTAATAATGTAAGTTTATATGGCTGTGAGACGTGGCTAAAGCTAGAGTAAACAGGAAACTACTTCAGGTTTATCATCAGCTTTTTCTGACTTCATTTCACTTCTGTGCATAGCCTCTTCACCAAGTATTAACGTCTCTTTATGTAACGCATTGGGTTTGGATTAAATATGTTTTCACACTGGCTCTAGTTAGGTCGACATGATGCGAATGGCCCAGTGTGAACCCCGGTGTGAACACAACATTCGCAGTCTGGAGCACATTAACCAAATGGCCCCTCCGAAAGTGCTAAGAACATGTGGTCTCGGAGCACAGTGAATGTGGTGTAACAGCGACCGAGGGCCATCAAAAGGGCTCTGCACAGTCCGTGGTGAGAGCGTGGTGCGGCTGCAGGTGACAGAAAAGACCACCGCGCACAGCATCAGAGAACCGAGCGTGAGTTAGCCAGCTCATGCCTCTCACGTGGCTCATGATGCGGCGTTTGTGGCAAATGAGGAACGGTGCATGTGAACAGGACCGACCCAAAAGCGAAGTCAACAGAATCAAATGTAACTGTGTGAAAATAAAAGACTTAAGAGTCGTGATGCGAGTGCTGTGCGTCACTAAGGAATCGTGCTTTGCTAGCTTTGGTTTGCCAAGCATGTGGGCTCAGCATATAAGTTAGCATTAGCAGATAACAAGCAGTTTATCACAATATCAAGTCAGCATTTGAGGAGATATTATGGTTTTCTGTTTATATCTTTTTGCAGTCTTGTCTGTGCCTGTGTTCTCCAATCATTTAGCTGTGATGTTTAGCTCCCCCTTAGCTAAACCAAAGCGAGCCAGACCACTTTGGCTCTGGATGCTACTACTTTGCAGGGTCTGCGTTGGACCCCTTAAACGGGCACAGTTCACTTATAAGATAGTGGCGACACTTTCAAAAGCAAACGAGCGGAAACATGACTTCAGTGTCCATTGAGTACCAGATGCGAGTGGTTCTCCTGTCTTATACCTGTTTATGAGCTGTGAGTAATCCTGTCACAATTAATGTTACGTTACGCATGACAAGTCTCCACATGTGCGTTAAAAGCCACAGATGATTCACAGCAGTTCGTAGGATGTTCATCTTAACGGCAAAGAAAGACCAAACTACGGCAGTGTTCACAAGAAAGAGCGATGTTGACACAACCCATGACACCAGTATACTTTTTACAGAAATTACTTTTTGGACATTTTAACCAACCAAAATGTTGTATCCTCATCAAAAAGTCGTCTGGAGTTTTGTTTCATTTGTGCATGTTTCAATACTTTAGTCACATCCTTATCCATGAACCTCACTTCACCAAACTTGTTCTGATCATGTACCACAGTTACGAGATGTATCGCAATTGAATCAAATGTGAACGATTACCATTTGCAAAGGCTGAAAATATAATCTAATATTATTTCCTTTGCAAACAACAAAATACACACCTCCACTGGGTTTGAATGTACACAACCTGCTAACCCTATAGATTAGACCTCAGTCAGTCTCTCAAAAGGCAGTGCATCCAGACCTTTTAGAAATGAGAATTTTTAACTAAATCATGATTTTCAAACTTAAATCTAATCACAATAATGTGTCCACAATCGTGCATCAACTTCTGTTAATCTGCTTAATCAATATAACACAAGCAGATGTAGTTTTTAGCATGTTACAAACTGCTTTCTTCTTAAATGCTAGTCGAGATGAAGGCCTTTATAAACATTTTGTATACAACTTTCAAGATAACTTAAGGGCAGCCGCGGTGTTCTTATACACAAATCACTAGAGGAAATACCAATTAGGGATATCCAATATTTGACTTGCGTTGGCTAATAACCAATACTCTGGCCAATATTACTTTAAAATCCATGGCAAGGGTAAGACATGAAAGTTGGAATTGCAGGGGCAGTACCAGATTTTTTTCTTATAATAATGTAAAATGCTGTTTGTCCCAGTACAGATATATTGTATGTGAACAACTTGTTTTTAAGACAGTGAAAATCAGGTTCTGCACCTTTATGCTATAGTTAAGTTATTAAATTAACTAAAATGAATTCTATTTTGTAAAAATTAAACAAGCAAAATGTATTTACTCAGATGTAATATCATATTTTGATGATTGTGTACACAGCCAACTCTTTAGCTTCATTGCTCTTCTCTTTCCATAAGAAAAAAATATTGAGCCAATAATATAATATATATCAGGACATTTTTACATTACCGATATCTTAAAACCCCCAATATTACAATACTTATCATAGCACATATATATATATCTCCCATCCCTAATATCAATGCAAAGGGGTACAAGGTATGTTAAAAACCCAGAATAAAAGCACAGGCCCATTTATGATATTGCCCTGAGCTTATGTATATACTGTATGGAAAATATATGAATGGAAAAATTACAACAATAAGGACATGCAAACCTGTAAACATGCACCAAAATATACACCAGCAAAATAGATGTTCTGTATACTGCGTCCCACGCATGTAGAGGAGGTGCAGTCCGTCCCATGAGCTCCACAGTGTCCGGGCCTCAGTCTGCAGGCTCAGCGCACGGAAATGTCAATCAAACCTACTAAAAAAAACCTTGGGCATATCTCAGTAGATCTTATAAGGCGAGACTGCATTTATTTTTCTCTGTAAGAATATTTACGGTAGTTAAATGTTGATATCAATTTGAAGCAGCACAGCCGACAGGGCACAGCACGTGGAGGAAATGATCTATTTGTTCACTTAAATCTGAAGTTTGATTACTTTTACAGTAGACTGTTGGTGAGCTTTCAAACATCATATTTGAAAGTTAGCAATAACGTGGTGTGGTCCAGTGATCAGTGGTTAAGGCGGTAGCACATATGCCAGGCTCCATGTGCAGCCGTTGTGAGTCCTTCCTTCTTTCTCATCACCAGTTCATGCTAACACTGTCCTGTCTAATAAAGCCAACAGGCCCAAAATAACAATAAAAAGTTAGTAAAAATGTAGCTTTCTAAATAGATTTCCGTTTCATGATACTGCCTGGCTAGTTCTTTTGGTTGGCTAAAAAGTGTGGATGTTCATTTACCGTCCCATTCATTCTCATAGGGGAAGCAGCAGAGTCATTAAAATAAAATCATATACATCATGCAAATAAACATGTTTCTAACCTTATGTGCAATGTAACCACTGTAGTTCACCAGAGGAAAATGTGTTTATAAAAGTAGTTGTTTCTATCAAACTTCACAAATCTGCATACAGAAAATAATTTCACCAATAACTGTATTATTTATTTTCTATTTTAAATTAAATGGGCTGTACCTAATTTTTTTTATGTAATAAAGTAAAATGTGCTTTTCCCCAGCACATATACAGCTCATTGAAAATGAGACTACTGTGTTCTGTCTGCTTCTAATATAGAGCGTGTTATTCTCCACAAAGTAGGAAGTGCGTTGTTAAGGTTTGTTTCTCTGTCTGTATGGTGGGAAAAGCACTTACAAACTCATCCCAGTGAATAATTAGAATGGTCAGAATGCAGGGTTTTCACATTATTATAACAGTAAAAATCTTGTACAGCCCTTTCATTTATGTTAGCCTTTAACTTTGAGATACAAACTTATCCTGTGGTGAAGTACGTACATGGTACATAAAGTCTGAAACAGGCTGTCATTTGTTACTGTCCACTGCCAGATCTTTACACATTGATTTATATTAGCATTACTAATTCTCCATAGAAAATGAATGGATCGGTATGAGGATCCACACTTGGGTTAGGGTTAGGGTTAGAGGTAACAACAACCAGGGGAGGTTTGTGAAGGGTCCTATTGTCTACTGTAGATTGTGGCTAAGTTCTTCTTGCTCTGAGTGAACAGCAAGGTTGGTAAAACTCAACATAAGCCCATTCTCCCAACAATGTTCAAACTTAGACGCTGCTGAGTGGAATTGATGATTGACAAAAAAACCTAACAGGACCAAATTTTATTATAAAGTTGCTATGGCTCTCAAAAAGGCCAATCCTTTGCTTATTCTATTGAGTAGGTTGGTTGAATCTGCTCCTCTGTTTCCTCGTTCTCAGTTTCTGTGGCAGTTCCTTCGCTTGGTGGGCAGACTTCTTCAAGAGCTCAGAAGAAGCTACAGCAGCTGGACTTTTCCTTCTGCGCTTCAATGTACTCGTGAATCTTAAACTTTGGCTCACTTGTGTGCTGGATGGCTCGGCTCTTCAGTTCTCTATAAAACAGCAGAAAAGAGTTCTTACACACAGGTTGTGTTCACGACATTATAGAGTGTGTGAGGTTATCGTTTCAGATGGAGGGCTCGTACAAAGCTTTCTGATGCGACAGTGAAAAAAATAACTTTACAGGAATTATATAGTGAAAAATAACAGAGGATAGGCAAACGGCACAGATTTTTGCAGAATCAATAAGGCGAAGGACTAAACTAAAAGGTTTACTAAAAGGTAAAAAGCATTTTATTCTGAATTATACAAGAATATTCAGTGGAGATTTTGTCCGTATTTGAAAGACACGTGCACGTTCAGCATTAAACAGAATGTGAATTTACCTTTCATCCAATATAATGGAAAAAAATAATAATAATCTTTATATTTTAAACCTTTATTTAACCAGGTTAAAAAACTCAACTGAAATGCAGAAGTGGATTAATAATGTAATATTAATTTACATTTACAAATCATTCATGGATAGTACTAAGCTTTTCTCAAAGTCAATGAACATGGATTTAAAAGAGTTTAGAGGGACCAGCTCATTTGCAGCTTATTCCAGTCGTTAGTGGCACTGAACTGATCAACTCAGTCCAAACTCTGCGACTGCAAGAAATGGTCCTGAGATCGAAGGCTATAACTGGAATCATGAATCCAGGTTAAATTACCGGTATGACTCTTATCTCCTCCCAGAGTACTTTTTCTACAGTACCACGTATACATTCTGTGCATGTTGGACAAACATTGAAAATATTATCACTTTACCTATTGATATTCTCATTGCACTACAAACATTTGCTTTAGCGTTTGAACTGGATTAACCTGAAGCGCACATTAATAGATCATTGGTATGTGCTAAAACACACTGATAATGAATGACAAAACTTCAGACATTTTACACAGAAGAGTTTCTCCGAAGTCAATTGTGCAGGTTTTGTCGCACATTGTTTGGATTTTTCTGTATGAGGCTTCTGAATTGAAAACATTTAAAGTGTTCCTAAAAGCACAATACTCTACTAAAAAATCTTTAATCAGTATTTGCGGAATGATTTGCATATATATATGCATAAGTATACATATATATACACCAGTTTACCCAGGTAGGCCCCATATTGAACTAAATTGAGATAAAGAATGTGGATCTGTTAAATATTTCTTCACATCACATAAACTCGATCATCTAAAAAACATTGCCAAAATTAAAAACATAATGTCCCAACCGGACTTGGAGCGACTTATCCACGTATTTGTCACCAGTAGATTAGACTACTGTAACTGCTGCTCACTGGTCTCTCCAAACGAGCTGTAAAACAGCTGCAGTTCATCCAGAACGCTGCTGCTCGAGTCCTGACTAGAACCAGGAAGTATGATCACATTAGTCCTGTTCTCAGGTCTCTGCACTGGCTCCTGTGGCTCAGAGAAGAGACTTTAAAACAGCTCTACTTGTCTCTCCATGGCCTAACACCAAAATACATCTCAGACATGTAAGTGCCATATGAACCATCTTGCACTCCTGCCTCCTGCTGGTGCCAGAGTCAAGACCAGACATGGAGAATCTGCGTTCCAGGTCTATGGGGCAAAGGTCTGGAATAGCCTCCCCAAAGTCGTGAGAAAGGCCCCGCCCCGGCTGTGTTTAAATCCAAAAAACTGTTTTGTTTAGCCGCGCCTATGACTGACATACTATTACCTGGTTTTTAATTTTTAATTTAGTTTTGCTGTCAGACTTTATAACAAACACTGTTAGTCCTGAACATGTGCAATACTGACCTAACCATGTGCAATTCCGTCATATGTGCAATTACTGTCGTGATTCATGTGCAATTACTGTCGTGATTCATGTGCAATCCATGTGCCGTCGTGTCACATATTCATGTGCAATTACTGTCGCGATCACATGCAATGGTATTTATGTATTTATTTATTTTTATCTTTATTTTTTTTCCCCTCCATCCCTTGTTGGGAAATGGGAGGTTTTGTTTATAGGAGATCTTCTACTGAGAGTGTTTTTCAGACTTCCTATAAGTGATCTGTTCTTTTCTTCTGTATCTACCTCTGTATCTTCCTGCGTTGCAACAATGTAATTTCCCCATGTGGGACAATAAAGGAATATCTTATCTTATCTTAATATTTTAAAATACTACATTATTTTTATTCTTTACTTTACTCTAATGTACATTGTTTTACATTTTTATAAACTGCATTGTGTTTTTACTTTATTACTTGTTTTAAATTGTGTTTTAAGCTCTGTAAAGCACTTTGAATTGCAGTTTGTATGAATTGTGCTTTATAAATACATTTGATTTGATGTTTTTAGGTCTGTTTTTTAAAATGTTGTTATTGTATTTGAGCACATGTAAGAAGGGAGTTTTAAATTTAATCTTTGACTTTCTACCCAATATGGGGAATGATTTATGTAAATGACAAACCATTTGGGAATTTTAAGCTTCCACGATCATATGGAAGGTATAAGCCAAACAAAGTGTTACCCCGACAGCGCTTATGTGTAATATTTCCAAAAGCATGATAAAAATACAGGACTTTTATCTTAAGAAGTACTCACTTGGCCACTGCAATAAAAGCCAGTTCCACGTTGACTCCTGTTTTCGCACTTGTCTCCATGAAAGGTACGGAATATTCCTTTACACAAACACATTTTGAATAAGGATTTTGTTATGATGGTGATTTTTTTATGCACAAGACTCACTCTGGCCAGTCGCTCTCCCTCTTCTCTCCTGATGGCCCGCTCACTGTTCATGTCCGCCTGACCACAACAAGCAAAACATAAAACAGTTGAGAAAAACTGAAGGTACGTTACAAAAATGAAACACACAAACATTTGAATTGACAGCGCCCTCTACTGTTGTACTGTTGAATTAGAGTACACTTCAATCATTGGATGAAAGAAGGGAACAGCGCTGCATTTTGTTTGTGTATAAGGCTCTAGTTGGCATTAGCCTAATTATTCATCACGTTTATTGCACATCAGATCAAGTATTCACCGCTTGAGGTCTCAGGACATTTTTATTTTACAATCGTATCAACGTATCAACACAGAGACGGGAAAAAAGAAACAACTTTGCTGCTATGGAACAAATCACAGAGACAGGGACTACCCACAGTACCGATTGCACTTGTTTTATATCATTTTTAACTCATATAATAGGTGTAAATGTGTTTTTATATATTGGTTAATTTGATTGAATGTTTTATTTGTGTTTTAGTATCATGTGTTTGTCTGTTGTTTATTCCGTGTTGTGTTTTAACAGGGACCCATGGAAAAGAGAACTTTTCTCATTGGGTTTTCCTGTATAAATACATAAAATAGCCTAGTAAAGTAGCCTAACTGAAAACTGAAACTAAAAGAGAAAAAGAAAACCTCAGAACAAAACCAAGACTTGGGATTTGATGTCGATGTTGAGGGCCTCTGAAATGTATTTAGTATGAACAATTAACCACATATAATATATATAATTATTGACAGTGAAACTTTTTTTCAGCTCAGAGTTCTTTGCTAAGGTTAAGCTCTATCTACAAAAGTAGTACACGTGTAGTACACATGCTGGTGACGTCACGCTGGGACTACTGTGACTCACTGTACTACGGTCTTGATTCCCCTTCAATGAATAGATTGCAAAGTCCAAAAATGCTGCAGCACGGTTGCTGACAGGAACCAAACACTTTGAACACTCACTCAAATCACTTCATTGGCTGCCTATTCTATTTCAGAATAAAATTCAAAATGTTATTACTTGTATTCAAACCTTTAAAGGGCCACGCCCCAGAGTACATGTCAGAGATGTGCCGTTCATACTCCTTAGAACCTTCAGGTTGTGTAACCTTCCTTTGAAAATTACTTCTACCAGCTATATTCAAAGTTAAAAATTACAACTTATACGTTGATACGTTGTAATTTAAAACGTTGAATTTTAACACAAGTTGAGTTTTGTATTTATGTATATTTATTAGGGCTGGGCAAGTTAACGCATTATTATCGCGTTAACTCATCACTTATTTTCCGCGATAAATTATTTTAACGTGCGTTAACGCAGGTCGGATTCCCCTGGTCCACACCAGTTCTAAAGACAAACGCACCGGACGCACGTTCTCGACGCGCCGGACTCATGTAGAATACACTCAGCAGCAGACGTGCGTCCGAGTCGTCCTGCACATGCTCAGTGGAGGAGTTGTGCTGTGCTGCTTTTCTCGTGGTGTAAATGGAGTTTAATGTTGGACCATGGCTTTGGTTTATTAACTTTACAAAGTCAGCTGCTAGGCGCCAGCCGAGCCAACGAGGCTCACCGGGGGCCCGTGTGAGCAAGTCCCGATGGGGGCCCGTGTGAGCAAGTCCCGATGGGGGCCCGCGTGAGCAGGTCCCGACGGGCGCCGTAGCTGGGGAGATCCGCGAGAAGGGCCGGGCGCGCATCTTTATCAGATGAAAACGTGAATAATCTGGTGCCTTAGCAACTGGCTTAGTGCAGAGGAGTAAAAAAACATCTACAAACTTTTCTGGTTCTTTTCAATGCCCTGGCAGTGGAAATAAGCTTTAGTTTTGTGTTTGATAACATTGTTTAAGTTAAAATGTACACAATGTATTTATTTATATTGAACTGGTTAAGTGTTTGTTTGCACAACTAATGTTATGGCGCTTTAGTGTCAAGTTCTATGAATGTACAAACTGTACTGAAGTGTTTCTGGTTTAGGGACATTTGGTACTGGACTGGTTCTGCTGCTCCTAAAATGTGTTTTTAGTGTCTAATGTTTCATGAGATTACAATGTTTCTGACGTTACCTCTGAAGTCTGTTCATCTTTAATGATTGTGGCAAGTGAATACTTAATATTTTATTTAACTGCTACTGAATAAAAATGCTGATGCACTTTACACTTCTTTTGAATTCATTTTGAATTTTGCATGTAAAAATGCGATTAATCATGATTAATCAGGGAAATAATGCGATTAATCGCGATTAACAATTTTAATCGTTGCCCAGCCCTAATATTTATGTTACTACTGTTTTATTTGTATGTACAGCACTTTGGACAGAGGGGTCTATGTTTTAAATATGCTCTATAAATAAAGCTTGACCTTGACCTTTGGACTAACGCAATCTGGGAATCAAAAATAGATGTGTGGATTGTCAAAAATGTCAGCGACTATTTGTTTTGTACAGTTTGTTTTTACTTAGTTTTTATGTTTTGTATTGCTTTGATTTTTTTTTGTGAAGCACTTCTCTATAAATAAAGGTTGATTGATTGATTCAAAAGGTTCTGAACTTTAAAATGAGTTATGTCTATTAAGTGATGCTGAATAGACTAATAAAATGCGTTTGATGCTGATTGGGGCCAGTTTCATCCAAAAATCTAAAACACAAGTGTACATTAGCGATATTTTACCAGATTTAATCCTCAACACAATAATTGTTCGTGCTCTGATAATAACTGCAACAAATTTGCATTTAGAAGTAATGGAAATAATAAAGGTACACTATTTTCTTGTAGAGCGTCCAACGCCTGCTTGTCTTCATGGAGTTCCGCAGTGTGGCATTAAACTGACATTAAACTTATCTGTCTTCTATCTGGAAACTTGCAGAAAATGTTCATAACATTGTAGAGAATCTTATCTGGTTATTCATACATTCATTCGTTCATTCATTCATTTTCTACCATTTGTTCACATTAGGGGTCGCGGGTGACTGGAGCTTATCCCAGTGACTTTGGGCCTTAGGCGGGGTACTACACACGCATGTGTTTGGATGGTGAGAGGAGCCGGAGAACCGCAGAGAACCCACGGTAACACGGAGAGGACATGCAGACTCCACCCAAAGAGATCATGTGATGTTGGTCTGGCACGGGAATCAAACCCATGATCTCCTTATTAGGAGGCAGAGCTCTAACTGCTCTGCCACCGTGCACCCCATGTCTGTTAATAGTTCTAGAATACATGTAGGGTAGATTGTGTGAGCTGTGTAAAAGTTGAGTCCTGCTATTTTAGTGTTGACTTCCAGCTTCCCACTCTCTCTCACCTTGTTACCTAGCAACATGATGACGACGTCAGTCTGTGCATACTCATGAATCTCTGTGAGCCAGGCCTGAAACACAGAAGCAGACAGTCAAGTCAGCACAATTGCAAAAACTATTTACAAGAAAAGTTTTTTTATTATTTTTCACCCCAAGACTCTGAGCAATAAAAATTGTCCAAAACTTGTAGAAAGACATTTTCAATCAAATTTGTTTTTGTTGTTTTTTCGTAGTTTCCTCGAAGGGTGACAGTGAAAGGCAGATTCAACAATGTTCATAGGAAATTGGCAAATGTCCCAACATCCCCTGCCCTTAGACCCTCCTTCCTGGCAAGGAAAAACACATTTTACCATTTTCAAATTTTGTCCGAATGCAATCTCCATTATATATGTCCGTCTAGTACTGAATTGTCGGTTGAGTTTGTGTTTTTTCCCTGCAGCCGGAAGAATGTTCCAGAACGACAGGACAGTCCCAAAACCATGGTAATGGTGGGCCACCTGGCAACCACAATTTCTTCATCGGTCAGCATTTCCTCAGGAATAGTGAGCACATTGACATGGTGTTATAAAAACATTTGAGAAATTTAGCCAACAACTTTCCCTTAAGTGATTGCATGGTTTATTTATAGGTATATATACCTATATATTATAGGTTTGGCGCTTGACCCCAGCAGAGAACGATGAGCAGGTGCATATGATAGGAATCTTCCAGACTGCTGAATGGCGTGGATGTTAAAACAAGAGGTGCTGAGCCTATCATTGCAGAGCAGGGGGTTTAATGGGTTTACTTTTACTCATTTCTCAGAATAGTTTACTCTTAATCCAGAATTTGTTGGCCCACCACTTTGTACATGGGTACTTGACGTGACGTAAATGTTTGCCTTTACTTTCAATAATTTCAATAATTTGAATGTCTATATGTTTTAGGCCAGACCTTTAACACTTTGAAATGGAAACATTGAAACTGTATATAGATAGATAGATTTTTTGATAGTTACATGTATTTGTATGTGCAATAAAGAGATTGTAAATGGCCATTATAATACTGGTTACCCTGTCATAATAGACTAGGCTTATTATGAACCCTACGTCCATGGCCCTATGACACCTGTGCACCAGCCCCTGCAATATCATGAGATCAAGACGAGATCAAGGCAGCGGCGGTGCAGCCGGTGAGAGTCCAAAAACCCTAGGGTTAGGGTTAAGGTTAAGGTTAGGGTTAGCCATGAGGCTATAACGGGTTCCTGAAACTGCGCGGCCATTTGACCGCGCCGCGGCTCTCCAGCCACGGCCTAAAAAAAACGTGAGATCTGTCCTGTCCCCATGTCGCTGTGTGATCTGAGGCCTCTCTGTTCTCGGGCTCAAGCAGCGTTCAGGTTGATTCCCGGCCGTTTCTCAGCCGTCTGCTCTCGCCAACGATACAGCCGCAGATTTTGACTGTTTAAGTGTAGTTGGAGATGTAATCGCTAACTTAGATTCGGGAGCAGGACCACGCCTCAACCTCTTACTTCCCCAGCAACCACACCTCCACTCTTTAACCACGCCTCTTATTACCCAGAAGGCCTTTATATGCAGAGGCCAATCCCAGCATCTCTTGTTGTCTCTGCTCTCTCGACAGAGAGACACTCAGTACAGCGCGTTCATTCAAACCAACCGTGAGCCATTTCCTCAGATTCTGATCCGTTCCCAATCTGAGCAATTCAGTCTGAAACATTCAGTCGGTCAGTTCCCCAGGACTCACCCAGCGTGATTCCACAGCCTCCAAACACCATCAGCTCCTCCGCACCTGCGTCTCTCACGGACCCCACCTCCGGGACACTCCATGTCACCTCCGGGCGTTCACACAGAACACTGACCTCCACTCCACAGCAACGGCCTGGACCCACGCGCGCTCCTTCTCTCTCTCTGCCCCTCATTTTAACCGGGCGCTATCCGAGCTTCCGGAGCGGGGCACGGCTCCCGCGCCGGCCGGCGCGCTCCGTGTGCCGTTCCGTGTGCTGCGCCCAGGCGCGCGTCTCCACTCAGGTGGACATCAGAGACCGTACCGCGGCGGGCGCACCGGGCCGAAGCCGGTGGACATTTCTTTCAGACGCTACGTCAATAAATATTCATGTTTTCGTCAGCCTCACTTCCTGGTTCCACGTCTGTCCGGAGGCGCGCAGCCGATGACGTCACCATTGCTCCACGGGCCGCAGCTCGACCTTTCAGCTCCCCCTGGTGGCGGGAGCCAGGTTGTACAACTCAATTTAAAGCAAGATTAAACAACGTTCATAGGGACTCCCAGCTTGTCTTAACAATGTCGAGTTCAAACTCTCCCTCTTTTCTCAGACTTTCTCATCAATTCTCATCACCTTTGCTGCAGCACTCGACTCCCTCAACATGCTTTCCTCTATCCCTCCTCTGTACCTACATTCTACTGCATGTACCATCAACGTACCATCTTCTACGTGCTGGCTCTTTACCATCCACTATCATTCCGGCTTAAGCTAATCTTTCTTTCGGCCTCTGTTCATGCTGTTCATCGTTCCTACTCTTCTCACGTGAACTCTCAAGCTTCCTTTTCTTTTCTCATGCAACCTTCACACCTCGTAGGCTCACAATTCATACTTCCACTAAATTACTTTCATGTCACATTCAGCTGTCTGGCTTCGCCGCCACATGTTAGCCACAGGTATCTTCAAAGATTCTGTTTCTAGCATTGCAGCAGGTTCTCATCTTCTCATTCGCATATTACCTTAAGTAAATTTTTTCCCCAGCTCTTGCTTTTCATGCTACCTCAAAACCATGTTTGCCTTGCAGCTCAACGCACAGCTCAACGCACAGCTCAACGCAATTCGCA
This sequence comes from Eucyclogobius newberryi, assembly GCF_026437365.1. Classification (NCBI taxonomy): domain Eukaryota; kingdom Metazoa; phylum Chordata; class Actinopteri; order Gobiiformes; family Gobiidae; genus Eucyclogobius; species Eucyclogobius newberryi. The sequence goes on from NW_027315835.1 coordinate 25,142,599, forward strand.
TCTCTCAGCTCAACGCACAGCTCACAGCTCAATAGCTCAACTCACAGCTCAATAGCTCAACTCACAGCTCAATAGCTCAACTCACAGCTCAATAGCTCAACTCACAGCTCAATAGCTCAACTCACAGCTCAATAGCTCAACTCACAGCTCAATAGCTCAACTTACAGCTACAGCTCACTGCTCACAGTTACAGCTCTGAGCTACTACTCTCAGCTACAGCCCTCAGCCAACCCACATGTCACAACTTGCAGCTCAGTTACAACTACAACTACAGCTCACTCAGAACCCGCCGGCAGCATGCTCGCCCCAGAGCATCAAGCATTCACGCTCGCCCCAGAGCAGCCTCGCTCGCCCCAGAGCATCCACGCTCGCCCCAGAGCATCCACGCTCGCCCCAGAGCAGCCTCGCTCGCCCCAGAGCATCCTCGCTCGCCCCAAAGCATCTGCGCTCGCCCCAGAGCATCCGCGCTCGCCCCAGAGCATCCACGCTCGCCCCAGAGCACCCAGAGCATCCAGAGCATCCTCGCTCGCCCCAGAGCATCCAGAGCATCCTCGCTCGCCCCAGAGCATCCAGAGCACATCCTCGCTCGCCCCAGAGCATCCAGAGCACATCCACGCTCGCCCCAGAGCATCCACGCTCACCCCAGAGCAGCCATTCATCCCTCCCTTCATCACTCATCCCGCTCTATTCCCCCCCCCCCCCCCCCCCCTCCCCTTCCCCATTCATCCAAACCATTCGACCCCTTCCCCATTCATCCCACATCCCACTCAAGCTTTTCCGCATCCTCAGAGCCCCGCCCGCAGCCACACGCTCGCTAAGAGCCCCGCCGGCAACATGTTCACTCCAAGCACGAATCTCATCAGCAGCAGCGCCCACGCGCTCGCCCCGACCCACGGCAGCGTCCTCATGCTCGCCACAATCCATGTATTCATTTCCCAGAGCCTCTCTGAGCCACCGGGCACAGGGACGTCTACCACAGAGCCACCGGGATACGCCCCTCTGATTCTCAACAGTCTCTCCTTCGACCCTCTGCTCGCACAGAGTCCGTTCTCCACTCGATCTTTCGACTCTTCATTCATCCCTCCCTTAATCACTCATCCCGCTCTATTCCCCCCCACCCCCCCCACCCTCCCCTTCCCCATTCATCCAAACCATTCGACCCCTTCCCCATTCATCCCACATCCCACTCAAGCTTTTCTGCGTCCTCACCAGGGTCTCATCGGGCACCGGGAAGCAGTCTCTCTCCGGAACAGTCACCGGGCACCGGGATGCTCATCCATCTCACATTCCCTCCTTCTTTGCAGAAGAAACATCTCTCAACGTGCACCTTATCCACCGCGCATCGGTTGGTGCATTGAAGACCGGCCCCTTCCAACCCATTCCAGCTGCCGTGCGCACTGGACGGTCCTCAGGCGCTTAGTCTCCTCTACCAGGCATTCACATAATGCCAGAATTATATACCCCACTATCGTTCTGGACATTTTGGGGGTTTGATCAGTCGGAAGGCTTATTCAACACCTCTCCAGTAGATCAATAAGGGATATCTTACTATGCGCAACTCATAATACTCAGTCTATTCCCCTCTATCAATCTGTCTCCTGCATTGCTCATACTCAAGTCACCGTAATTGCCCAACTCCTACTCTCGATTCACCGTCCCAAATCCGACGCTCTACGATCGCTTCAATTCCTACTCCTCAATACTACTACCCTCATATCTTTCATTCCTCTCATTCTCAATCTCATTCATCTCAATTAAGTTCCCTCATTCATCGCTCATATTGACTTCTTTGCTACCTGCAGCTCGTCAACTCCTAAATCCATGCAAACATTTCGCTCTCCACTCCGGAGAAAGGAGACTCCACCATAAATCCAGTTCTATCGACTGCTCGTCCAATCCTATCACTCTTGCATCTTATTCTCCATCTGCTTCCGTCGACGACCACAAACGCTAAAACATTATTCAAATGTACCAGAATTAACCCTCGTCTCAGTAACGGATGGACTGCTTTCGATTTCATCCAGCTACTCTTCAAGAGTGCTTGGCTATCCAGCTCCTCTTCCCCCGTGCCACTCGTAACATTATTTTCAGCCAGGCTTACGTCAAGATCCAGATAGACTTCCTTCATTTAAATCATTTTGGGGGTTCTGAATCGGCTGGGCTGATTACCCGAGACAGAGCCCCCATCCTGAGTCTCTACCCAGCCATCTCATCGATCTCTCATCGATCTCTCGTCGATCTCTCGTCAATCTATCAATCTCTCTCATCTCATCAATCTCTCTCATCTCATTGAGCTCTCTCATCGAGCTCTCTCATCGAGCTCTCTCATCGAGCTCGCTCATCGACCTCGCTCATCGACCTCGCTCATCGACCTCGCTCATCGACCTCTCTCATCGACCTCTCTCATCGATCTCATCGACCCATCATGACTTATCAATAAGCATTCTTTCGTATTTCATTGTTGTAGCGTGGTCCTTGCTAGTGAAACAAGTCTTACGTTGTCATGGAACTATAAAACATCCATGCATTTGGTGCGGAGGGGAGGAAGGGGGCGTATGAATACGTCACACCCGCCATGTAAAGTCCTGTTCTGCTACAGTCAGTTTAATCTGCACAGTTTAAGGTAAAACCTGCCAACCTTTCCTGTTGTTTAGTCTGTTGTGTCTGTTCTATGTTGTGTTGGAGTGAGGAGTTTGGCTTGTTTGATGCTAAAGATTTGAACTGGGTATTGCTGGATTTAGCTGGTTTTACTGTGTGATTGTAGCTGGTTGTTTTGGTGTGGTTTTGATACGTTGTTAGTTTAGTTTTTGTGGTGTTGGAATGATTTATTCATGGCATCTTGGCTATTGTAGACCTATAGTATTTGTTGTCTGGATTCGTAGAATGGATTAGTTGGCGGCGTATTAGAAAATACCTACATAAAACACCCCCTTCCTCCTTTTTAGGGCCTTATAAACCTAGCTGCTTAAAGCCTGTACACACTCCACAAGAGCCACACATCAAACCAAACGTTTATATGGGGGGGGGGGAAACGGTACGGTCAGACAAGTTCAGAGGTCAAAACACCATCCCAAAATGGACCAAGATGGAGAAGACACTACTGCTGTGCTAAAATGATTTGATAACACAAAATATATCTGTGACAGACCTCTTTTTTCTTTTTTGCTGAGGTGATAGCGTTGAACTATTTCATAGGCCAAACATTATCCCTCCAGTTTCAAGATGGAGAAGATGGCCTTGTTTACAATAAAATGCTACTCTTTTATTTTTAACTCTGTCCAAAGAATCCTGTATTATGTGTATTTGAGCTTTTGCAGGCTTTGTGTGTACAAAGCTATTTTTATGTGCAATTCTCAAATGTGATGTTTTTTTTGCAGTACATCATCCGTTTTGTGCATCCTGTTTGAGAGACGGCGTGAAGACGATCAGAGCACATGGGCTTCAGTAAGCGGCAGATCCAATTCAACAGTCGGCGGGAGCTAACGGTAACTCGCTTGTTACGGCACCGAAATTACGCATTAAAGATGGCACTGTATTAAGTAAAACCACCTGAAAAGTTTTTATTCAAGGCAAAAGATTGGACCAAGTAAATAAAACACTTTGACAGTTTCTAGATTGCGTCAGGTCTTGATACACAAGGGGTGCACGGTGGCAAAGGCAGTTAGCCCGTCTGGGTCGTATTAGGTAACATATGGCTGCTGACCTAAAAGAGCCATTTTCAGGCCGCCCAGGCAATCGGTGCATTGTTGACTTGTTGGTGCACATGAACATGGGATATTTTACACAAATTAATCTACTTTGGCCCTGCGACGAGTTGGCCACTGTCCAGTGTGTACCCCGCCTAAGCCCAAAGTCACTGGGATAGGCTCCAGTCACCCACGACCCCGAAAGGGAACAAACGGTAGAAAATGAATGAATGAATAATCTACTTTAGCATTTTTACCTGCAAGACTTTCCCCTCATTCTCCATTTGAAGCAACTGAGTTCCTTCTCGACCGGAAGTGGGATTGCAACATTCAGAGAAGAAATTAATAAGCTGCTGAGTGGAGCATTTGTTGTGAAGATCATGAGTGCCCCCTTCAGGATCGACTTTGTGCAACATGATTTACTGAGTGGATGGAAGGCTAAGTCACTGTCAGGTGTCACAAAACAGCAGGCAAGAACCCAATAGCACGACACAGGAAACAGTTAAGATGTAGAAATAGGGTTTTAATTACCAGCAGAGGTCAAACAAGGTAGTAACTCACGTAGCAAACAAATGTAGCAGGCAAAAGAGAAGGCCCAAAGTCCAAAAGGGCAGGTCAATACATGAACAGGCAGGATCGGAATCAGAATAACAGGTTGCTGGATAGCAAGGGAAACACACTACAATCTGGCAAAGAACTGAGGGTAATGGACCGGTATATACTGAGGTGGGGCAGGCCAGGAGAATGTAATCAGCAATTAATGCAGAGCAGGAGAGGTGGCAGAGTCTGCTCTCTGATTGGCTGGCTGATGCTGAACTCTCCAAGCTTTCTGATTGGTAGTTGTGGCACTGAAGGGGATTGACCAATGAAAAAAACTAAAGCCTGGCTGAAGTTGTGACAGTCACTCTATCTTATCAGATGAGCAGAAGCATCCTTTTATTCTCTCTAAAGGGCAGCACGTTTCTAAGCTCATTCTGCAATATTTACACCAGCAGCTAGGACATGCAGGAAGAAAACATATGTTCTAAACTCTAAGGCAGAAGTACTGGATTACTAATGCTAACTCAGCATGCTAAAAGATTATTAACTACAAAGGTGGCCGATATGCTTGAGGATCATAGAAATTCATTGGGTTTTTAATCCACCCACTGCGTCCCACCATGGAAGTGTATGGGAGCGTCTCAACGAGATTATTCGGGAGGTCCTCTTCTCTGTCCTACAACAGCAGACACTAGATGATGAAAATCGGAGCATCAACCTGTGTGAAGTGGAAGCAATTGTCAATGACACAGGGTTGTGTCATCACAGGGGTGTTGGAAAATGTGGAAAGACTTGGAGGCTCTTACACAAAATCACATTCTGCTGCTCAAAGGGAAGCCCATTTCAGGAAAGTGACAAATGCATCAAAAAACGCTGGCGTACCTTTCAGATCTGTTCTGGAAAAGATTGATGCTGATGGAAATTTCAATCGGGGACGTTGTTGCAGTGTTGCACACAACTCCTCCAGATATTGGTAGGTCATAAGTACTTCCCCAGATAAGAATGGACTAGTGCGCTAGTGAGCTAAAGACACAAGAAAGTTGGAAAGGCCCATCCCTCCTTCCTTTAGGTTACTGGAAGTCACACAGTTTTTACCACTTTAATAGACCCGGATGGGTGATCCCCCACTTTTCTACTGTTCTTCTCTATATTTTGTGCCATCCATCTATTTCACCTTAGCCATATGGTTTATTTTATCTTGGAGCATCTACTTCAGCTGCATATTTAAATAAGAATCTCTCCAGAGTTGGGCCATATCCTACAATCTGGATACTGAAGCGTGTTAGGCCTGGGTTGCAACGACAAACAGTAAGGATTGAGCCACAGAGAAGACAAGGAGTGAAGCCCATGCTCTTCCTCCTGTGTGACCATGACACCAACTGCTAAACCCCAATTTAAGAGTAAGCTTACATGCAACTCTCCTTAGTGACTTAGTGACTCCGTTTTTGTTTGTTTGCTAATGTACTGCAAAGATAAATTATAATTTGAGAGTAGAGCTAAGCTGACATGCAACTCTTAGTGACTAACCATTTTTGCAGGGTTTGGTGTTTGCTAATTTACGGCTAATCTAAAATATAATTTGAGAATACAGCTAAGATCTCCTTATGACTCACCATTTTTGCAGTTTTTTTGTTTGTTCGATAATGAACTGCTAAGCTAAAATATTATTTGAAAATACAGCTAAACTAAATGCAACTCCCATTAGTGCCTAACCTATATTTTTTGCAAGGTTTGGTGTTTGCTAATGTACAGCTTATGTTAAAATATCATTTGAGAGTTCAGCTAAGCTGCATGCAACTCTCCTTAGTGACTGACCATTTTTGCAGGTTTTGTGTGTTTGCTAATGATCTGCTGAGCTAAAACATAATTTGAGATTACAGCTGAGTTTATATGTTGCATAAAAACTCAGCTGTAATCTCAAATTATAACTTTATAAAATTATTGTAACTAACAATTTTTTCCAGTTTTGTGTGTTTGCTAAACTAAAATATAATTTTATAGTAAGTAAAATGTAACCCTTATTAGTAGGGATGTCCCAATCCGATCACGAACGGAAATAGGGCGCAATCACATGGTTTCAGACTCGATCGAAATTGGATGTTGCATCGGATATAAATTTTACTTATTAGTTTGATCAGTACTTTACATTTCAAGCTTATTATTAGACCCTCACCTCGGTATAATTCATGAATGGATCACGACATTTTATTGCCGTAAAGCCCACACTTTATTGCAGTACACTCAAGTCTTGTTTTACGCCGTGCGACCCTGCATGCCCAGGGAATTTCGCGGATCCCACATAGCAGAGCGCATCAAACAGATTAAGGAAAAAATGCTCAACAACTGGAGTAACAGCAGCAGGTCGATGTAATTTTGCGCGACAACGCTGCTAATTTGAAGAAAGCTGTGGGTGAAACGGGGGTGCGGAGTGTGTCGCGCATTCTTGCCAACTTTGCGTACACGCGGCGTGACCGACACCCTGGCTACCTCGAGGAAGAACTCTCACCCCTGAACCTGATCGGGACATCCCTACTATGTGACTATTTGAATGTGTATTATGTTTTGACTGACAGATCTATTGGATTTTCAGGTTTGTATTTCTCTTTGCATGAGCTCTGATACACCACTCACTCTTCACCCCTGCACTCTTTACACCTGCATACGCACTGGGCGGTGGGTTTAATCCAGCCACAAAGGGGCGCTGCGTGTCCCCTTTGTGCCAGTCCCTAGCCTGGACAAAATGGAGAGGGTTGCTTTGACGTAAAACCTGCCTCTGCCTTTTGGTGTATGTGGGAACTAATTATTCATGTAATCATATCAATCATATGTTAAATGATGTACAATACCGTCTACCCTTGATTTTACAATCAAACTAGCACTTTTCCTTTTTTTTGTTTTTGTTGTTTAATCTTATAAAAAAAATCATAAAAGTACAAAAACAGAACCTGGCTGGACCAGAGAGAACTTAATTAATGAATGAATTAGAAATAAAGGAGTGCAGCATCCAATAAAAGGCTGCTATTTATCAACGCATGTCGCCAGTTTGCCTTTAGCAGCTAGTGGCCCGGAAATGATGTAGGTTTGTGTATCAATCAGAGTGAGAGTTGCTAGAGTGGCGCAGAGGCCAGTGTGAACTTAAGCTAAATATTTGAAAACTGGCTTTAATCAAACAGAAGGATTTTGAGTTGGAAAATGTATGAATGACCTGACAAAAGATGTTATTTTATAGATGCGCGAGGAGTGAGTCAGCTGTCATTGCATTCATCCAAAGGATAGGTTCACCCACGGATGTATTAAGATATTGGGTTCACCTTAAAGTCAAGCTCATGGTCTGGCCTAATGCGATTGTGTCGCTTCTTTACTTTTACAATACATCAAAACGTTTGACTATTGATGCAATTTTGTTTTTATACATTTCAAGACAAAGCTTCTAAATTGGCCCTCAGATCCATGGTGGCCATTAGTTCTGTTAATAAAACCATGGATCCAGGGCCGGCCCCAGCACGTATATAAAAAATGTTGTTAGATTTATTTTTGTCAATTCCAAAATAGTGTTTGGATACATAGATGGGGGAGCAAAACACTCCGCCAAGCAAAACATTTTTTAAATTTATTTATTTTTAAATCCAGAGGGGGGCACCCGCCTATACAGCCTAGTGGAAGGGCCGGCCCTGCATGGATCCATCGTTTTAAGCCTGTTCATGGCACTTCAGCTCGTTCACCTACAGGCGCTGATTGGTTTGGATGGATACTTTTCTGACCAATCAGCGCAAGAGCTGGGCTAGAGTGGCGTGTGCTAAAGTGTGGCCAAAGCTATTTCAAACAGAGGAAAAGTTAATGACCCGAAAATAGGTAAAAATTGCCGCTATATCCGACATTTCTGAAAGCTGTCGGTGCCCGTTGAGCCAAACATAAGCAGTTTTTAGTTACATTGCGCTCTATTGAAAAACGCTTTATGGGTCGCAGAGGAATTTTTTTTCTGTAGTACCAATGGACACTGGGATAGGACAGTCCCAAATGGTTTGCCTCCTGCTAACTACAGTTTTTCCAACATTCATCCCCTCCCTGTGAATAATGAGCATTTTGACATGATGTTATAAATAAGCGGGTCACATTCTTCAAACATACCCTGGCAGGATTAGTGATGTTTTGGCAATATGAACGAAAGCTTTTCTTTCACTCATGGTCAGTGGTTGGGTGAAGCCATTTATGATCAAACAGATGTGTTTTCTTTTTTTAAATCATAATGACAACAGAAACTACCCAAATGACCCTGATCAAAAGTTTATACACCCCAGTTCTTAATACCATGTATTGCCTGCTTTAACATCAATGACAGCTTGAAGTCTTTTGTGGTAGTTGTAGCTGAGGTTCTTTATTTTCTCAGATGGTAAAGCTGCCCATTCTTCTTGGCAGAAAGCCTCCAGTTCCTTGCATGAACTGCACGTTTGAGATCTCCCCAGGGAGACTGAGGCCATTTCAGAACCTTCACTTGTCTCTGCTGTAGCCAATGACAGGTTGACTTGGCCTTGTGTTTTGAATCATTGTCATTTTGGAACATCTAAGTTTGTCCCTTGCGCAGTGTCCGGGCTGACGAGGGAAAATTTTCCTCCAGTATTTTCTGACAACCCTGCATTCACTGAAATATGGAATATTAATTTTCACAAGAGGGGTATAGTTTTTCTCTAAAACTATTGCCAAGTCTTTAAGGAGAACCACACCTACAGGGTTCATAGAGTCATGGAAAAGTTGTGGAAAATGAGAATCCAATTTCAAGGCCCCTAGAAAAATGTTGTATTGGTTTTGGAAAAGTTTTGAAAATTTAGAAAATATTTTGGTTTCTAATTAAATGTCTACATTAAAAGATCGGAGCATATATATATAAATCGTATTTATTTATTTTTGATTTTTTGAAATATAAACATATTCAAAACAAAGAACAAGAGCAGAGAGCAGGAGCTACAAGAATATGATAATAATTAAAGCCGAGCGTGGCGATAAAGGCCCTCGCCCCCCTTGCGACCGCGGGGTACGAGCCACCGCGAAGAGCACACCTCTAATCCCCCCCGCCTACACAACCCCTCCCACACAATAGTACCAACTTCACACTACTTCATCCAACATTTTTATGACCACACGGTTTGAGATAAAATTACTGTATGTCCCCTGTGACTTTTATGTTCAGTGTCATGTTGAGAATTAGTGTTAACTGTTCATGACAAAGTGGCGGCGCAGGAACCAATCAGAGATTACGCTCCAGTGATGTACCTACGCATTTCATTACCTGGAAGGACCGAAACAAACCCCGCAACAATAAAAAAATCATCCGTACGCAGCTCCTCGAGCACATTATGATATTCACTCAGCTCTGTTCACCTCTGAAGTATCTGCGGGACCCAGTTGAGTGGAGTTTGTAAAGTAAATACACCAAAGCCTCTCTCAACCTGGTTTGCCATCTGACCAAGAGAAAAGCAATAGATCCATGGCAACACCGGGTAACACAACCACTCCTCCTCCTCTTCTTTGGTGTTTTATGGCGGTTTGTAAGAGTTACATTACTGCCACCTGCTGTAGTTCTACGTCTCAGACTTTAGCCTTTATTCTATTAATAATAGTGTAGTCCGTTTACTCACTCTAATGTTGTCAAAGGAAGATTTGCTGGTGATGTCATAGAGCAAAAGCAGGGCTGTGCAGACAAAAACAAAACAACAAAGTTTGTATATGACGTTATTATAAACTCAACATATAAGGACCTCACCATGTGCATCTCTGTAATAGGCATGTGTGACGCTCCTGAAGCGCTCTTGTCCCGCAGTGTCCCAGATCTGCAATACAAAACATGCTAGAGGATACACACCAGGCCTTTCAGTGCGGGATTTGCATGTTTCTCCCCGTGACTGGGTGGGTTTCCTCCGCGTACTCCGGTTGGCCCCATCATCCCAAAACATGTACAATAGATAAAGGTAGTCCTGACCAATTCTAGCACAAAATCTGTGTCGGGTGAAATGCTGTTGAGGTGCACTGACCTGGAGTTTGACTTTGACGTTGTCCACAGTCACCACTTTATTCTGAAAGAAAGAAAAAAAGAAGAGTTTTAAGTATTAGTTTGCAAGAAAGTTTGTGGGAAAATTCTTGCATTCTTGTGTTCTAAAACAGTGATGAAATGACCACCGTTGCCATACCTATGAACATTTCAACAAAAAACAATTCTCTTTTGAATGGTTGAGGGCTCCAAAAAGTTCAGTTTTGCTTTATTGGTTGCCTTATTCAATGGCTGTGCAAAGTTGCTGGATAATGGCAGAAACTGGAACACAGTGTCGTATTTGCCGATCCAGAGCATCCCAAACATGCTCAATGCAATGGGTGACATGTCCGGTGAGTAGGCCGGCCATGTAATACCTGTGCATTCAAAATGTCATCAATAAAATGCAGCGGTGTTCGTTGTCCATAACATACTTCTGCCAATATCATAACCCCCACCGCCCCCACTTGATCCACAAATTTAATGTCAGAAAACCACACAATGTCACACTAACTGTCTGCTGTGTGATAAAACGGAACATTTAAGAGTCCTTTTATTGTGGCCAGCCTAAGGCCCTAAGGCACAAGTGAAGGGATGTGATGCACTGCGTGAGGGAGTTTTATGCTCACCGTGAATCCAATGCCCACTGTGGCGGAAAAGGAGCCGGGGATAAACTTTCCCTGATCAAACTGCACCAGGAGCGAGG